>NC_083361.1:42555297-42878630 GCF_030254825.1 Meriones unguiculatus
ATCATCTAAAGGTATGATATTGGAAATTATCTCATTCCATCAGCTTCAGTTTTAACAACAGGTGAAATGGGAAAGCAGGATACACTTGTGCTTTAGGTGTTAAAATTGATGACAGAGCATGCAGCATTTGATGACAATTTTGAAATGTTTCTGCTTGATAGAAGGAAAGTTAGGCCTATTCCAGGGCCAGGGAAATGTCACAGGGAGTAAAGGTGCTTCCCATGCAGGCTTGGCAACCCACCGTCAAGACCATGGCAGATGTCGAAGAAGTAGTTGTCCTCTAATCTCCAAATATATGCTTTGGAGAATATACCCCTATACACATTGTATATAGCACACACACACACACACTGAACATTTTCTGAAATACTATATCCTTAACTTCAGAAAGCTGTTTTCACAGTTTTTAAATTCTTTGTAATCTGTGTGATTCATGTCAGCTGTTACTTCCTGCTGCTGCAGAATCAATCCAAGTCCCCATAGCTGCACACTCAAATGCTTTATCAGAAAAGACAGCATGAATCTTAGAAGAACAACAGTGTTAATAGATGGGGTGGTTGTTGTCTCTTATATCTAATCTTAAAGCTGCAGTCCCTAATAGTAACAGAACTTTTTTTTATTACATTTGGGTTTTTTATTTTTAAAAATGTTTATTACAATTTATTCACTTTGTATCCCAGCTATAGCCCCCTCCCTCATCCCCTCTTACTTCCACCCTCCCTCCCTCATCTCCTCCCATGCCCTTTCCCCAGTCCACTAATAGTGGAGGTCCTCCTCCCCTTCCATCTGACCCTAGCCTATCAGGTCTCATGAGGACTATCTGCACTGTCCTCTTCTGTGGCCTGGTAAGACTGATTCCCCCTCAGGGGAAGGAGAACAAAGAGCCAGTCACTGAGTTCATGTCAGAGATAGCCCCTGTTCCCATTACTAGGAAACCCACTTGGAGACTTAGACACATAATATAGGATAATCATACTAAAATCTGTACACCTAAAGAAGCTAAGCAAGAAGGAGGACCCTGGGTAAGATACTCAGTCCTCATTCAGAAAGACAAATGGGATAGACATTGGAAGAGAGTGAAAACAAGGAACTAGACAGGAGCCTACCCACAGATGGTCTCTGAAAATTTCTACCCAGCAGGGTATTAAAGCAGATGCTGAGACTCAGCCAAACTTGGGGCAGAGTGCAGAGAATCTTATGAAAGAAAGACCTGAGGGGACAGGAGCTCCACCAGGAGAGCAACATAACCAAAAAATCTGGGCACAGGGCAGTTTTTTTTCTGAGACTGATACTCCAACCAAGAACCATGCATGGAGAGAACCTAGAACCCCTGCACAGATGTAGCCCAGGGCAATAACAACACTTTAAATTTCTGTCTTTACTGTAAGAGATGCAAATGGAGGATAATCACCAGGGGCTATGGATTGTGAAGACCCTCACATGATAGTTTTGATTAAGGACCCTCTAAATAGCAATTTTCACGCCTGAATTGTTGTTTTTCTCCTAAACCACAAAGCAAGCCACTAACTGAGATTAATAACTGATAGCAATCAGTTTTGGAGGGCTTGTTTGCTTTGCGAGCATTGAGATAAAAATGTGCTTTCTTCACTACAGCCTTCCATCCTCTGGAGCAATCAGGGCCTTTAAATTTCTTTGACAAGCAAGTTTTTCACTTAATTGGGATCTTACTTTCTTTTAATCACATATTTGGGAAATTGTAAAGAAACTATTTAAGTCAGTTCCTGGTTACCTTCCACTTCTGACAATGGACAAGTGATGTTCTACACATTTATTCTTAATCTCCTAGATATTTTAATTCAGCATTTTCCATAACCAAAGTGTTGTTTATCTAAACTTCTATTTTAAATAGGAAAAATGTCTACAGATGAAAACAGTCCACAAACTGGCAGGTTCAAATGACAGCATGGTGTACAGCTTGGCCCCTCTCTGGATGACTGCACAGTGGGTGACATTGTCGAGACAGCATGTTTTCTCAGCCCAGAATCAGACTCTATGTGCCCAATTTAATGTCTATGATGTTAATTTCTAAACACATTATGTTAACAGTTCTTATGAAGAGAACTCAAAATATGGAAAGGATAAAGGGGAAAGTGGAACAGGAAAGATTAAACGAGTTGGAGAATGAAAGGGCAAGGTGGAGAAAGGAATATTTTGACAGGATTACATGGTAGGAAAAATTGTTCGTCTCATGGGCCAGGAAGATGAGTGAAAGGCTGGAGTTTCAAACGTAATTTTGAAACAAGAACTTGAGCCCTAATAGTCTAAGGATCTCCACTAAGAACTCATCTCCTCAAGGTCCATTGCACCTCCTATGAACATGTAACTCCTGTGCCCTGAGGACATCCCACCTTTGATATGTAGCAAATAATTAATCAGTGATTATACCAGTTTATTTGGATTGTCTGTTTCCATATTTATAAATATTGAGAGATTATTCATTTCTTCTAGGCTTTCCTGCTTGATTTTTTTGTGGTAACAAACATCTTTCTTGAACCTTGGCATTTCTTTGGTATCCTTTGCCTTTATTTACATTTCATTTGTCTGTTGGAGGTTGGCCTGGTGATTGTATTTTGATGCTAATTACTAGTCCTGGAGATCTGGTTAATGCACTATCCTTGTTATGTAAATGTGCCTAAGACATTATTCCTGATTTGTGGATTAAAAGACTGGTGCCTGGGGAAGGCAGAATGGGGTAAGCATCGCTTTTGGAAACAGGGGAATCACAGGAAACAGACAGAGAGGAAGAGAGGAGGAAGGAAGACACCAGGATGTGTTAGCATGGAGAAAAACCACATGGCCTAGGATGAAGGACTCTTAAGGATGGAGTATATGGAGAAAACACCAAGAGGAAAATTTAAGGAAGTATTTATAAGATTCTGCATGGAAGGTAGCCCAGATATGCCTGGTTAAGGCTGATGGCATTGGAAGGAGCTGGGAGGTGGACAGGAGGTTATCCAGATAGTATAGGTGGATATATCTGCCCAGCCCAAAGTGTTATAAGGCAATTATAAAATCTTAGAAGTGTCTGTGTTATATTGATTGTGATAGCCGGTTGCATAATAACACCATAAAAATTCTAGGGCTAATAAATAACAATATTTAGCCCAATACCCCATTTATTGACAACATTTGTCTTTGCCTTTCTTTTATATTTCAAAAAATATTTACAACTTTATTTTTTCAAAAAAAAAATCTCTGTTTAATTAATATATTCAGTTGTTCTCCATGATTTTACTTTATTTATTTCTGTTGTGATCTATATTATCTCTTTGAAGTTTTTGCTTTAGAGACTATTTTGTATGCTGTAGGTAAATACATGACTGTTTTTTTTTTGGTGACAATCTAAATGGGTTTCTTTTTACATCATTCATTTTTCTGCCTATGTAGGTCTTTCACATATGTCTTGGGGAGATGGCTCCATGCTTAAGATCACTCAGTGTTTTTATGGAGGAACAGAGTTTGATTCTCAGTGCCTATTAGGTCACTCACAACCATCTGTAACTCTATATCTAAAGAATACACTGACATCTTCTTACCTCCAGAAGTACTGAACATGTGTCATACAAAGGTGTGCAGGTAAAACACACACACACACACACACACACACACACACACACACACAAAATAAAGCTACTTAAAGCTATTATTCATAAACATGATTGACTACTGTAACCAGTCATACGACAAGATTGGATTCTGCTGGGAGCCAAAGCTATCTATGGAAGCCAAAGCCAAAGCTATCTAGTGAAGACACAAAGGTATCTATGGAAGCCAAAGTCAATTAGTGAGACAAGGCTATCTATGGAAGCCAAAGTCAAAGCTATCTAGTGGAGACAAAGGTAGTTACTGAAGCCAAAGCCAAGTAGAGAGCAAAGGTCATTTAGTGGAGACCTAAAGCTCTGTAGTGAAAGAGTTATCTAGACCCTAAATCATGGGTGATAGATTTTGAGGACATCCTTTGTTAGAGCATCCGTAAGATATCTTAAGAGAACATCCTTTTCGTATCTTGCAGGTAAAATAGTTAAGCCATGAAAGCACTCTTCCTGTCTCCTGCAGCAGCTAATTACCTTCCCCCTTTCCTGCCTTCTCCCTATATAAGTTGGGTAAAAATTTCTAATAAACTGAAGCCTTGATCAGAAAAACAGACTTGGCTTCCTTCCTTGCGCTTCTTGTTCCCCCCTTCCACTCTCCTCCCTTAGGAATCCACGTTCAAGCCCCGCTGGTTGGGTCATAGGATTCATTTATTGTGGACTGCTGTTTAACTTGTTTCTTACTATCTCCCTCTTCTTTCATAAGATTCCCTATCCTCTGCCCAAAGTTTGGTTATGAGTCTCACCATCTGCTTTGAATCACTGCGGGGTAGAGTCTTTCAGAGGTCCTCTGTGGTAGGCTCCTGTTCTGTTTCCTGTTTTTTCCTTCTTCTGATGTCTCTCTCTTTTTAAGGAGAGGGCAAATAAACTTAAAAAAAAGTACATGAAAAACAAAACAACAACAAATGACCATGAACAAGATGACTTATTGTAAAGCCTTGATATGGCTCGTAGTTTAAGAAGGTTAGAGTCCATGATAGTGGAGCAAGGGCATGGCAGCAGAAACATCTGAGAACTTACCTTTTGTGACACACCATGAGGCAGAGAGAGAAAGCATTGAAAACCTCAAAATCTACTCGTGCTGCTGTGTTTCCTCCAACAAGGTCACAACTCCTAATCCTCTCCAAACAGTTCTACAAAGGAGGGACCGAGTGTTCAATGTAGAATTTTACCTAGGCATTCTCAAAGAGGCCACCCCACTCTTATGAAATGAGTGACCTCTCTCTTCTTTATCTTTGGCTCTGGAGGAGTTACTACAGTCTGTTCTTGTGAGGATCTCTTGAAGTTTCCTCCATTTAGAGTTTTTCATAAATACCATAGACCTGGCTGTTAAGTTTCTCCTTCTGACTGGAAGTTTCCAGTCATTATTTTTTCTTTAAGTTAATTTCTGATTCTGTCTTTTATTCTTCCCTTGCTCAGTTCCAGCCAAAAGGAAGTGGGAGAAGTGGTATGAGCTACTTCTCAGTACAGCACCCAGTCATTTGAGGGGCAGTGTGTTCACATGTACCTGTCTCCTTTTCTGACTGAACTGAGACTGGTCCTGGAACAAGGAAGAAGGGTCCTCGATGCCCAAAGTACCTTGTATGCAGAGGATGCTCTCAGGCTATCAGGACAACCTGGTTTCAGCTTTAGCGAAATAAACAATGATTACATTTGAAATATTGTAGGCAGGGACTTCTGTTGACTTTCTATTAGCTACACAATATACGTCTATTAAAGAAGGCAAATACATCAGTAAAATATGAATATAAATGTTAAATGAACCTTTGGAGAAGTATGTTTGAGCAAAAGTTTGCCAATTTGTATTCTACCCAAAAGGTTTCATCTTGAAACAAAGGATAGATGTGAGAAGAAAGAAGAAAAGTGGTTATATGTATAAGACAAATGTCAGGTGAAAGAGGGGAACAGATAACAATGCTTTTAGATGCACTTCCACCTTGCCACATTTTCTTTGAGATACTAATTACAAATATACAAAATGATAACGTGTTTTCCGTATTGTCTTGATATCATATATTCTTTATGTCATTCTATTCCAAAATTCTGTGTCACAGGTCAGAATTGTGAGTGCTTTCTCTCACAGTGGCTAAAGAACAGTACTGTTTTGACCAAATTTTGAAAAAAAGAAAAGTAGAAATGTTGGACTTTTATGGAATAACTGATGTTGCATGAAATGCTCCTCCAAAGCCGTGGTCTGTCTTGTGACTGTGTTACTTACTTCCAGCTGCATGATGGAGGGCTCCTTAGAGCACTCACGGATCATGGAATTCAATGTGAAATACACGTGAGGATGCTCAGCTAATGGTGGCACCCGGACTGTCAAAGTGATATGGTCCCCAAACCGTTTACATGTCCTGTAGACAATTTAAAAACACCCTTTTTAATGTTTTCCAGACGGTATTTATTTAAACAGTTGCAGTCACTTCAGGTACCTGAAATACACTCTCACATTTCAGCTTGCCTCCTTCGGCCTTAGCGTGTTTAGATAAGGTTTATTTTATTTTCTACCTAACAAATCCTGAATATTTCTATCATAATCTTATTACAAAAATAAAAATAGACTTATTATAGGTTACTTTTCTCCAATTAAGTTATTTTATGATAAAAAATTGAAAAAAAAATCTTAATTTTCTCTTGTCTGATTTCAGAATGAAAGGCATACATATTGGCTCTTGCCTATAATCTCAGCATTGAGAAACCTGAGGAGCAAGGATTATCATGAGTTTGAGGGCAGTACATCGCAGCCTTTGATTTCTTGGGCTCTACTTTACTTTTTATTAACTTTCTTTTTTTTCTTTTTTTTAATGAAAATATTATTTTTCTTCCCTCACATGATATATTCTGATTAATTTCCCTACTCTGTTCCTCCCATTTCCTCTCCACCTCTCCTCCCATTTGTATCTATAACCTTTCTGTCTATCGTTTAAAAACCAACAAGATTTTTTTTTCCTGAGCAGATGCTGAGATGGCTGAAGTGAAGCAGAAAGAGAAATGGACCTTCTGCAAACTCACCTACCATGGTGTGGACATGGACCAAGAGCTGGACATGTCCTACAAGCAGCTAATACAGTTTTACAGCATCCACCAGAGGCATTGCCTGAACCTTGGCCTGGGAAGGAACGGCAGTCACTCCTCAAGAGCTTGAGAAACGCTGAGTAGGAAGCACCCATGCATGGAGAAGCAGGGGAGGTGAAGACCCACCTGAGGGACATGACCATCCTGCCCATTATTGTAGGTAGCATGATGAGCATGTACAATGACCAGACTGTAAACCAGATCAAACTAGAAACAATTGGCCACTCTCTGGGTGAGTTCTCCATCACTTCCAAGCCCAAGAAACAAGGCCAGCAGGCTATTGGTGCCACACACCCTTCTTGCTTCATCCCCTGAAAATAGCCAAGGCCAATAAAGATGCAGGTTTATTCAAAAACGAACAAATGAACAAACAAACAAAAAAAAAAAAAACCAACAGGTTTCCAAGGGCTAATAATAAAATAAAACATAATAAGATAAAACAAAAACTAATATATTGGGATAGGACAAAACACAAAAGAAAACAGAAGAAAAATAAAGTCCCTCAATAGGCACAAAAAACAGAAATAGAGAGACCCACTTGTTCAAACTCAAGAATCCCATTAAAAAAAAAGAAGCTATATACACAAAGACCCATGGAGTAAAAGCAAATATATATATATATATATATATATATATATATATATATATATATATATATCACAAATAAAAACACAAAGATAGAAGAAAAGGAAACCGCTGACACGATTCTCTGAAGAAAGAATTAGAAGAAGATATGAGAAGATGGAAAGATCTCCCATGCTCATGGCTTGGCAAGATTAACATAGTAAAAATGGCCATCTTACCAAAAGCAATCTACAGATTCAATGCAATGCCCATCAAATTACCAACACAATTCTTTACAGACCTGGAAAGAAAAATTCTCAACTTCATCTGGAATAACAAGAAACCCAGAATTGCTAAAACAATCCTCTACAATAAAACATCTTCCGGAGGTATCTCCATCCCTGATCTTAAGTTGTACTATAGAGCAACAGTTTTAAAAACTGCATGGTACTGGCATAGAAACAGAATGGTGGATCAATGGAACCGAACAGAGGACCCAGAAATAAACCCACACACTTATGGACACCTGATCTTTGACAAAGACGCCAAAACCATACAATGGAAAAAAGACAGCATCTTCAACAAATGGTGCTGGTCTAACTGGATGTCTACATGTAGAAAAATGAAAATAGATCCATACTTGTCACCCTGCACAAAACTGAAGTCCAAGTGGATCAAAGACCTCAACATAAAACCAGACACATTAAATCGGCTTGAAAAAAAAGTGGGAAATACCCTAGAACTCATTGGTACAGGGGAAAACTTCCTGAACAGAACACCAACAGCACAGGCTCTAAGAGCAACAATCAATAAATGGGACCTCATGAAACTGAAAAGCTTCTGCAAAGCAAAGGACACCGTCATCAAAACAAAGCGACCACCTACAGATTGGGAAAGAATCTTCACCAACCCTTTATCTGACAGAGGACTCATATCCAGTATATATAAAGAACTAAAGAAGCTGAAAAGCAGCAAACCAAGTAATCCACTTAAAAAATGGGGAACAGAGCTAAACAGAGAATTCTCTGTAGAGGAATACCGAATGGCAGAGAAACACTTAAAGAAATGCTCAACCTCACTAGCCATTAGGGAAATGCAAATCAAAACAACCCTGAGATTTCACCTTACACCCATGAGAATGGCCAAGATCAAAAACTCAAGTGACAACACATGCTGGAGAGGTTGTGGAGAAAGGGGAACCCTTCTCCACTGCTGGTGGGAATGTAAACTTGTACAACCACTCTGGAAATCAATCTGGCGCTTTCTCAGACAACTAGGAATAGCGCTTCCTCAAGATCCAGCCATACCACTACTGGGCATACATCCAAAAGAGGCTCAAGTACACAAAAAGGACATTTGCTCAACCATGTTTGTAGCAGCTTTATTTGTAATAGCCAGAAGCTGGAAACAACCCAGTTGCCCCTCAACTGAAGAATGGATGCAGAAATTGTGGTACATCTACACAATGGAATATTACTCAGCAATGAAAAATAAGGAAATCATGAAATTCGCAGGTAAATGGTGGGATCTGGAAAGGACCATCCTGAGTGAGTTGTCCCAGAAGCAAAAAGACACACATGGTATATACTCCCTCATATAGACATACAACATAGGACAAACCCACTAAAACCTGTGCATCTAAAGAAACTAAGCAAGAGAGAGGACCCTAACTAAAATGTCCAATCCCCATCCGGAAAGGGAAAGAGGATGGACATCAGAAGAAGAAGAAAACAGGAAACAACCTCGGAACCTACCACAGAGGGCCGCTGAAAGCCTCTGCCCTTCAGACTATCAAAGCAGATGCTGAGCCTGATGGGCAACTGTTGGGCAGAGTGAATGGAATTTTAGGTAAGAACTGGGAAATAGTAAGAGCTGGAGAGGACAGGGTCTCCACAAGGAGAGCAAGAGAACAAGAAAATTTGAACCCAGGGAACTTCCCAGAGACTCATACTCCAACCAAGGACTATTCATGGAGATAACCCAGAACCCCTGCACAGATGTAGCCCAGGGCAGTTCAGAGTCCAATTGGGTTACATAGTAATATGAAGGGGGACTGCCTCTGACATAATCTGATTGGCCTGCTCTTTGATCACCTCCCTCTGGGGGGGAGCAGCCTTACCAGGCCATAGTAGAGGACAATGCAGCCACTTTTGATGTGAACTGACAGACTAAGATCAGAAAGGAGAGGAGAACCTCCCCTATTAGTGGACTTGGGGAGTGGCATGCAAGCAGAGGGAGGAGGGAGGGGGGATTGTGAGGGGAGGAGGGAGGGGCTTATTGGGGGATGCAGAATGAATAAATTGTAATTGATGAAAAATTTTTAAAAAAGGGAAAAAAATAATTTAAGAACCTTAAATGACTTTCAAAAGTGGAGGAAAACATGGAGTTAGTCAATTGGCATGGAGCATGTCTCGCCCCTGGGGGCAATGGTCTCCTGAACCTACTCAGACCTCGGACACAACCACTGCTAGTTCTAGAACTGACGCAGGATGTTCCAACGAGGGGTTAAGGCTTCTCATAATATTTCCTATAAGCCCAAACCTGTTTGTCTATATCCCCCATTTTTATTCATTATTAGCCAGATAGAGCCAAGTAATTGTGGTAATGATACTTGCTTTTTTGCCCAATGCTGGAATGCTAGTAAATTTAGGTATGCCCTGGTTACTCGCATGCCTCACTGGGTGCCTGTGCCCATTGATGCCCCTCACGCTAAGACTCTCTTCAGACAGAAAAGGGATCTTGGAATTACAGCCACCATTGTTACTACCATCTCATTGGCGGCTGTTGGAGCTACCACCGGGGCATTAGCCATGAGTCATACTAGGCAGACTGCTCAGACCCTGAATAATCATTTAGCCAATGTAGCTCATGCCTTAGTTGTACATAAAGGAATTAATGCTCAACTAAAAGGAGGCTTGATGGTGGTCAATCAGAGGATTGACCTCTTGCAGGAACAAATTGATACCCTATGGCAAATCACTCAACCTGGCTGTCAATGAAAGTATGCTGGACTTTGTGTCACTAGCATACAACATGAGAATTTTTCCTGTGCTGCAAATCTGTCTAAACAATTGTCTAGCTATATTTTAGGTAATTGGACTGGAGAATTCGATACTACGATGGAGCAGCTGAGAGTGGCCATTGTCACAGTAAATTCTACCAGAGTGGACGCAGGACTAGCCACAGGATTATCATCATGGATTGCTGCAGCCATGAATCATCTGAAGGAATGGGCAGGCATGGGAGCGTTAGCAAGCCTTCTGGTGTTGGTCACCTTGGTTTGTTTGCCTGTGGTATATATGCAAGATTAGAGTCTCACAACAGTGTGATGCAGCCATGATCATTCAGGCCTTTACAGCCATTGAAGCAGGACAGTCTCCCCAAGCATGGTTGGCTACCATAAAAAGCTAAAATGTTACGCTCAGGATGCGAGGCTAAGCACTGCACTCAGGGTCAGCCGCTCTGGACCCAGAGAAGAGCATGTCTGGTTGCATGCGGGTTGATGCCCCAGGTCCCGCCTCTGAGAAAAAGGTATCAGAAGGGTCTGATGCTCTTTGGGTGGATGACACCTAAACGAACATCGGTACAAAGTCCCAATTTATTTCTAATATCAGAGATCAGACCTCTACTCTTGCCTGATGCGTCTAAAACAAAAAGGGGGAACTGTAGAGAGCTGCGGAATGCTATGCCTTAAAGATGGAGCTGGTTTCTGCCTTCCACCTTCCCGATGGTGAGTGCTCTCTGTTACGAACAATTCCCATTTGGCTAAGGCTGAGGATCTGGCTTGCTTCCATGTATGTGGACCTATCTGCATTGCCCACGTGGCACGCCTGGGTTGGCTACCCAGAGGCTATTTAAGCTGTGGGCTGGCTTTCCCCAGGGTCCGAGGATTGTTCAAGGTTCCTGAATAAACTGCATTGAAAAAAAAAAAAAAAAAAAAAAACAGAAATAGAGAGACCCACTTGTTCAAACTCAAGAATCCCATTAAAAAAAAAAAAAAAGAAGCTGTATACACAAAGACCCATGGAGTAAAAGCAAAAATATATATATATATATATATATATATATAACACAAATAAAAACACAAAGATAAAAGAAAAGGAAACCGCTGACATGATTTTCTGAGACCAGAAACTTCAAATACTACAGTTGAGCTCTTATACTGTTGGTCATCTACTGCTGGACATACAGCCTGCCCTTAAGAGCAGTTTGTTTCCCCAGTGAGACTCCCTTGGAGAAAAGTAAGTATTCACTTGCAAGTGGTTATCAGTTGCAGGTAGCTTCTGGGTCAGGGATGAGAGCATGTGTCCACATCTTTCAGTTCTAGGACCTCATTTGGTTTAGACACATGGAGGCCTTGTGCATGCTGCCACATACCCTGTGAGTTCACATGTGCATCAAAACGGATGATTTAGATGGCCTGTACTCTTGGTGTCATCCATCCCCTCTGGCTCCCACAATCTATATATGGCCTCCTAAGCTCTGAGAAGACATCTGTTCCAGGGCAGAGTATTCCAAGTTCCCTCACTATATGCATGATATCTGACTGTAGGCCTCTGTACCTAATTAGATTGTCTGCTGTGGGAAGTCTCCATGATTCTGATTGAGCAGTTATCTGTGAGTATAGTGGGTCATTAAGAGTTATTTTATATATATTAAATATTTTATATATATAATATTATATATTTTAATATATATATTTAATATATATTAAATATTTTTAATATATATATTTGGCTACATGTTTTGTTTTATTTAGAATACCAGTATTTGGTTTTACCTAGGTCTCTCTCTATCTTGTTCTTGTTCACCCAACCAGTGTTGAATATGGGATCTACATTGTAGAGTGTGCCTTATGTCCAGTCAGATGTTGTTGGTTACTCTCAAAAGGTTTGTATCACCATTGCACTAAGCATATCCCACAGAGTATTATAGACTACTTCCTCTTCCACTTCCTGGTGATTTTAATGAGAATGACCAAGTAAGGCTCAAGTATTTGCATATCTAGTCCCCAGTGATGAACTGCCTGGAAAGGTTAAGACGTATGACCTTGTTAGATTATATGGTTCCTATTGGAGGGGTAGATCACTAGGTTTAAGATGCCAATACCAGTGACCAGACAAAACCATCTCCCTGACTCTGTCTCTGTTTCTGTTTCTCTGTCTTTCTATCTCTCTGTCTCTTTCTCTGTGTCTTTCTCTCTTTCTTTCTCTGCCTGCCTCTTGTGGTTCAGGATGAAAAGCTATCAGCTCTGCTCAAAGACTGCAACATGATGTGTGCCTCCTGCCATGATATCATGGACATACTCTTAAACTATAAGCAAGGTCCTAAATAAATGCTTTCTGTTCAAAAAGTTGCCTTGGTCATGGTGGCTCTTCACAGCAATAAAAGAGTAAGTAAAATACTCACTAAAAACACATCTGCACATATGCCATATACTAATAAAATCTGTTGAAATGTGAAAATCACATATCATGGGATAGATGACTATTAATGACCACCTGAAAGAAGAATGTGATACACTTCATAAACTAAGAGTCTTGGAAACAGGAACTGTCATCTCTGGGCTGTGCGCTTTTAGCTGCCCAGATTATAGCTATGTAGGGACTGCTTTGTCTTCCTCTCCAGCAAATTGTCCACTTGTCCCTGTTAATTCATGACTCCTGAGGTTTATATTGGCTTTCACCTGTTTTATGACATCATTTCCCCTCTCAGCCAATCAGCACCTGATAGAATCTTGAGGTTTCCATGGAGATGAGTAAACAAACTTTTCTCAGTGTCCTGCATCTCTGAACCTGTGCACACGTGACTTTTTCTTGTAGAACCCAATAAGCCTTTATCTCATCCCTTTATCCAGATCCTATACTTTTCCTTGTATTCCCCTCTCGACAATGTCAGGTAGGAAAAGAAACTTTAATATTTTATTTAATTGGACAGCTCCCTAAATTGGGAAGCATCAAAATGATGGGAAATTAAGGGGAGATTTCTGAATTATAGATAAGAGGGTGTCTTACTATGGTTTTGGCTCTGACATTTCCTAGGGTTGTGACTTTTGGACTAAGGATTTACTTACCTGCTCACTATATGTATTTTCACCTTCCTTGGTAATATGACAGGCTGTCAGGATCTAGGGTTCCCTGTAGTATAGAGTCTCTAGGTGCAGGGTAAAAATAAGGAAACAAAAGAATTACTGTGAGTGTATTCGCTGAAACAGAGGTAGAACTGGGTATATAGCAAGAGAACGGAGGGTTAAGCTGCTTCTCCTCATTGTCCACATTCTACAATTTTCTATGGTAGTACTTGACAATTGGTGCTGTTCCTCAGGAGTGCTGAGTTCTGAGGGGACTCAATATCAGGAAAAAAACCTTTGCTATTTATGCTTCTCTTCTGAGTGATTGAACACTGCTGATGCCTGAAAATTATGAAAATGAGCATTCTATAAATATAGTCCAGTAACAATTCTTAGCTGAGGGTCTGGGCTCAAGAATAAAATTTCAGCACCCTGGTGGCTGAAACAGAAGGATTGGTGCTTCATGGAAATTCTAGGATGAAATGTGAATTATAAGGCAGCTCTGGCCAAAAAGTCAAAATTATTCCTGAAGACAAAATAGAATTCTTCCTGCACACATATTGCTAAAGACTGAGGGCTGAGGAACAATGTTTGGCCTTTATTCTGTTCTAATCTTTGCAAAACACATGAAATGTAGCAATCATGGTAATCCTGTGTCTCTTCAGGATTGCCTTTCAAGCTAAAGTTGCTATCTCATCTTCATAGTCATGTTTTTCACTAGACACATTACAAATTTTGTAACTGTAAGGAACTACAGGGCTAACAAGAGAAGACATGAACCCAGTAAAACTCAGTTCTGCATCTCTACTTTATTTGAGCTTTTTTTTTCTTCTGGAAGTATTGAGTTAGGGTTACTTGTGTAGCTTTATGATACATTCTATCTCCTAGTCATTCACCACCAAGAATAGTCTTGGGGACCTTATGATGCTGAAAAACCTAATTTCCCTCAGTGTGAAGTATCTCTGATCCTGGATATGTAGGTTGTTTGTTTCCTTGTTTGCTTGTTTCTGAAGCCTGAGGGTGTCCTTATCTTTTTATCTAATTCTCATAACAGTGTTCATATTACACTAACAACGATGTCTAATAAGGAAAGGAAGTTAACCATTTCTTCCATTGAGTTTTTCCATAAGCTTTCAGAAGTGTAGTCAGTGTGGAAGTGTGACTGGACTAGAATATGGTGTCCTAATATCAGTCGTGGCCTTAATGTATCTCTCAGTAAATAGATCTTCACATTCCACAGTGGTGTAACCAACAGGCTGGGCTCTGGGCTCACTGAGATGTTGAGTGTTTAGCGGAGACAGTATAGAGGAAGCATGTAGGCAGTTCCAGAGAGCTGTTCCACAGAAGAAGAGAGAGAGCAAGCTGGGGTTGTAGACAGGAGCACTAAGAGACAATCTACTTCACTGTGACAGCTACCCTCCACTCAGTTTTCCACATTAGCATTTGAACGTTAGTGCTGCTCAGCAGGAATGTTGGGATGTTGTCGTGCCTCATTCAGGAGACCTCAAAAGACCACGAGGAATTGAGTCCATTGCAAATCACATGAGGATCTTTATTCAAGCTTAAGATCAGGCCACCGCCAGTCTTCCCATGACCTAGCAGGGAAGATTTAGTTTCAGCGGGGGCAGAGTTTTTAAAGGGAAAAATGGCAAGAGGGGAATTCCAAGCCTTAGAGTTACAGGGAAGTGTAAGTTTTGGGTGGGTGTGGGAGTGTTCAGCAATAGAGATGACCTGTAAGCTAATTGTCCCAAGCTACCTGGCCAAACCGAAAGATATCTAAGATATCTGTACGATAGCCTGCTGGGTGGAGTAGAGGACCCACTAGCACATTCTGTGGTATTTATGACAAACTGTGGGGTGGAGGCCTGATTATAATTATCTATTTACACATTCTGTGGTATCCATGACAACCTGCAGGGTGGAAGGCCATGTGGCCCTTCTCAGAACCCAAAGGTGGGGGTCAAGTCACTACAAGGACACTCAGATTAAGATAGTCTGAGAAACAAAATAGAGCCACCCTCGCCATCCTCAGTTCCTTCAATGTGAGGGGAACTAGCTGCCCCATCTGCCAACCTTCCATGATGAGGATTGCCTTGCTTGACCTGGCTGGATAGGCAGCTGTGTCCTATTCAGAGCTCAGTAAGAACCCTCCTGGACCTGGGATTTACAGTTGGAACTGAGACTAAAGGGATCTATGTTTCGTGTCTAGGACACAGGAACAACTGTGTTCCTGCTGTAGTCCTCAAGACTAACTCTCTAAAAGTAGTGCTAGTGCCAGAACTATTTGTTCAAGGGTGCCACCTGAGCACCTGGGGCCTGAGGTAGCTAGGTCATCACTAGTTTATGGCGGGGACCTTTTGCTTCACAATGAGTTTCTGGACAGCATGCTCTATAAAGTAAGACCCTGTCCACTTCTTTTTTTCTTTCTTTAAAATTTTTATATTAATTAAGGTTTATTAACTTTGTGTCCCAGTTGTAGCCCCCCTCCTCGTTCTCTCCCAATCCCAAACTCCCTCTCTCATCTCCTCTCAAGATGACCCTCTTGACCCTTTTCAAGTCCACTGGTAGGGGAGGTCCTCCTCCCCTTCCATCTGACCCTAGGCTAACAGTTCTCTTCAGGACTGGCTGCATTGTCCTCCCCTGTGGCCTGGAAAAGCTGCTCTCCCATCAGGGGGAGGTGATCAAAGAGCCATTCACTGAGTTCATGTCAGAGACAGTCCCTGTTCCACTTACTAGGGAACCCACTTGGATACTGAGCTGCCATGGGCTACATCTGTGCAGGGGTTCTACAGTTATCTCCATACATGGTCCTCGGTTAGAGTATCATTCTCAGAAAAGACCCTGGTCTCATATTTTTTGGTTCTGTTGTTCTCCTTGTGGAGTGCCTGTCCTTTCCAGGTCTTACTTTCTCTGTTTTCTTTCATAAGATTCCGTGCACTCTGCCCAAAGTGTGGTTATGAGTCTCAGAATCTGCTTTGATACAATGCAAGGTAGAGTCTTTCATAAGCCCTCTGTGGTAGGCTCTTGTCCTGTTCCCTGTTTTCTCTTTCTTCCAATGTCCATCCCATTTATCTTTCTGAGTGAGGACAGATCATCTTACCAGGGTTCTCCTTCTTGCTTAGATTCTTTAGGTGTACAGATGGAGTATTTTTTCCATGCTAAAAGTTGTAGATATTTTCAACATATTATTTTTATTGATTATTTGGGAATTTCATACAAAACACGTTATACTTTTTCCATTGCTACTAGGTCATATTCCCACTCATGGGTCCTACTCAAATTATTTAAAAAAAAAATGCATGAATTCCAATTTGTGTGGTTTACATACTCATTAGAGCATAGATAAAGTTTCAGTGCCCAGGTCCTTACAGATAACAGAGTTCTTTCTCACCCCATCCTAGTCCTCACCCTCACCCCCACCTCTGCCCCTAACCAGAAGCTATAAGTCCTGAAGAGCTCTATACTTCAGCACTTTTATCACAATTTCTAAGGACTCTCTTCAACAGCTTCCTGTCTAAATTGTCTCTTCCCTTTGATGTGGGGGCAGAGAGAACATGTACATCCACATGGTCTCTGGCAAAGGCAAGGACCCTGGATACCACCATGACCTCCAGCTACAACACAGACCATGGAGGTGTTTTGAAGAGGCCCTATCCAGAACATGAGCCCTTTTCCATCTCCACCAGTTCTAGCTGCAGCAACTCTAGTTTCACTTCTTCCTGCCCCAAGCAAGGGGATCTGCTTAGCCATCTTTTTGCACCCAAATTTCATGAGACAACTTTTTAAAAAAAATTATTTTTATTAATTACATTTTACTCACTTAGTATCCCAGGTGTGATTCCTTCCCCACCCCTCCCAATTCCACACTCCCTGCCTCCTCTTCTCCTATGCCCCTTCCCTTCCATCTGACCTAGTCTATCAGGTACTACCAGGACTGGCTTCTTTGTCTTCCTCTGTGAACTGGTAAGGCTGCTTCCCCTCTCAGGTGGAGGGAATCAAAAGCCAGCCCCTGAGTTTGTGTCAGAGACAGTCCCTGTTCCCATTAGTAGGGAACCCTCTTGGACACTGAGTTGCCATGGGCTACATCTGGGCTGGGGTTTTACATTACCTCTATTCATGGTCCTTGTTTGGAGTATCAGTCTCATAAAAGACCCCTGTGCCCAGATTTTTTGGATCTGTTGCATTCCTTGTGGAGCTCCTGTCCCCTCCAGGTCTTTCTATCTCCCCGTTCTCTCATAAGATTCCCTGAACTCTGAACAAAGTTTGGCTATGAGTTTCAGCATATGTTTTGATACCCTGCTAGGTAGAGTCTTCCAGATACCCTATGTATTAGGCTCCTGCCCTGTTCCCTGTTTTCTCCCTCTTCTGATGCCCATCCCATTTGCCTTTCTGTATGTAGATTGAACATCTGACCCAGGGCCCTCTTCCTTGCTTAGCTTCTTTATACAGATTTTAGTGTGATTATCCTATATTTATGCTTAATATCCACTTATAAGTGAGTATATACCAGGTGTGTCTTTATGAGTCTTGGATACCTCATTCAGGATGATCTTTTCTAGATCCTACCATTTGCCTGCAAATTTCATGATTTTTGTTTTTAATTGTTGAATAGTATTTACATCATGTAAATGTACCACAATTTATGTATCCATTCCATCACTGAGGGACATCTGGCATGTTTCAAACATCTGGCTATTACACATAAAGCTGCTATGAACATGGTTGAGTAAATGACCTTGTTGAATACTTGAGCATCTTTTGGATATATGAATAGGAATGGTATAGCTGGATCTTGAGGTAGGAATATTCCTAACTGTCCGAGAAAGCACCAGATATATTTCCAAAGTGGTTGTACAAGTTTACATCCCCACGAGCAATGGAGGAGGGTTCCCCTTTCTCCATATCATCTCCAGCATGTGTTATCACTTGAATTGTTGATCTTAGCCATTCTGATGAGTGTAAAATGGAATCCCAGGGTTCTTTTGATTTTTATTTCCTGGAGACCTAAGGATGATGAGCATTTCTTTAAGTGTTTCTCTGCTATTTGATATTTCTCTATTGAGAATTATCTGTTAAGCTATTCTACCCATTTTTTTTTAAATTGGATTACTTGATTTGTTGCTTTTAAAAAAAATCTTTATTAATTCCACTTTACTCCCTTTGTATCAACCCTGTGGTTCCCTCCCTTCTCCAGTCCCAATCCTTCCCTTCCTCCACCCTCTGCATAGAAGTTCTCCACACTCCTCCCCAAGTCCACTGATAGGGGAGGTCTTCTTTTACTTCCTTCTGAACCTATTCAATTAGGTCTCATCAGGAGTGGCTGCATTGTCTTCTTCTGTGGCCAGGTAATGCTGCTTTCCCCTCACGGGGAGGTATTTAAAGAGAAGGCCAATCAGTTCATGTCAGAGACAGTCCCTGTTCCTATTAGAATGGAACCCACTTGGATACTGAAATTCCATGGGCTACATCTGTGCAGGGGTCTTAGGTTATCTCCATGTGTGGTCTTTGTTTGGAGTATCAGTCTCAGGAAAGACCCCTGTCCTCAGATTTTTTGGTTCTGTTGCTCTCCTTATGGAGTTCCTGTCCTCTCGTTGTTACTGTTTTCCACTTCTTTCATGAGATTCCCTGCATTCTGCTCAAAGGTTGCCTCTAAGTCTTAGCATCTGCATTGATAGTCTGCAGGGCAGAGCCTTTCAGATGTCCTCTGTGTCAGGCTCCTGACTTGCTCCCTCTTTTCTCCTTCTTCTGATGTCTATCCTCTTTGCCTTTCTGTATGGGGATTGAGCATTTTAACTAACCAAGAAAGTCAAAGACTTGTATGAAAAAAATTTCCAGTCTCTGAACAAAGAATTAGAAGATATCAGAAGATTGAAAGATCTCCCATGCTCATAGCTTGGCAGGATTAATATAGTAAAAATGGCCATCTTAGAAAAAGCAATCTACAGATTCAATGCAATTCCCATCAAATTGCCAACACAATTATTTATAGACCTTGAAAGAAAAGTTCTCACCTCTATATGGAACAAGAAACCCAGAATTGCTAAAAAAAAATTCTCTATGGTAAAAGATCTTCTGGAGGTATCTCCATCCCTGATCTCAAGCTGTACTACAGAGCAACAGTAGTAAAATCTGCATGGTACTGGCATAGAAACAGACTGGTGGATCAATGGAATCGAATAGAAGACCCTGACATCAATCCACACACTCACGGACACCTGAATTTTGACAAATATGCTGAAACCATACAATGGAAAAAAGATAGCATCTTCAACAAATGGTACTGATCTGACTGGATGTCTACATGTGGAAAAATGCAAATAGATCCATACTTATCACCCTGCACAAAACTAAAGTCCAAGTCCAAGACAAAGACCTCAACATAAAACCTGACACACTGAATCTGTTAGAAAAAAGTGGGGAAAGGCCTTGAACTAATAGGGACAGGAGACAACTTCCTGAACAGAACACCAACAGCACAAGCGCTAAGAGTAACAATCAATAAATGGGACCTCATGAAACTGAAAAGCTTCTTAAAAGCAAAGGACACCATCATCAAAATAAAATGACTGCCTATAGATTGGGAAAGAATCTTCACCAACCCTTTATCTGACAGAGGACTCATACCCAGTATATATAAAGAACTAAAGAAGCTGAAAAGCAGCGAACCAAGTAATCCAATTAAAAAATGGGGAACAGAGCTAAACAGAGAATTCTCAGTAGAGGAATATCAAATGGCAGAGAAACACTTAAAGAAATCCGCAATGTCATTAGCCATCAGGGAAATGCAAATCAAAACAACCCTGAGATTTCAACTTACACCCATCAGAATGTTGTCAAGAGAAAACAAATGCTGGAGAGGTTGTGGAGAAAGGAAAATCCCTCCTCCACTGATGGTTGGAATGTAAACTTGTACAACCAATCTGGAAATCAGTCTGGCACTATTTCAGACAACTAGGAATAGCGCTTCCTCAAGATTGAGCCATACCATTCTTAGGCATATATCCAAAAGAGGCTCAAGTACACAAAAAGGACATTTGTTCAACCGTATTTATAGCAGCTTTATTTGTAATAGACAGAAGCTAGAAACAGCCCAGATGCCCCTCAACTGAAGAATGGATGCACTAATTGTGTTACATCTATAGATTGGAATATTACTCAGCAATGAAAAACAAGGAAATCACGACATTTGCAGGTAAATGATTGGGACTGGAAAGGATCATCCTGAGTGAGCTGTCCCAGAAGCAGAAAGACACACACAGTATATACTCACTCATATAGTCATATAATATAGGATAAACCTACTAAAATCTGTACATCTAAAGAAACTAATCAAGAGGGAGAGTCCTGAGTAAAATGCTCAATCCTCATCTGGAAAGGCAAAGAGGATGGACATCAGAAGAAGAAGAAAACAGGAAACAAGTTAGGAACCTGCCACAGAGGGTCTCTGAAAGGCTCTGCCCTGCAGACTATCAAAGCAGATGCTGAGAATTATGGCCAACTCTTGGGCAGAGTGCATTGAATCTTATGTAAGAAGAGGGAAATAGTAAGATCTGGAGAGGACAGGAACTCTACAAGGAAAGCAACAGAATGAGAAAAATTGAACACATGGGTCTTCCCAGAGACTCATACGCCAACCAAGTACAATGAATTGATATAACCTAGAACCCCTGCACAGATGTAGCCCATGGCAGTTTAGTGTCCAAGTGGGTTCCATAGTAATGGGAGGAGGGACTGGCTCTGACATAATCTGATTGGCCTGCTCTTTCATCACCTACCCCTGAGGGGGGAGTAGCCTTACCAGGACACAGAAGATAACCATGCCACCATTCCTAATGAGATATAATAGACTAAGATCAGAAGGAAGGAGAGGGAGATCTCCCCTGTTAGTGGACTTGGGGAGGGGCATACATGAAGAAGGGGACAGGAAGGTGGGATTAGGAGGGGAAGAGGGAGGGACTTAAGGGGGATACAAAGTGAATAATGTGTAATTAATAAAAGTTAAAAAAAAACTAAAATCCAAGTGAATCAAAGACCTCTATATAAAACCAGACACAGTAAACTGCTTAGAAGAAATACTGGGGAAGAGCCTTGAACTCATTGGCACAGGAGACAACTTCCTGAACAGAACACCAACAGCACAGGCTCTAAGAGCAACAATCAATAAATGGGACCTCATGAAACTAAAAAGCTTCTGAAAAGCAAAGGATACGGTCTTCAGAACAAAATGACTGCCTACAGATTGTGAAAGGATCTTCAAAAATACTGATTCTGACAGAGGACTAATATCTAGTATATATAAAGAACTCAAAAAGTTAAACAGCAAAAAATCAAGTAATCCAATTAAAAAATGGGGAACAGAGCTAAACAGAGAATTCTTAATAGAGGAATATTCAATGGCAGAGAAACACTAAAGAAATTTTCAACTTCCTTAGTCATAAAGGAAATGCAAATCAAAACAACCATAAGATTTCACCTTACACCCATCAGAATGGCTAAGATAAAAAACTCAAGTGACCTCTTTTTCCACAGCCTCTCCAGAATGTGTTGTCACTTGAGTTTTTCAGCTTGGTCATTCTGATTGGTGTAAGATGAAATCTCATGGTAGTTTTGATAAACTTTTACAACCACTCTGGAAAATCAATCTAGCACTTTCACAGACAGACAGAAATAGTACTTCCTCAAGATCCAGCCATACCACTACTAGGCATATATCCAAAAGAGGCTCAAGTACACAAAAAGGATATTTGCTCAACCATGTTTGTAGCAGCTTTATTTGTAATAGCCAGAAGCTGAAAATAACCCAGATGCCCCTCAACTGAAGAATGGATACAAAAAATTGTGGTACATCTATACAATGGAATATTACTCAGCAATGAAAAACAAGGAAATCATGAAATTTGCAGGCAAAAGATGGGAACTGGAAAGGATCATCCTGAGTGAGCTGTCCTGGAAGCAGAAAGACACACACAGTATATACTCACTCATATAGACATATAATAGAGGATAAACCTACTAAAATCTGTACATCTAAAGAAACTAATCAAGACGGAGAGTCCTGACTAAAATGCTTAATCCTCATCCGGAAAGGCAAAGAGGATGGACATCAGAAGAAGAAGAATACAGGAAACAAGTTAGGAACCTGCCACAGAGGGCCTCTGAAAGGCTCTGCCCTGTAGACTATCAAAGCAGATGCTGAGACTTATGGCCAACTCTTGGGCAGAGTGCAGGGAATTTTATGTAAGAAGAGGGAAATAGTAAGATCTGGATAGGACAGGAACTCTATAAGGAAAGCAACAGTATGAGAAAAATTGAACACATGGGTCTTCCCAGAGACTCATACTCCAACGAAGTACAATGCATGGATATAACCTAGAACCCTTGCACAGATGTAGCCCATGGCAGTTTAGTGTCCAAGTGGGTTCCATAGTAATGGGAGGAGGGACTGGCTCTGACATAATCTGATTAGCCTGCTCTTTGATCACCTCCTCCTGAGGGAGGAAGCAGCCTTATCAGGCCACAGAAGATGACAAAGCAGCCAAACTTCATGAGGTCTGATAGACTAAGATCAGAAGGAAGGGGAGGAGGACCTCCCCTATCAGTGGACTTGGGGAGGGACATGCATGAAGAAGGTGGAGGAAGGGTGGGATCGGGAGGTGAGGAAGGAGGGGCTTATGAGAAGATATAAAGAGAATAAAATGTAATTAATATAAGAAAATGAGAAACCTTTAGAGTAGTGTAATAAACTTTATTTTAAAATGAAAAAAAAAAAAAAAACTCCAGTGACAACACATGCTGGAGAGGTTGTGGAGAAAGGGGAACCCTTCTCCACTGCTGGTGGGAATGTAAACATGTACAACCACTCTGGAAAGCAATCTGGTGCTTTCTGGGACAACTAGGAATAAAGCTTCCTCAAGATCCAGCTATACCACTCCTAGGCATATACCCAAAATTTGCCCAAGTACACAACAAGGACATATGTTCAACTATGTTTGTGGCAGCCTTATGTAATAGCTAGAAGCTGGAAACAGCCCAGATTCCCCTCAGTGGAGGAATGGATATAGAAATTGTAGTAAATCTACACCGTGGAATATTACTTAACAATAAAAAACAAGGAAATCATGAAATTTGCAGGTAAATGGTGGGATCTGGAAAAGATCAACCTGAGCGAGCTATCCCAGAAACAGAAAGATGTGCATGGTATATACTCAGTCACTTATATAGACATTTAATATAGGATAAATGTAAAATCTGTACACCTAAATATTTGTTACTTTTTAACTTCTTGAGTCCTTTATATATTCTGGATATTAGCCTTCTGTCCCATATAGGGTTGGTGAAGATCCTTTCCCAATCTTTAGGCTGACATTTTGTTCTGATGACAGTGGCTTTTGCTTTACAGAAGCTTTTAAATTTCATGAGGTCCCATTTATAGATTGATGTTCTTGGAGCATGTGCTGTTGGTGTTCTGTTCAGGAAGTTGTCTCCTCTTCTAATGAGTTCAAAGCTCTGCCCCAGTTTTTCTTCTAACAGGTTTAGTGTATCTGGTTTTCTCTTGATGTATTTGAACCACTTGGACTTTACCATTGTGCAGGGTGATAATTATGGATCTATTTCATTTTTCTACATGTAGACATCCAGATAGATCAGCACCATTTGTTGAAGATGCTATCACTTTTACTTTGCATGGTTTTGGCGTCTTTGTGAAAAATCAGGTGTCCATAAGTGTCTTGGTTTATTTCAGGGTCTTCTATTCAATTCCATTGATCCACTGTTTTCTTTCTATGCCAGTACCCTACAGTTTTTATTACTGTTTCTCTATAGTACAGCTTGAGATCAGGGATGGAGATACCTCCACAAGATCTTTTATAGTAGAGGATTGTTTAAGCGATTCTGGGTTTCTCGTTATTCCACATGTAGGTGAGAATTTTTCTTTCAGGGTTTGTAAAGAACTGTGTTGGTAATTTAATGGGAACTGCATTGAATGTGCAGATTGCCTTTGGTTAGGATGGCCATTTTTACTGTGTTAATCCTGCCAAGCCATGAGCATGGGAGAAGCTTCAATCTTCTGATATCATCTTCCATTTCTTTCTTCAGACACTGACAATTTTTTTATACAAGTCTTTGTCTTGCTTGGTTAGAGTTACAAGGTACTTTACATCCTTTGTGGTTATTGTGAAGTGTGTTGTTTCCCTAATTTTTCTCTACCCTTTTTTGTAGTTTGTGTACAGGAGGCCTTCTGATTTTTTTTGAGTGGATTTTGTATCTAGCTTCTTTGCTGAAGGTATTTTTCAGCTCTTTATCATCCTGGTAGAATTTTTGGAGTCACTCAGGTATACATCATAGCATCTGCAAACAGTGATACTTTGACTTCTTCCTTTCAGTACTGAATCCCCTTGATCTCCTTTAATTGTCTTATTTCTCCAGCAAGGACTTCAAGATCTATGTTGAAGAGATATGGGGAGAGTTGATAGCTTTGCCTTGTACCTGATTTCAGTGGGATTGATTTAAGTTTCTCTGTGTTTAGTTTGATGTTTGCTATAGGCTGATGTATATTGCCTTTACTATGTTTAGTCATAGGCCCTTATCTCTAATCTCTCCAAGACTTTGAACATAAATGGATGTTGGATTTTGTGAAATGCTTTTAGAGCATCTCAAGAGACTATCATGTTTTCTTTTTTCTTTCAGTTTGTTTATATGGTGGATCACATGTTTGGCTTTCCGCATATTGAACCACCCCTGCATACCTGGGATGAAGCCTACTTGGTCATATTAGATGATATCTTTGATATGATCTTGAATTTGGTTTGCAAGTATTTTGTTGAGTATTTTTGCATCAGGTTCATATTAGAGATTGACCTGGAATTCTCTTTCTTAGTTGGGTCTTTGTGAGGTTTAGGTACCAAGGTGACTGTGGCTTCATAGAATGAGTTTGGTAGTGTTCCTTCTGTTTCTATTTTGGGGAATAATTTTTAGAGTATTGGTATTAACTCTTCTTTGAAGGTCTGGTAAAATTCTGTGCTGAAACTATCTGGCCCTGAGATTTTTTTTTGGGGGGGGGAGACTTTTGATGACCACCTCTATTTCCTTAGGGGATAGAAAACTATTTAATTGATTCAGTTTGCTAAGTGGAATCGATCAAGAAAAAATGTCCATTTCATTTAGATTTTCAAATTTATTGGCATATAGGCTTTTGAAGTAAGACCTAATGATTCTTTGGATTTCCTCTGTGTCTGGTATGTCCCCCTTTTCATTTCCGATTTTGTTAATTTGGTTAGTGTCCCTCTGCAAATTGGTTAATTTGACTAAGGGTTTGTCTATCTTGTTAATTTTCTCAAACAGCTCTGGATTGCATTGATCATTTGAATTGTTTTATTTATTTCTAATTTATTGATTTCAGCCCTGACTTTGATTATTTCCAGCCATCTATTCCTCTTTGTTGTGTCTGCTTCTTTTTTCTTAGGGCTTTTAGTTGAGCCATTAAGTTGCTTGAATGAGATGCTTCAAAAAATTTCTTGTTGAAGGCACTTAGTGCTATGAACTTTTCTCTTAGCACTGCTTTCATTGTGTCCCATAAGTTTGGGTATGTTATACCTTCATTTTCATTGAATTCTAGGAAGACTTTAATTTCTTTATGTCTTCCCTGACCCAGATGTCATTTAGTAGAGAGCTAATTTCAGTCATTCAGTTTCCAAGTGTATGTAGGTTTTTTGCTATTTCTGTTGTTGTTGAGGTCCAGCTTTATCCCATGGTGATCAGATAGGATACAAGGGATTATTTCAATATTCTTCTATATGTTGAGGCTCACTTTGTGAGCAACCATATGGTCTATTTTGGAGAAGATTTCATGAGGTGCTGAGAAGAAGGTAAATTCTTTTGTTTTTGGGTGTAAGGTTCTGTAAATGTCTGTTACATCCAGTCCATTTGATTCATGACCTTTGTTAGAGATATTGTTTCTTTGTTTAATTTCTGTTTTGTTAATCTGTCCTTTCTTGAGAGTGGGGTGTTGACATCTCCCACTATTAATATGTGGGGATCAATGTGTGGTTTAAGTTTTATCAATGATTCTTTTACAAATGTGGGTGCTCTTGTATTTGGGGCATAGATGTTCAGGATTGTGATGTCTTCCTGGTGGAATTTTCCCTTGATGAGTATAAAGTGTCCTTCCCCATCTCTTGATTCATTTTGGTTGAAAGTCTATTTTATCAGATATTAGAATGGCTACTCCTGCTTGCTTCTTGGGTCCATTTGCTTGGAAAGCCATCTTCCAGCACTTTACCCTCAGGTAATGTCTATCTTTGTGACTTAGGTGTGTTTCTTGTATGAAACAGGTTGCTGGGTCTTGTTTATGCATCCATTCTTTTAGTCTGTGTCTTTTTATTAGAGAATTGAGCCAATTGATGTTGAGAGAGATTAATAACCAGTGGCTGTTAGATCTTTTGATTTTGATGTTGGCTGTGGTCATAAGTTTGTGTGCTAGGTTGCTTTTTGTTTTACTGTAGTGAGGTTAATTATTTCCTGTGTTATCTTGAAAGTAACTAGTTTTCTTGGGTTGTATTTTTCCTTCTAGTGTCTTCTGTAACACTGGATTTGTGTGTAGATCTTGTGGAAATTTGTTTTGTCATTGAATATCTTGTTTTCTCCATCTATGAGGACTGAGAGTTTTGCTGGTTATAGTAGCCTGGGCTAACATCTGTGTTTTCTTAGGGCCTGCATGTTATCTTTCCAGGCCTTTTTAGCTTTCATAGTCTCTGTTGAAAATTCAGGTGTGGCAGTCACTTTGTTTTGATGACGGTGTCCTTTACTTTACAGAAGCTTTTCAGTTTCATGAGGTCCCATTTATTGATTGTTGCTCTTAGAACCTGTGCTGTTGGTGTTCTGTTCAGGAAGTTTTCACCTGCACCAATGAGTTCTGGGTATTCCCCACTTTTTTTTTCTAGCCAATTTAATTTGTCTGGTTTTATGTTGAGGTCTTTGATCCACTTGGACTTCAGTTTTGTACAGGGTGATAAGTATGGATCTATTTTCATTTTTCTACATGTACGCGTCCAGTTGGACCAGCACCATTTGTTGAAGATGCTATCTTTTTTCAAATTAATGGTTTTGGCAACTGCCTACAGATTGGGAAAGAATCTACACCAACCCTTTATCTGACAGAGGACTTATATCCAGTATATATAAAGAACTAAATAAGCTTAAAAAGCAGCAAACCAAGTAACCCATTTAAAAAAATGGGGAACAGAGCCAAACAGAGAAATCTCAATAGAGGAATATTGAATGGCAGAGAAGCACTTAAAGAAATGCTCAACCTCATTAGCCATTAGGGAAATTCAAATCAAAATAACCCGGAGATTTCACCTTACACCCATGAGAATGGCCAAGATCAAAAACTCAAGTGACAACACATACTGGAGAGGTTGTGGAGAAAGGGGAACCCTTCTCCACTGTTGGTGGGAATGTAAACTTGTACAACCACTCTGGAAATCAATCTGGCGCTTTCTTAGACAACTAGGAATAGCGCTTCCTCAAGATCCAGCCATACCACTCCTAGGCATATATCCAAAAGAAGCTCAAGTACACAAAAAGGACATTTGCTCAACCATGTTTGTAGCAGCTTTATTTGTAATAGCCAGAAGCTGGAAACAACCCAGATACCCCTCAACTGAAGAATGGATGCAGAAATTGTGGTACATCTATACAATGGAATATTACTCAGCAATGAAAAATAAGGAAATCATGAAATTTGCAGGTAAAATGGTGGGACCTGGAAAGGATCATTCTGAGTGAGTTGTCCCAGAAGAAAAAGACACACAGGGTATATACTCACTCATATAGACATACAACATAGGACAAACCCACTAAAATCTGTGCATCTAAAGAAACTAAGCAAGAGAGAGGACCCTAACTAAAACACTCAATCCACATCCTGAAAGGCAAAGAGGATGGATATCAGAAGAAGAAGAAAATAGGAAACACTCTAGAAACCTGCTACAAAGGGCCTCTGAAAACCAGAAGAAGAAAACAGGAAACAAACTAGGAACCTACCACAGAGGGACTCTGAAAGCCTCTGCCCTGCAGACTATCAAAGCAGATGCTGAGCCTGATGGCCAACTCTTGGGCAGAGTGCATGGAATCTTATGTAAGAAGTGGAAATAGTAAGAGCTGGAGAGGACAGGAACTCCACAAGGAGAGCAACAGAACAAGAAAATTTGAACACAGGGAACTTCCCAGTATGGACTCACACTCCAACCAAGGACTATTCATGGAGATAACCTAGAACCCCTTCACAGATGTAGCCCATGGCAGTTCAGTGTCCAAGTGGGTTACATAATAATGGGAAGAGGGACTGCCTCTTACATAATCTGATTGTCCTGCTCTTTTTTTCACCTCCCCCTGAGGGTGGAGCAGCCTTACCAGGCTACAGAAGAGGACAATGCAGCCACTTTCAATGAGAACTGATAGACTAAGACCAGAAAGAAGAAGAGGAGGACCTCCCCTATCAATGGACTTGGGGAGGGGCATATATGCAGAAAGGGGTAGAGGGTGGGACCGGGAGGGGAGGAGAGAGGGGCTTATGGGGGGATACAAAATGAATGAATTGTAATTAATAAAAGTTAAATAAAAAAATTTAAAAAATTGGAAAAAAAATTAAAGAAAAGCTTAGAACAGAAAAAAAAATAAAAGAAAGTTCAGGTGTGATTCTAATGGGTTTGCCATTATATGTCACTTGGCCTTTTTTTCTTACAGCTTTTAATATTTTTATTATTTGTTCTGTATACTTACAATTTTGATTATTATGTGGTGAGAGGATTTTCTTTTTGGTTTAATTCATCAGGTGTTCCATAGGCCTCTTGTATTCTTATTGGCCTCTACTTTAAGTTGGGGAAATTTTCTTCAATGATTTTGTTGAAAATATTTTCTGGGCCTTGGAGGAGGGAATCTTTTTTTCCTCTATTCCTATTATTCTTAGGTTTTGTCTTTTTATGTTGTCTTGAATTTCTTAGACAGAATGTGTCAGGAAGTTTTTAGATTTAACATTTTCTTTGACAGATACATCTATTTCTTCCATTGTATCTTCAACACCTGAGATTCTTTCTTCCATCTCTTGTAGTCTATTGGTTATGTTTACCTCTCTAGTTCCTTTTTTCTTCCCTAAGTTCTTTCTCTCCCCAATTTCTTCCATTTGTGTTTTCTTTAATTTTTCCAATTCTATCTTCAGGTCTTGAGCCATTTTGTTGATTTCGTTGACCTGTCTGACTGTATTTTCCTGTTTTTCCTTCAATTTCTTCAGTTTGTTTGAACAATCCTCTGTTTCTTTTATTTCTTTCAGTGATTTAAGTATTTCCTCTCTGAAGGCAAAAACTGTTGGGCTCTAACTTCATGTATTTCTTCATGGATTGCTATAATCTGTTTGAGTTTATCTTCCTCTAGGTCTTTATGCATTTTATTTGTTTCTTCGGTTAGAAGAAAAAATGGGGAAGACCCTAGAACTCATTGGTACAGGAAACAACTTCCTGAATAGACCACCATCAGCACAGGCTCTAAGGGCAACAGTCAATAAATGGGACCTCATGAAACTGAAAAGCTTCTGTAAAACAAAGAGCATCATCATCAAAATAAAACGAATGCCTACAGATTGGGAAAGGATCTTCACCAACCCTTTATCTGCCAGAGGGCTAATATTTAGTATATATAAAGAAGTAAAGGAGCTGAAAAGCAACAGACCAAATAATCCAATTAAAAAATGGGGAACAGAGCTAAACAGAGAATTCTGTATAGAGGAATATCGAATGACAGAGAAACACTTAAAGAAATGCTCAACCTCATTAGCCATCAGAGAAATGCAAACCAAAACAACTATGAGATTTCACCTTACACCCATCAGAATGGCCAAGATGAAAAACTCAAGACACAATACATGCTGGAGAGGCTGTGGAGAAAGGGGAACCCTCCGCCACTGCTGCTTGGAATGTAAACTTCTACAACCAATCTGGAAATCAATCTGGCATTTTCTCAGACAACTGGGAATAGTGCTTACTCAAGATCCAGCCATACCACTACTAGGCATATATCCAAAAGAGGCTCAAGTACATAATAGGGACATTTGTTCAACCATGTTTGTAGCAGCTTTATTTGTAATAGCCAGAAGCTGGAAACAACTCAGATGCCCCTCAACTGAAGAACAGATACAAAAATTGTGGTACATCTACACAATGGAATATTACTCAGCAATGAAAAATAAGGAAATCATGAAATTTTCAGGTAAATGGTGGGACCTGGAAAGCATCATCCTGAGTAAATTGTCCCAGAAGCAGAAAGATACACAGGGTACATGCTCACTCATATAGACATATAATATAGGATAAACCTACTAAAATCTGTACATCTAAAGAAACTAATCAAGAGGGAAAGCGTTGACTAAAATGCTCCATCCCCATCTGGAAAGGCAAAGGTGATGGGCATCAGAAGAAGAAGAAAACAGGAAACAAGCTAGGAACCTGCCACAAAGGGCCTCTGAAAGGCTCTGCCCTACAGACTATCAAAGCAGATGCTGAGACATATGGCCAACTGTTGGGTAGCTTGCATGGAATCTTATGAAAGAAGAGGGAACTAATGAGATCTGGAGAAGACAGGAACTCCACAAGGAGAGCAAAATTACCAGAAAATTTGAACACATGAGTCTTTCCAGAGACTCATACTCCAACCAAGTACCATGTATGGAGATAACCTAGAACCCCTGCACAGATGTAGCCTATGGCAGTTTAGTGTCCAAGTGGGTTCCATAGTAATGAGAAGAGGAACTGCCTCTGATGTAATCTGATTGGCCTGCTCTTTCATCACCTCCCCCTGAGGGGGGGAGCAACCTTACCAGGCCACAGAAGTTCACAAAGCAGCCACTCCTGATGAGATCTGATAAGACTAAGATCAGAAGGAAGGAGTGGGGGACCTCCCCTTTCAGTGGACTTGGAGAGGGTCATTCGTGAAGAAAGGGGAGGGAAGGTGGGATTAGGAGGGGAGGAGGGAGTGCTTTATGGGGGATACAAAGTGAATAAAATGTAATTAATAAGAAATGCATTTGGAAAAAAAAAAGAAAATCTATTTATTAGATATTAGAATGGCTACTCCTGCTTGCTCCTTTGGTCCATTTACTTGGAAAACTGTCTTCCAGCCCCTTACCCTCAGGAAATGTCTATCTTTGCCACTTAGGTGTGTTTCTTGTATGCAACAGATTTTTAGGTCTTCTTTCGTATCCATTCTGTTTGTCTGTATCTTCTAATTGGGGAATTGATTCCATGGATGTTGAGAGAGATTAATGACAGTGACTGTTAGATCCTTTGATTTTGATGTTGTGTGTGGTACTGTGCTTGTGTGCTTGGCTACTTTTAGTTTTGTTGTAGTGAGGTTATTTATTGTGTTTTCTTGGGTTGTATTTTTCCTTCTAGTATCTTCTGTAATGCTGGATATGTGTGCAGGTGTTGTTGAAATTTGTTTTTGTCATTGAATATCTTGTTTTCTCTGTTTATGACTACTGAGAGTTTTGCTGCATATAGCAGCCTGGGCTGACATCTATGTTCTCGTAGCGACTGCATGGTATCATCCAGGCCCTTCTGGCTTTCCTAGTCTTTGTTGAGAAGTCAGGTGTGATTCTGACAGCTTTGCCATTATGTTACTTGGCCTTTTCCCTTTGCATCTTTTAGCATTTTTCTTTTATTCTTTATATTTACTGTTTTGATTATTATGTGACAGGAGGATTTTCTTTTCTGGTCTAATTTATTAGGCATTCTGTAGGCTTCTTGAATGCTTATAGGCCTCTCGTTTAAGTTGGGTGAAATTTTCTTCTATGACTGTGTTGAAAAGATTTTCTGGGCCTTGGAGACTGGAATATTCTTTTTCCTCTATTCCTGTTTTTAGGTTTTTCTTTTCATGTTTTCTTGGATGGTTTGTGTCAGGAATTTTTTATATATGTTATTTTCTTTGATGGATACATCGACTTCTTCCAGTGTATCTTCCACACCTGAGATTCTTTCTTCCATCTCTTGTAGACTGTTGGTTATGCTTACCTCCGTAGTTCCTGTTTTCTTTAAGTTCTTCCTCTCCATAATTTCTTCTGTTTGTGTTTTCTTTAATTTTTTCAATTCTATCTTCAGATCTTGAACTCTTTTTTTTTTTTTTTTTTCGTTTCCTTCATCTGTCTGACTGTATTTTTCTGTTTTTCTTCAGGTCCTTCAGCTGTTTGTTTGAATATTCTTCTGTTTCTTTTATTTCTCTCAGTGATTTAATTATTTCCTCTCTGAAAGCCACAAGCTGTTTGGCTGCATCTTTCTGTATTTCTTTACGGAAGGCCATACTCTGTTTGAATATATCTTCCTCTAATTCTTTATGCATTTTATTTGTTTCCTCATTAACTGCTTGATAAGCATAGATGTAAGATCGTCTTCTTGAATTTCACTTATGTTAGGGTGTCCAGGGTTACTTGCCCCTAGATAGCTGGGTTCTGGTGATGTCATACTGCTTTGCCATTTTTGGTTGTGCTTATACAGTGGCCTCTACATAGCTGGCTGTCTCAGGTTTTGTCTTTTAATTTCTGGTGCCTGCTAGAACCCTGAGGTGGGGAGAATCCCCTTTGCAGGGTTATGAAGGAGACCTCTTCAGCTTTTTGGGTATGGTCAACTGAATGGTGGTGCTTCTCAGAAACTGCCACAGTTCACCTCAGAGATATGGACCTGTGTGGTAACTGTGGTGTTCAGGAAGGTTCTCCTCTCATCAGGAGAATTCCTGGAGAAGGCTGCCCTCTGCTCGTACTTGTTCTGAATTTATTGAGCTGATGCTGATGCTCTTAAGCTGTGTTTGCTGGGCACAGCCCTTGTGGAGAACCATGGAGTCCAATGGTTTTGTCAGTTTAGCTAGGGATAACAGGTTGTAATGCCAGGTTCTCCCTCAGAGACCACCAGGAGATGACTTGATATGATAGCAAGAGAGCTTTATTAAGAGAGTGGTCAAACTCAGGACCCAAGTCTCACTGATGCAGCAGTAGAGAAGTGGGGATCCTGAGCTCTGAGTGAGTAGGGGTTTTAAAGGGAAAGACTGCAAGCAGGGGGTTTCCATGACAGTAAGCAGGGGGGCACAAGTCTTGGCATTACAGGATTGGGTAAAAGTTAGAGGGGTGAGGTGACCTTCTCTGAGGCACATAATCACAATTGCTAAGGCATATAATCACAATTGCTATTCTTCTGAACTATATCTGAAACATTGGGAAGAATTTTCCCACCTGATTTCCAATGATTCTCATTGATTATTGCCAGGTAGATTGTTTCTATTTTCTATAAAGTTTTTATTCTGTGATATTTCCTGGAGGCTGTTGCTCAGAAAGTTAACTTTGTTTTCTGCCAAGTGCATGTTTTGTGATATTTCCTGGTACCTGAATTCAGCTCCCAGTCAAGATGGCTCTTTATTTCAAAATGGAGTTATATCCAGGCTAACTTAAACTCTTCAAGGTCACACCTTAGAGCAGTATCTGATGACTCCTCCAATGGCTCTCAGGCTCTTGTAGGTCCAAGGTTGGAGCTGTATGCCCCAGTACCCTAGCTGTAATCAATGGCAGGTGAGCACGGCACTTATGTGTGTAGTAGAAGGCTAGAGCCTAGAGCCTGTAGGAACGTAGAAACTCTTCTGGAGCTGGGTGTCATGAGGGTTGGATCTGATGTTTTCCCTGAGTCTGTGGTATTTTGGTGTCTGCAGTTCTGTCTGGGATGGCAAGTAGAACACGCAGGAACAGGCATGTGGCTCTGCCTTTCTGGTGCCTGAGCACCTGCAGGAACCTGGGAACTTTTCCTGAGAACTTTTTTTTTTGGAGGAGGGGGTGGGTGGGAGATGTTGGCTGAGTGCTCTGAGGTCAAACCTGCTGTTCCCCTCTCTGAGGATTTCCACTCTACAGAGAAACTCAGTCTCTGGTTCCCTAGTGCCAACAGTTCTGTCTGGGATGGTGAGTCCGGTGCACAGGCTGGACTCAGAGCCAGCATCTAAGCACCCCATTCTGGGCTGGCGACTGGGTGCCATCCGGACCGGAATAATTCACTAGGGATTGTCTGGGTAACCTAAGGTCAGTACTGCCTGATCGCATCCTGCACCATGGTGTTTTCACTTGACTGGAAATCCCAGTCTCGGGTGTTGTGGGGCCCACAGTTCGGTCTGGGACAGTGATCAGAGCACACCTGCTTGTGACTCTGGGCTCCCAACCTAGCACCTGGTGGGACCTGGGAACTCTTCTGTGGTTTAGCTGGGTGACCTGAAGCTGATTGACTCACACATCAAGGGTGTTTCCTCTCACCTGGGAAATACAATTGATGGTGTGTTAGGACCCAGAGTTCTGTCTGCTGGTCACTGTGCAGACCCTGCTGCGCTGCTGCTCAGAAAGAGTGTCCTTCCGGTGCGGCCATCTTGGATCTCCCCCTCTTGTTTTCTTATACACCTCTTTAAGTTGGGGAAATTTTCTTCTATGATTTTGTTGAAAATATTTTTTGGGCCTTGGAGATGGGACTCTTCTTTTTCCTTTGTTTCTGTTATTCTTAGTTTTTTTTTTTTTTTTTTTTTTCTTTCATGTTGTCTTGGATTTCTTGGATGGTTTGTCTCAGGAATTTTTTAGATTTAACATTTTCTTTGATGGATACATCAATTTCTTCCATTGTATCTTCCACACCTGAGATACCTTCTTCCATCTCTTGTAGTCTATTGGTTATGCTTACCTCTGTAGTTCTTGTTTTCTTCCCTAAGTTCTTCCTCTCCATGATTTCCTCTACTTTTTCTTTAATTTTTTCAATTCTGTCTTCATATCTTGAGCTGTTTTGTTGATTTTCTTCACCGGTCTGACTGTAGTTTCCTGTTTTTCCTTCAATTCTTTCAGCTGTCTGAAGAGCCCTCTTTTTCTTTTATTTCTTTCAATGATTTAATTATTTCCTCTCTAAAGGCTGTATTTTCCTGTATTTCTTTAAGGGTGGCCATAATTTGTTTGACTTTGTCTTCCTCTATTTTTTACACATTTTTTAAAATTTCCTCTATTATCCTCTTCATAAGCATAGATCTAAAGCCATCTTCTTGAATTTAATTTATGCTGGGGGTGTCCAGGGCTCCTTGCTCCTGGATAACTGGTTCTGGAGATGCCATACTGCTCTATCATTTTTTTTTGTCTGGGCTTTCACGATTGCCTCTACCCACTGGGCTATATTAGGTGTTGGCTGTTAGTTGCTGGTGCTTTCTGGAATCCTTGGGTGGAAAGAACCCCCTTGGCAGGAAGATGATTTTTCCTGAAGGAGGCCTCCTCAGCTTTTTAAGTATGGTTACTGAATGGCCCATATTTTTCAGAAATTGCCATAGCTCACCTCAAGTGCATAGACTTGAGTGGAAACTGCAGTCTTTGTTAGTCAGGGGGACTCTCCTCTTACCTGGAGAAGTCCTGGAGACAGATACCCTGCTGCTGGGTTTCTTGCTCTGAATTTGTGAGCTGCTACTGCTGTTCTTACACTGTTTTCTAGGCACAGTCCTCTGGAAGAACCTGGGAGCCCCGTGGTTTTGTCAATTTAGTTAGGGATAACTGGTTGCACTTTGGAGCAGTATCTGGGGGCTGATCTTAGGGATCCCAGGCTTCTGCAGGTCTGATGTTAGAGCTCTTTGCCCCAGTACCAAAGCAGTAATCAGTGGCAGGTGAGCACGCTCTCATGCATGCAACAGGAGGCTAGAGCCTGGAGCCTGAGGGGACCCAGAACTTTTTCTGGAGCTGGGTGTCCTGAGGTCAGATCTGATGTTTTCCCCCAATGTAAGGTTTCCTCCCAACAGGGAGACCCAGTCTGTGGTGTTTTGGGGTCCAAAATTCCATCTGAGTTGTGCATAGAGCAGGCAGGTACAGGTGAGTGGTGGCTCTAAGGTGACTATTGGGCACCTGCAGGAACTCAGGAACTTTTCCCGAGAACCTTTCTGTGTGTGTGTGTTGGGGGCAGGTTGGCTGAGTGCCCTGAGTTTGGACCTACTATTTCCCTCACCTTGGGCTTTCCTCCTGACAGGGAAACCCAGTCTCTGGTGCTCTGGTGCCCACAGTTCTGTCTTGGGGAGTGATTCGGGACACAGGCACATCTCTGGGATGGTGGCTATGTGCTCATTGTATCCCAGGATGTTTTTCAGAGATTGTCTGGGTGATCTGAGATCTGTCCAGACTGCTTCTTTCAAAGCTGGGTTTTCTCTCAACTGGAATTCTCAGTCTCTGGTGTTTGGGTGCCCACAGTTCAGTTTGGGAAGATGATCAGAACACACAGGTGTGTGGCTCTGAGATGGTGTCCTAGTGCCTGCTAGGACCCTGGAACTCTTTCAAAGTTTAGCTTGGTAACCTGAACCTGACTGCTTCCCACACTATGGGGTTTCCTCTCACGTGGGTAACACAGTTGCTGGTGTTTTAGGGTCTAGCCTTCATCCTGTTGGTTGCTGTGCCATCACTGCTGTTCAGCTCCTCAGACACAATGTCCTTTCAGTGTCACCATCTTGGATCTTTAAGATCACTCTTTTTATATTTTTAATATTAATTACAGTTTATTAACTTTGTATCCGAGCTGTATCCCACTCCCTCATTCCCTCCCAGACCCTCCCTCTCTCCCTCATCTCCTCCCTACCCCTTTCCAAGTCCCCTGATAGGGGAGACCTCCTCCCCTTTCATCTGACCCTGTTTCATCAGGTATCTTCAGGACTGGCAGCAAAGTCCTCCTCTGTGGCCTAGCAAGGCTGCTCCTTCCTCGAGGGGTGGGGAGGTCAAAAAGCCAGCCACTGAGTTTATGTCAGAAACAGTCCCTATTATCCTTTCTATTGTACCCACTTGGATACTGAGCTACCATGGGCTACATCCGAGCAGGGATTTTAGGTTATATCCATACATGATCTTTGGTTGGAGAAATAGTCTCATAAAAGACCTTTGTGGCCAGATATATTTGAGACCACTTTTTAAAAGCATATTCCAAAAAGATGTGTCATTTTTCGTTTTTCTGGAAATAGTGTTCCCTCTGCAGACTCAGGCTTTGCAGCAGTTTATCACCCTTGATCTTCCATCTCTCAAGCATCTTTCTTAGAGCTGCTCCACAGTTTTTAGGGTGTCTAATGCTACTGCCATTCTGAATACATCTTCACTATAAATCCTTACTTTAAAAAGCACCTATTTGAGTCGTGGGGGGACCCCACGGGGAAGCAGGGTCTCCAGGACTTCTCCTGGTGAGAGGAGAGCCCTCTTGACTAATCAGGACCACAGTTACCACCCAGGTCTCTATGCCTGAGGTGAGCTGTAGCAACTCCTGAAAAACACCAGACATCCAGGGACTATACACAAAAAGCTGGGAAGGCTTCCTTGAGGAAAAACCATCTTCCTGCCAAAGGGATTCTCTCCACTACAACAGTCCAGGAACAACCAGAAACTAAATTCAAACAACTAAGATATCCCAATGGGTATAGGACAGCGTAAAAGTACAACCAACAAAAGCCAGAGCATTATGACATCTCCAGAACCCAGTTATCGAGGGGCAAATAGCCCTAGACACCCCAGCATAAATGAAATTCAAGGAGACGACCTAACATCTATGCTCAAGAAGATGATAACAGAGGAAACAAATACAATATGAGAAGAAATAGAAGAAGCTGCAGCCAAATTGTATGTGGCCTTTAAAGATGAAATGCTTAAATCACTGAATGAAATAAAAGAAACAGTGGATTTTTCAAACAAACAGCTGAAGGAATTGACGGAAAAACATGAAAATACAGTCAGACAGGTGAAGGAAACCAACAAAATAGCTCAAGACCTGAAGATAGAATTGGAAAAATTAAAAAAAAAAACACAAATGGAAGAAATTGGGGAGAGAAAGAACTTAGGGAAGAAAGCAGGAACTACAGAGGTTAGCATAACCAATAGGCTACAAGAAATGGAAGAAAGAATCTCGGATGTGGAAGATACAATGGAAGAAATAGATGTATCTGTCAAAGAAAATGTTAAATCTAAAAAAATTCCTGACACAGACCGTCCAAGAAATTCAAGACAACATAAAAAGACAAAACCTAAGAATAATAGGAATAGAGGAAAAAGAAGATTCCCTGCACCAAGGCCCAGAAAATATTTTCAACAAAATCATTGAAGAAAATTTCCCCAAATTAAAGGAGAGGCCAATAAGAATACAAGAGGCCTATAGAACACCCAATAAATTAGACCAGAAAAGAAAATCCTCCCGCCACATAATAATCAAAACTGTAAGTATACAGAACAAAGAAAAAATTCTAAAAGCTGCAAGAGAAAAAGGCCAAGTAACATATAATGGCAAACCCATTAGAATCACACCTGACTTTTCAACAGAGTCTATGAAAGCCAGAAGGGCCTGGATAGATATCATGCAGGCCCTAAGAGAACACAGATGTCAGCCCAGACTACTATACCCTGCAAAACTCTCAGTCCTCATAGACAGAGAAAACAAGATATTCAATGACAAAAACAAATTTCAACAATACCTACAAACAAATCCAGCATTATAGAAGACACTGGAAGGGAAAATACAACCCAAGAAAGCTAGCTACATTCAAGAAAACACAGGAAATAAATAACCCCACTACAGTAAAACAAAAAGCAACCAAGCACACAACCATATGACCACAGCCAACATCAAATTCAAAGGATCTAACAGCCACTGGTCATTACTCTCTCTCAATATCAATGGACTTAATTCTCCAATAAAAAGACACAGACTAACAGAATGGATGCGTAAACAAAACCAAGCAATCTGTTGTATACAAGAAACACACCTAAGTCACAAAGATAGACATTACCTGAGGGTAAAGGAATGGAAGACAGCTTTTCAAGCAAATGAACCCAAGAAGCAAGCAGGAGTAGCCATTCTAATATCTGATAAAATAGTCTTTCAACCAAAATTAATCAAAACAAATGGGGAAGGACACTTCATACTCATCATGGGAAAATTCCACCAAGAAGACATCACAATCCTGAACATCTATGCCCCAAATACAAGGGCACCCACATTTGTGAAAGAAACAATGATAAAACTTAAACCACATATAGATCCCCACACACTAAGAGTGAAAGGCTTCAACACCACACTCGCAACAAAGGACAGGTCAACAAAACAGAAATTAAACAAAGAAACAATATCTCTAACAGAGGTCATGAATCAAATGGACCTAACAGAGCTAACTCCAATTATCTTCAAACTATTCCACAAAATAGAAACAGAAGCAACATTACCAAACTCATTCTATGAAGCCACAGTCACCTTGGTACCTAAACCTCACAAAGACCCAACCAAAAAAGAGAACTTCAGGCCAATCTCCCTTATGAACATTGATGCAAAAATACTCAACAAAATACTCACAAATGGAATACAAGAACACATCAAAGATATCATCCACCATGACCAAGTAGGCTTCATCCCAGGTATGCAGGGGTGGTTCAATATACGGAAATCCATCAATGTGATCCACCATATTAACAAATTGAAAGAAAAAACCACATGATAATCTCCCTAGATGCTGAAAAAGCATTTGACAAAATCCAACATCCATTCATGTTTAAAATATTGGAGAGATCAGGGATACAAGGCACATATCTAAACATAGTAAAGGTGATATACAGCAAGCCTATAGCCAACATCAAACTGAACGGAGAGAAACTTAAAGCAATCCCACTAAAATCAGGGACAAGACAAGGCTGCCCACTCTCTCCATATCTCTTCAACATAGTTCTGGAAGTCCTTGCTAGAGCAATAAGACAGTTGAAGAGATCAAGGGGATACAAATTGGAAAGGAAGAAGTCAAATTATCACGATTTGCAGATGATATGATAGTAAACTCTACCAGGGAACTCCTACAGCTGATAAACACCTTCAGCAAAGTGGCCGGATACAAAATTAACTCAAAAAAATCAGTAGCCTTCCTGGATACAAAAGACAAGGGCTGAGAAAGAAATTAGGGAAACAACACCCTTCACAATAGTCACAAATGACATAAGGTACCGCGGAGTAACCCTAACCAAGGAAGTCAAAGACTTGTATGAAAAAAATTTCAAGTCTCTGAAGAAAGAATTAGAAGAAGATATCAGAAGATGGGAAGATCTCCCATTCTCATGGCTTGGCAGGATTAACATAGTAAAAATGGCCATCTTACCAAAAGCAATCTACAGATTCAATGTAATTCCCATCAAATTACCAACACAACTCTTTACAGACCTGGAAAGAAAATTCTCAACTTCCTATGGAATAACAAGAAACCCAGAATTGCTAAAAGAATCCTCTACAATAAAAGAACTTCTGGAGGTATCTCCATCCCTGATCTTAAGTTGTACTATAGAGCAACAGTTTTAAAAACTGCATGGTACTGGCATAGAAACAGAATGGTGGATCAATGGAACTGAACAGAGGACCCAGAAATAAACCCACACACTTATGGACACCTGATCTTTGACAAAGATGCCAAAATCATACAATGGAAAAAAGAAAGCATCTTCAACAAATGGTGCTGGTCCAACTGGATGTCTACATGTAGAAAAATGAAAATAGATCCATACTTATCACCCTGCACAAAACTGAAGTCCAAGTGGATCAAAGACCTCAACATAAAACCAGACACATAATATCGGCTTGAAAAAAAAGTGGGGAATACCCTAGAACTCATTGGTACAGGAGAAAACTTCCTGAACAGAACACCAACAGCACAGGCTCTAAGAGCAACAATCAATCAATGGGACCTCATGAAACTGAAAAGCTTCTGCAAAGCATAGGACACTGTCATCAAAACAAAGCGACCTCCTACTGTTTAGGAAAGAATCTTCATAAACCCTTTATCTGACAGAGGACTCATTTCAAGTATATATAAAGAACTAAAGAAGCTGAAAAGCAGCAAACCAAGTAACCCACTTAAAAAAAGGGGAACAGAGCTAAATAGAGAATTCTCTGCAGAGGAATATCGAATGGCAGAGAAACACTTAAAGAAATGCTCAACCTCACTAGCCATTAGGGAAATGCAAATCAAAACAACCCTGAGATTTCACCTTACACCCATGAGAATGGCCAAGATCAAAAACTCAAGTGACAACACATGCTGGAGAGATTGTGGAGAAAGGGGAACCCTTCTCCACTGCTGGTGGGAATGTAAACTTGTACAACCACTCTGGAAATCAATCTGGCGTTTTCTCAGAGAACTAGGAATAGTGCTTCCCCAAGATCCAGCCATACCACTCCTAGGCATATATCCAAAAGAGGCTCAAGCACACAAAAAGGAAATTTGCTCAACCATGTTTGTAGCAGCTTTATTTGTAATAGCCAGAAGCTGGAAACAACCCAGTTGCCCCTCAACTAAAGAATGGATGCAGAAATTGTGGTACATCTACACAATGGAATATTACTCAGCAATGAAAAATAAGGAAATCATGAAATTTGCAAGTAAATGGTGGGATCTGGAAAGGATCATCCTGAGTGAGTTGTCCCAGAAGCAAAAAGACACACATGGTATATACTCCCTCATATAGACATACAACATAGGACAAACCCACTAAAACCTGTGCATCTAAAGAAACTAAGCAAGAGAGAGGACCCTAACTAAAATGTCCAATCCCCATCCGGAAAGGCAAAGAGGATGGACATCAAAAGAAGAAGAAAACAGGAAACAACCTAGGAACCTACCACAGAGGGCCTCTGAAAGCCTCTACCCTACAGACTATCAAAGCAGATGCTGAGCTTGATGGGCAACTGTTGGGCAGAGTGAATGGAATTTTATGTAAGAACTGGGAAATAGTAAGAGCTGGAGAGGACAGGGTCTCCACAAGGAGAGCAAGAGAACAAGAAAATTTGAACCCAGGGAACTTCCCAGAGACTCATACTCCAACCAAGGACTATTCATAGAGATAACCCAGAACCCCTGCACAGATGTATCCCAGGGCAGTTCAGAGTCCAATTGGGTTACATAGTAATGTGAAGAGGGACTGCCTCTGACATGAACTGACTGGCCTGCTCTTTAGTCACCTCCTCCTGGGGGTGGGGGAGCAGCCTTACCAGGCCATAGTAGAGGACAATGCAGCCACTTTTGATGTGAACTGATGGACTAAGATCAGAAAGGAGAGGAGAACCTCCCCTATCAGTGGACTTGGGGAGTGGCATGCATGCAGAGGGAGGAGGGAGGGTGGGATTGGGAGGGGAGGAGGGAGGGGCTTATGGGGGGATGCAGAATGAATAAAGTGTAATTGATGAAAAATTTTAAAAAATGGGAAAAAATAATTTAAGAATTTTAAATGACTTTCAAAAGTGGAGGAAAACATGGAGTTAGTCAATTTACATGGAGCACGTCTCGCCCCTAGGGGCAATGGTCTCCTGAACCTACTCAGACCTCGGACACCACCACTGCTAGTTCTAGACCTGATGCAGGATGTTCCAACGAGGGGCTTAAGGCTTCTCATATTTCCTATAAACCCACACCTGTTTGTTTTTATTTCCCATTTTTATTCATTATTAGCCAGATAGAGCCAAGTAATTGTGTTAATGATACTTGCTTTTTTGCCCAATGCTGGAATGCTAGTATATTTACTAGCTGGTTACTCGCATGCCTCGCTGGGTGCCTGTGCCCGTTGATGCCCCTCACGCTATGACTCTCTTCAGACAGAAAAGGGATCTTGGAATTTCAGCCACCATTTTTAGTGCCATCACATTGGCGGCTGTTGGAGCTACCACCGCGGCATTAGCCAGGAGTCATACTGTGCTGATTGCTCAGACCCTGCATAACCTTTTAGCCAATGTAGCTCATGCCTTAGATGTACAAACAGGAATTAATGCTCAACTAAAAGGAGGCTTGATGATGTTCAATCAGAGGATTGACCTCGTGCAGGAGCAAATTGATACCCTATGGCAAATCGCTCAACTTGGCTGTCAATGAAAGTATGCTGGACTTTGAGTCACTAGCATACAACATGAGAATTCCCTGTGCTGCAAATCTGTCTAAACAATTGTCTAGCTATATTTTAGGTAATTGGACTGGAGAATTCGATACTATGATGGAGCAGCTGAGAGTGGCGATTGTCACGGTAAATTCTACCAGAGCGGACGCAGGACTAGCCACAGGATTATCATCATGAATTGCTGCAGCCATGAATCATCTGAAGGAATGGGCGGGCATGGGAGCGTTAGCAGGCCTTCTGGTGTTGGTCTCCTTGGTTTGCCTGTGGTATATATGCTGGATTAGAGTCTCACAACAGTGTAATGCAGCCATGACCATTCAGGCCTTTACAGCCATTGAAGCAGGACAGTCTCCCCAAGCATGGTTGGCTACCATCAAAAGCTAAAATTTAATGCTCAGGATGCGCGGCTAAGCACTGCACTCAGGGTCAGCCGCTTTGGACCCAGAGAAGAGCATGTCTGATTGCATGCGGGTTAATGCCCCAGGTCCCGCCTCTGAGAAAAAGGTATCGGACAGGTCTGATGCTCTTTGGGTGAATGACACCTAAATGAACATCAGTACAAAGTCCCAATTTATTTCTAATATCAGAGATCAGACCTCTACTCTTGCCTAATGCATCTAAAACAAAAAGGGGGAACTGTAGAGAGCTGCGTAATGCTGTGCCTTAAAGATGGAGCTGGTTTCCACCTTCCCGATGGCGAATGCTCTCTGTCACAAACAACTACACATTTGGCTAAGGCTGAGGATCTGGCTTGCTTCCATGTATGTGGACCTATCTGCATTGCCAACGTGGCATGCTGGGGTTTGCTACCCAGAGGCTATTTAAGCTGTGGGCTGGCTTTCCCCAGGGTGAGATGATTGTTCAAGGTTCCTGAATAAACTGCATTGAAAAAAAAAATTAAAATCGCCTTTGTCTCACATAGAGACAAAGGTCTTCTCAGTGTGGATGATGTTAAAGACCACTGGGTGTCGGGGGGAAACAGAACAAAATAAGAAACATGCATTCAAGGAAGCATACCTATGGGATATTTTTAAATAACGTCTCTGATGTTGATGATATACACACAAAGCGAGGTCAAGTCCAGAAATCACAAATACATGATACACTGTCATTTTGTTCCACTTTTTGTTAGATTCCACAGGTAATCGCAACTAAGCTCACCCTGTTGAGCTGATGGACTTTCATAATCTTGTTAGTCTATGAACTCGGTTCCAGCAGATCAGTCAACAATTTTGAAAAACATATAAATTGTCAGAATTGTTCTTTTATTCTCTCATTTTACAAATCTAGAGTCTCTGACTATCATACATTATGACTACTCACAATGGTAAATGGATGGACTTTCTTCTGCATAGCATTAAGCTATAAATGCATGTCATGTGTGTAATTGCAAGTTCGTGTTTAATAGTTCATTTACTACTTGGTTTTCAAGGAAGGGTACTTGTAAAAATAAAATATAGTAAAGGGAACATGAACTGTCTCTGACATGAACTCAGTGGTGGGCTCTTTGACCACCACACCCCTGAGGGGGTAGCAGCCTTGCCAGGCCACAGAGGAGGACAATGCAGCCAGTCCTGATGAGATCTGATAAGCTACAGTCAGATGAAAGGGGAAAAGGACCTCCCTTATCAATGGAGAGGGGAATGGGACAAGATGTGGGAGGTAAAGGGAGGGGGCTACAGCTGGGATACAAAGTGAATAACTGTAATTAATATAAAAATTAAAATAATGATAAATAAAATATAATTTGATACCAAAAAAAGCACCTATTTAATGCTGTTTTGTTTTTTGTTTGTTTTGTTTTTTGTTTTTTTTTTTTTTTTAGTTAAAACTGATGTTAAGTGTTCACTCTGCAATGAAAATTCTGACTACCATTCTGCCCCAGTCAATGAATTGCAGGATGAAAAGCCTGTATCTCTATGGCCACAATGGTCATTACATAAGCAATGCATAGTTTAACATAAAATTAATTCTTAGAGAAGGAAAGATCTCCTTTCCTAAATACGTGCTTATCTTTTGACAGGAGGGATTTATGATACTCAGACACTCAGACCACCAGAGGTGTCCAGATATTAAAGGACTATTTGCTACTGAAATAACAAATGTGCTAAGGCTCATTGCATTTACAAAAAGAAGAAAAAGAAGAAGAAGAAGAAGAAAAAGAAGAAGAAGAAGAAGAAGAAGAAGAAGAAGAAGAGAAGAAGGAGAAGAAGAAGGAGGAGAAGGAGAAGAAGAAGGAGAAGAAGAAGAAGAAGAAGAAGAAGAAGAAGAAGAAGGAGAAGGAGAAGGAGAAGGAGAAGGAGAAGGAGAAGGAGAAGGAGAAGGAGAAGGAGAAGAAGGAGGAGGAGGAGGAGAAGGAGGAGGAGGAGGAGAAGGAGGAGGAGGAGGAGGAGGAGGAGGAGGAGGAGGAGAAGAAGAAGAAGAAGAAGAAGAAGAAGAAGAAGAAGAAGAAGAAGAAGAAGAAGAAGAAGAAGAAGAAGAAGAAAGATAATTTACATGCAATCTTATGTGGCAAATTTAAAAGCCTAGTGTCTTTTTCTGTGTTTAAACTAATGAACTGAAGCAATCATATATCACTTTTTCTTTAGATAGCAAGTGAATCAGAAAACACAGGTCAACACTGTGACCACTTAATTTTTAGAATACATTGCACTTCTGCTCTCAAACTTCCTGACTCCCCAGAAGATGCCCAAGACAGGCTGTGCAATGCTGTGGTCCAGGTGCTCACAGTTCTCAAAGGATTGTTTACTTCTGATGCTTCTCAGCTTTAGTTCCCGAAGTCCTTCAACAGCAGGAACTGAGTTTTGCTTTCTCATTGTCACTCAAATGCTCTTGAAGACTTGAGCATCATTGAGACTAATTCAGTTACTAAGGGCATTCCATCTCAAACTCTTTTGCTTCTAGTTGGGATAGCATTGTGGAAGAAATTAATAGGGATCCTCTAAGCTGAGGTGCTCCCTGTTTGTGTTGGTGATATAAGGAGAAGCATCCATGATAAATGTTGTTTTTAGGCATATGTACAACACTCCAAATGTGTACGCAACTGCTCATTGATATGTAAACTCATCTGGTGCTAATTCCAATAAATATCGTATTTATAATGGCCTGTGCTTAAGTTACATGCTACCTGAGAGTTCCTTTGCATTGTGTTTATAAAGGGGACAGACATCCTTAGTTCTGACCACCACAAAACTACCAGAGTAAGGGCTTCCTATGATGTCCTTGATCACTAAATTTATTGAGCTGAATCACAATAAGTGGTGTTTTGTTTGCTCTAATATCTTTAGGGAGAGGTCTGTCATACATGCTGACACACACAGTGCTAACTAGGACAGCAGGATGGAAGGATGGCAGGAGATGGCTTTTGATGTTTCCTGTCTTCTCTTTTGTCTTAGAACATCCACAGACACATTGATGTCAGTCTACCTCTCCAGGAGCAGTTCCAGATCTTAAGTGCTCTAGGGCAGGACATGGAAATCAACAATTTTTTCAGGGCTTCTTACATGAGCCTGAGAAAAGACCTCTTTAAAATGGCAGCTGACTTGGATTAAAGTAGAAAAAAAGAAGCCTTTGTTCTCTGTCATAAATTCCTTACTTGAGAACCTGCTGTTTCTATCTTTTTTCCTGTGATTGTTTTTCCACTCATTCTGCTCACCTGTTCATGTTTCTCATATTTGCTGACAGTTACTGAACTTAACAAAGTTATCTTTTAATCACATTTCTGGCAGCTCATACACATGCTTTTCATTCCTACTCATGAGGACCAAAGGTGGTGCTGTCACAAATATGGCATTCCATGGGTAAGAGACTGAGTTCTTCATCCTGTGCCCACATTGCCTCTCACTTAGAAACAACAACAACAACAACAACAACAAAAGTCATCAGGGAAGCAGTGTGTTTCCACATTGGTGAGTGGTTTTACTTGCCAATGGCCTCTTAGACAGCTAGTAAAAGGCTTATCTCTGATGTGTGGCCAAGACCAGATTCCTACTCTCTTCATACTGAAGCCTCTTGAGTTGTACAGGAAGGAAGCTCTACACCTTCCTGTAGCTGCACAGTCACTAGAGGACTGTAGAGTACCTGGAAATGGTGTGATTGAGCACATTAAGGCCATCTTCCATGTTATGTATTATTCTGGGGCAGGCAGATTAAATACAAAATTGGGGGGCTATCCCCAGGGAAGTTTTATAGCCTCAGTGACAAGAGTGCTTTGTTTGACCAAGTAAAATACATTGGTGAAATCTCACCAGTCATGTCTAAGAGTTTGGTGAAAGAGAACCTAAGGAGATGCACATGACTCTGAGAAGCTAACGCACTGGGAAGGGGTTATCTGGGCATGATTTCACTGATCTTCAGAAGACTGTGTGTGCTGAGTAGAGACATCAACTTCCTATTCTATAGAGGAGGAAAAAGCTCAGGTTTAGAGATAGCTCATGTGCCACAGTTTGCATTTTCTTGGTTGTGCAACCCTTAGAATAAGGGTTCTTTTTGTTTTCTACTGTTAGCATTCTGTAAGTTCAAGGCACATTCTTGAGATCATATCTCCTTCTCATTTCTTCCCCTTCCAAAGACAAATTACTCTTACCAGAGACTCATGTGTCCTCTGAGATATCAGTTTGTCACACTGAGATTCTGATCACACTCTCCTCTCAAGAAGAGTTTCTGACAGGGTCATTAATTTTTCTTGATTTTTGGACTGATGTGAGGGTTGAAGCAGTTTAGCAGCATCCCTGAGTGCAACAACTCAGGAGGTAACCACAGCACACTGTCTCCTAGCTCTGCTTTCTCTCAGTGCCTCCTGTCATTACGTAATGATCTGTGACTTCAGGTTGCCCTGCTGGGAAACAATACACAAAGGGGGTGTATGAGCAAAGATGCATATTATGATTGGGAATGGAGGAAAGAGATCACTGTCTTTATTTCCTGCTTTGAAGTGCAGGGGTCTGACCTGTTTCCTCATGGTTTGAGGGTCTGCTAATAATATCTGCTATTTCCTGAGTGTTGGAATGACAAGGATCCACCATGTGAACTTAGCTAGGCTTCTTGACAGCTGATGTTTGCTGAATGTGCCAGTTTTATATTATAGTGAGGACATTTCTCTTTCCAGACACTGGGATATAAATTGATGTGAAATTTCTGGGTATATGCTTTTAAACTTGAGGAACTTCTGGAACTCTGCATGCAGAGGTCAAATTTTCTCTGGTCTTCATTTAGACATGTCAATTTTTTTCTGCACATCTTAGTCATTCTGCTCTACTCCTTTAGAGTATATGTGGACAAACTCAACAGAGGCCCAAAATATTGAAAAAATGCTACCAATGTTAGAAGATCGAATTTCATCAAGGTGGGTCTTAGTTGGCTATGTGTCTGACCAAATATCTCCAGAGCAGTGCAGAGCTACTCAAAGAAAAGCACAGAACCTGACACTGGGTTGGAAGGAGAGAGAGGTACAGAAGAGAGGGATGGCTACAAATGGGGATCAAGCCATGCATGAGCTACTGCTGCCTCTTCCAACTTGTTTTATTTCCTCTTTTCTGCCATTATAACTGTTCTAATTTTCCATTTGCAGACAATAAATATCATTTTCAACAGGGCTGAGAGTCTTAAGATGGAACTCCTAAAGAAATACACCAGAGAATCTGAACAACACCTGGCAGAGAAGGTCAATGTGAAGAGATTGGAGGCAGGGGGATTGTGTGTCTTCTCCCACCCAGCCTGTTCCTGAACTGTCTGGTGCTGTTGCAGTGGGGTCGGTGGTTCAGGGAATAGTCTCCACAGTCATTTGCATATAAAGACACTTGAACACACACACACACACACACACACACTGGGGTATGGAGTGTTGAAAGCCTGATATTTATCTGTTACTGAAAATAGCCACATAGCTGCTAAGTAACTGGGTAGTGTCTGTGTTCCTCCACACCATGGTTATAGACCCTATGCTGAGATGCCTGACCTGATCAGAGATACATTTTGTTCATCTCTGTGCTGACAAGACTTTTGTCTGAGATTTGAAATTTTATAATGTCTAAATCTGTTTTTCCTCCTGTAGAAGAAAAAGGAAGAGGAACTAGCACAGCAGGTGGTGTTCTGGGAGGACATAAGAGAAATCAGAATTTTCCAACTGGCGCTCTCTTCCATTTGGGCCAGTGGATGCTTCTGAAAAAAACAAAAATGGGGAGGAGGGCCTTGGTGCACCATTAACACCAAAGGAAGCTCTGCATTCTCCAGCTGCAACCACAAGCTCCTGCCCAGCACAGCAGTGTTCAACAGAGGAGGCCTCTATTGAAGTTGTCCCAAGCACAGCAATATCTGCCAAGCAGCCTGAGGAAAATGGCACAGTGAAAAAAACACAGTTAAGTCACCAAAGGTTCCTACTTGGAAAAGACTTGTGTGGAAGTGATCCCTCACTGAAACACTGAAATGATCTAATTACAAGATGAAGTTATAATATATAAATGCAGGTTTATTGGGAGTAGCTCTTGGCCACCACAGGGAAAAATATGTACTGAGAGAGAGAAAAGAGAGAGAGAGGAGGAGGAGAGGAGAGATAAAAAAGAGAAAAGTGAGAGGAGAGAGATAATGTAACCAAAATGTCTGAATTATATAATGAAAGAAATCTCCTGTTCCTGGTTGGAAAGTTCATTGTAGAGGGCAAGGTATGCCAGACAAGCCCTGCAGCAGGTAGAGACCAAGGAATGCTGGGAAAACCTGAGAGACCAGGTCCACTTTCGTATGGTCTGAAACTCAAGAGTCCCCATTGCATCTGACTCAGCCACACAGGTGTGAGACTGGAGCTCACCAGTAAAGAAAGGATGTGCTGGTGGACAGTTGTCTGAAGTCTGGCGCACTGAGCACCACCACAGAGAATGTTGCATTTCCTTGTCCATGTCCTCAGCCTTTGGCTTTTATGGATCCACTTTCTCTCACCTCAAAGTCACATCCAGAAATACTGTTCCATCCACTCAAGCTGCCTGTTCACGGTCCCAGGTCCTGGTCAGCTGTAGCCAGAGCTTGGAGGAAACAAACCTGGATCACATTGTGATTCCATCATGGGGAGGGACTCGTGGAGAGAATCTCAATGACTTTCCCTTTTTCTCCCAGTCTGCCAGGCTGAGTTCTGCTCACTAGGGATTTTTGTGACAAGTGTCTCAAGTCAACGAGAAATAACAGCAAGAAAATCATTGAGACATGCAGTGTCTTGTGTGGATCCCTGGTGAAGATATGAAAAGTCCTTCCTGATCTGAGGCTGTTTTTTCCTCCTGGCTACCCATGACTCTCAGAGAACTTATCCTGTGTCTGAGTCCATACACATCACCAGGCAGAAAGAACCATGGGTGACAAGGCCTGGACACCTTGAACTTGATGACTTAGTATTTGCTTTCTTTTCAGAATCCCTTGAACAACGTGCTTCAATGCTACAGTTAGAAAATTTCACTCTAGTAAGTGGCTAATGCCAGGAATTTGGGTTACTCTCAAACTGAGGCTAGAGACTTCCTACAATTTCAAACCAGCCTCAGTGACAGAGTGAGATATTGTCTGGAAGGCAAAGAAGGCAGGCAAGCAGACAGACAACAAATAGATAGGAATGAGGTATGTGGACATGCATGTTGACAAGTTCTAAAAGGAAAAGGAGAACTCCATTTCTTTTGGGTCCTGGCCTGAGAACCTATTCTGGTAAGCCTTGGAATATAAATTACTAAATACCTGAGACTCCTGAGCAGACCTGCTTGCTGCTGCAGGGACTTAAGCCTAATATGTGCCAAAAGGGACATCTCAGGGTCCTCTCAGCATCTGTTCCTTTATACAGTACCCAACAGTGCACAAGAACATGTAAAGTTGTGAAGCAGTGAGGGAAGAGAGAAAGATGTGAGTCATTCACTGGGATGGGGGATTAATTTATTTGTGTTACAAGAGAGCGGGATTGAGACCTGTATTGAATTGTAACAAGTTTTCTCTTGGCAGGTAGGAGAGGAGTTATCATATCAAGTACATAATCATCCCACAACAGGAAGTAGGCCCTCACTATTGCTATGCAGTAAATGAAGAACTCTTTTTCATCCAGGATGAACTGGGGTGTCTCTCCTTAGGGTGGATTCATGTAAGCAAATAACCTCCCTGATATCAGGGTCCTCTTTTCTCTTTCTTAGAAACATCCTGCCTAAATCTTTCTCTGCACAGAGTCAATCCATTTCAGATCATTCTTCTCTGTACACATGCAGTCAGTAGTGTTCCAGTGTGAGTCATAGGACGATTTCCTAGTGTTTATACATTTTAATCCAAGCAATGTGTGGAATTTAAGGCACATGTGAGGTATTAGATCTATGTGGCCATTGGAAAGAAGTTCTGGGAAGAAGACAGGAGAAACCAGGCAAGGGATCTGGGAGGCTTCTGCATGGGGTTGGCCCAGGAAATGTGGTAAGTGGGGAGAGCTGGCTGCAAGAGAAACCATTCCCTGGCAGCTGAAGAGGAGGTCTAATAAGGAGAACATGGAACACAGAGAGGGATGAAAGAGCAACAAGGCTGCAGAAGTACTGCTTAGGAGGTTTTCAGAAGCTATATAGCAAGGACAGTAGAAAAGGTAATTTAGGATGTGACTGAGGGACAAGCTCCAGCAATCTCCTGCTAGAGTTCTGAGAATATTGGCTAATGAATTTTAAGCCTTGGTGGGAAGAAACTTCAAAGTTTAACAAACTGTTAGAAAGCTGGGTATAATGGCATACTACTGGGATACTACGACTCAGGAGTGTGGTCCTGGATAGTGACTTTGGTGCCAAACTGGGCACCAAACAGGAATATTGTGACTCAAAACAAAAGCCATGTCATGAAGTTAATGGATGATTTGAAGTCTGTCATCACTACAATACTGAGGCTGGGATCTGGGCCCTAGATTCTAGGGGAAGGGAGAGTGATGAGGCTGCTCTTGACTAACTTGATTAACAGAGTACTGACACATGTGGGAATTGCCAGATGGTATAAACACGATTTTGTCTTGTTCTTTTTTTGTTTTCTATATTGCTATAAAAGCATTCCTTTAAGGTGCTGATTCTAATCAATAGTAGCTGCTCTTAAAAGTAATGGTAATATCACTGCTGGTTTCTAGACAAACTCTCAAGAAGTAACCTCAAAAGCCACTGAAGAAATTCCACACTAGACATTGTATATGAGTGTCAGCTCTTTTCATTACCAATGTCACTTTATTTTGAATTCCTCAGCAGAGGAAAGCAATGAATCATCCTGCTCTCTTTTGTAATAAATGTTTGTATCCTGGATGTTGTCCAACACAGACCAGAGGACACTAGTTTTAGCATTTTTTCTCCCTTGTTCTTCACATTTATTGATCTAAACAGATCTAATTCATTGATCGGTTCTTCTTTTTACTCATTTCTACTGTTGAGTTCCTCTGCCCAGTTAGGTCATTATGCAAGAAAGTTATCCAGAGATGGGGGTAGACAGAGGCAAGAGGAAGAGGAGGAAGATGAAGAATAGGAGGAAAAAGAAGAAAGGAATGAAGGAAAAAAGAAAGAAAAAAGGAAAAGAAAGAAGAAAGAAAAGAAGGAAAAGGACTAGGACAAGGAGGACAGGTCTAGGAGGAGAATAAAAATGAAAATGAGGAATAGGAGGAAATCCACAGGTTCTAGAGGTGGGAGGAAGTGTGCAGAGAAAAGATTGCAGGAGAGGATTGGGAAGAATAGATATTGTGAAAAAGAAATAAGGAGAAAGATTTCATAAAGGAGAGGAGATAGGAGGAAAGAAAAATAAAATAAGAGGAAAAAAAGGGAAGTGTGGAGAAGAGACGGGGAGGAAACTTGGGGACATATCTCTTTGACTGTGAGTCTGCTTTTTCTCTTTTCCGAACTGGAATTTTCATACTGACACCTACTGGACTAAAAGAACTTTCCATCTGCCCCAAGAGGAGGCTCCATCCCCATAGACAGGAAAGAGCACTGTTCTGTGTACATATCTTTGCACAGAAATCAAGTCCATGGTCTTAGTAAGGACACAGAGCTGATAAGGTCACTCATCTTTCCTGACCCACTTGAAAGTTCAGCCTCATGAGTTATCTTCCTAAAAACCCGTAACAACTATGTAACTAGGAAGCAGTGGGGGATGAAAACTAGTTTTCTCATATGTACAACCTAGTCATTTAGTGTCTTTGAGGGTTCTGAAAATTTCTGATTCTTTTACCTCATATATGGGGATACTAATACTATGTACTTTCCATGACCCTTGAGAGAATAAAGAAAGTAGGACTGGGATGTATCTCAGGTTCAGAGTATGAGCTCAGCATGCTTGAGACCCTGGATTCCATCCCCAATAACATGGGGAAAAGAAGTAACAGAGTATGGAATAAATTAGCTTATTCAATACTTATCACAAATTACTTTTTTTTTCATTAATATCTGTTACTAAGTTTCAGTCAGAGATCTGAATGCAAAGAGAAAAGCCATTAAGATAGGTAAATTAAGCATCTTTAATTCTGGAATTCTGCCTACAAGGTAGGGTTCTCACATGCCTAGGAAGGTGGTTTTTTCTCCCAGGTTGTATTCAGTGATAAAACACTTAACATGATCAGCTAGATCTCATGGTGTTCTATCAGTCACAGATCAATTAGGTTCTGTCACTTCACATCATCCTGGTCTCTTTACTAAATTTGTATTCACAGGAAATGCAGCAACATAGTGAAAGGATGAGAACTGTGAAGTATATATGATCCAGAGATGCAGCCACAGAGATCCAATAAAATTTAAGCTCCTGAGGTCAGAATGTTAATTCCAGGAGGGAGAACTCTCCCTCTTTTCCTCCTCTCAGTCCCTTTCAGTGTTTGTTCCCAGACCTCCACTGACATTGCAATCCTACTCCTAAGCAGAGAATTATTGGCCTTCAGTGGCTTATTACTTTAGAGCCATATAGCTGAGGCCATGGCTCAGTTGACAGAGAGCTTGTGTTTCAAGCAATAGGTCCTGGATTCGATTTCTAACACTTTCAAAATCTGCCATGATTGTGTTTTCCGATAGCACGGCACTCGGGAGCTAGTGACATGAGGGTAAGCTCATGATCCTCCTGGACTACCTAGGTTAGATGCTCTAGCTTAGGTCATGTGAGGCTCTCTTTTGGTATAATATTAAAAGTATAAGTTGTTTCAAAATAGTTTTTCAAGCTTTAACTGTATTTCTTTCCTTCAATTGCAGAACTTAGAACTCCAGAGATAGAGTTTAAGCCAAACTCTTAAGAGATTATTTTTAGAACAAAACACAAAAAAGTCAGAGATAAAAAGACTTTTCAGGGTGGGAAGTAGAGAAACCTTAGAGATATGAGAATTCTGGAAGTGTAGAAAAAGCAAGCTTAGATATAAGATATTTTGGAATCACTTGTTTGTGCAGTGGCAGAAGTTCTAAGCATAGGAAAGAATTTGAATATTGAAGTTGCTAATCTTTGGCAGTTGATCTGTACTGAGGCCAAACTCTTTGTAGTCTAAGAAGGAGAACAAGAGGGTGCAAAATGAAATTACACTGGAAGGAAGTCATGTAGGGTCTAAGAGGGAGATCAGAGATCATAGTGCCGATAGTGGCCAAGAAAGGCTGGAAGAAACTGTAGGAATATAAGGAATGAGCTGAGACACAGAAAACAGATTTGCAGAGTATAGGAGCTCTCCTTCAAGGGGCAGAGAACTAAGAATGTTTAAGAATGAGACAGAGCAGGCACCTTCAAAGGGGGAGAGGAAACTTCAGGAGGGGGCCAAAAGCTGAAAATGTGGATTGCATGTAGAAGACAAAGGGCAGTACAGTGACCCAGAAGGGCTTAGAAAAGCTGAGGGACAGCAAGCACTCTAGAAGGAGGAAGCAAGCAAAGGATTGCAGATGGGTTCAGGCAATTGCAGGTGGGAATACAGCTTTTAAGGGGAGATGAGAAAAAGGGGCTGAGCTAAAGTGGATAAAGAGTTGTGGTGACAAGAATTTCTATCTGGGGAATTGCCAAGTGGAATGGAAAACTTGCCAAAGAGAAATGTTCTAAATCACAGAGGAAAGGTGTTCTTGTCCTTGTAATTGGGGCTCAGTGAAGGCAAAAGTAATCAAAAGAGAATAGAAGGGCACAACATACTCATTAAAAGAAAAATTCACCATGATAACATCTCAATTCTGAACATCTACATCCCAAATGCAATGGCACCCTCGTTTGTAAAAGAAACATTACTAAAGCAGAAATCAGACATTGAACCTCACATATCAATAGTGGGAGACTTTGACACTCCACTCTCACCAATGGGCAGGTAAAAGGGACAGAAACTAAACAAAAATAATAAAACTAACCAATGTTATGAATGAAATAGACCTAACAGATCTACAGAACATTTCACCCAAACACTTTCTTCTAGGTGGGCTGCTTTATTGGGCCTCAGTGGAAAAGTATGCCCTTAGTTATGGTTCAACCTGATTTGCTGGGGCAAGTTTGGGGTGGGCGTAGAATGGGAGAGAGGGAAGGGAAAAAAGGGGGGAGGGTGAAACAGAGAGGACAGAAGGGAGGGGGCTGCTAAAGGGATGTAAAGTGCATAAATAAATTTTTTAAAAAAGAAATTTCTGGTTTCAGTCATCCTTAAGTCAATGGCTTTTAAGCTATGGTAAGGTTTAGAGTAATTTGTTTTAAACAGTTGATCTTGCAATTATAATAGAAACTATTTACTTTACTTTTATGAGTATTTAGAATTTCATTAAATTTTGGGAAGTTAAACTGTAAATATCCATTTTTGTAGCAATTAATAAAAACATTTTAAATACACAGCTTTCATCTTGAAAGTGAAGTTTGTAATCCAGCTCTTATGATTGAGTTTCAAAAGGGGACTTTCAGCATAGCAAGCAACATATCAAAAAATTATGTTTATTTATATAGAAGTACGTTTAGTGTTTAGAAGTACTATACATGCAATAATACTTAAACTTTCTTTTATTATTATTATTAATTACACTTTATTCATTTTGTATCCCCCCATAAGCCCCTCCCTCCTCCCCTCCCGATTTCACCCTTCCTTCCCTTTATGCATGCATGCTCCTCTCCAAGTCCACTGATAGGGAAGGTTCTCCTCTCCTTCCTTCTGATCTTAGTCTATCAGATTACATCAGGACTGGCTGCATTGTCTTCTTCTGTGGCCTGGTAAGGCTGCTCCCCCCTCAGGGAGAGGTGATCAAAGAGCAGGCCAATCAGTTTATGTCAGAGGAACTCCACAAGGAGAGCAACAGAACAAGAAAATTTGAACACAGGGAACTTCCCAGAGACTCATACTCCAACCAAAAACTATTCATGGAGATAACCTAGAACCCCTGCACAGATGTAGCCCATGGCAGTTTAAAATTTCTTATATAGAGTTAGGATATCGGTGTTGTTTATATAGCCTGAATATATTAAAGAATTAGTAATGAAAAATACATATAAGCCTAGGTTGATATGACATTTCCCCAAAACAGCAAGAGAAAGTATCATAGTTAAAGAAACTATAGTAGGCTGTCTAAAAACATCAACTTAAATATCCATAAATTTAGAACTAGAAGAAATTGTAGGTATTACAACGCATATATCCTAACATGGCAGACTTGAGGGATTCAATTATTCTCTAATTTAAGAAAAATTTAATGGAAATATTTGGTGAGAATCCCTCATCTCATGGTAGCTATCTTCTCTGTGTGTTCTACAGCCTTTTCTCTCCTCTTTTGAGCACTTGTGATGCCACCTGAGGCTACATATGTCCCCTAAGAGGGTCAACTTCTACAGACGTGAAATCCTGGCACTGCTTTCTGAAAGGAGTCTGTGCGGTGACTTAGGACATGAGGGCATAAGCTGCACAGGTACCAGACATGTGAGGTCACTGCTCCTCTCTCCTCACTTTAGGAAGGGTGAGTGTGAGAATGTTACAAGCGTTTCAGACTTTTAGTCAATTTAAATCTCAGAAATAGCATGTACGCATCCCATCCAGCCCTCGCTCACTTTCCAAAGCAGCTTTCTGCTCTGTTGTCTGTTCATATAGTTCATTCTCCACTTCTCTGCTAGATGAAATTCAAACCCTTAATAGCTTTGCAAGGTCAAACAGTGGATGTGATGTTTTTTTTCACTAAAACATTGAAGGAAGGGCCTAGATGTCTGGAACTACCTGACATCAAAGGTTTCTTTATGAATCACACTTCATAGATGTACAAAAAAACCTATGTTCCGATTCTGCAAGGAAGAACTTGAGTAAATTTGCTATAGATTGGGAAAATAGTCAAAGCCAACATGGTGAGTATCAGAACCAATGTTAGAGCAGAATTCTGTGGGGCTGACACCTGTTCACTGCATTTCACTAGTGATCGGAGTGAGATGCTGGCATCAGAAGTAGCTCATTGTGAACAGCATGCAAGTGGATGCAGATCCCTCAGTGGGCAAGGGAGACAGAGGATTATGAAGATACAGCTGATTGAAAGTGGTGTCTTGCCTCTCCAGAGCCTTCAAAAACTCTGCTTGCAAGGTTACTTAGTTCAAACCTCAAAAGACTTCCAGAAATTATCTGAGCAATTAAAGCAGATCCGGTTGTTAGCCGTGGATCACACACTTGGAGAAACTGTAGATTGAAATACATGTTTACTGTGAGACATGGCTGCCCTTTCCTAACTCCCTCCTCCTTGACAGTGTTTAGGAGAGAGGGAATTATATATATAGATGTATATGTGTGTGTAGATATGTACACAAATATATATATACATGTATATATACATATATATTTTTATGTAAAACTAAAAAACAAAATAATAGAAAGAGACAATAATCATCTATAAATTGTTATTCATATGGGGAGTATGAATTAGTTCACTACATAAATATGTTGTGAACTTTCATTATTTAATTATTTGAAAATGTAGTGACTTAATCAAAACTTATACTAATATCGTGCATTTACAGTAGAAACACCTCTAGCCATTTCCTCTCTGGGTGTTAAAAGTCTTAATGCACTTAGAGCCACTTCAAGTAAAAGGGGAGTTAAAACTTGACACAGAGGTCTTAAATAGTGCTTAGTGTAAGGTAATCTATTTTTATTATAAGCTGCTTGGCAAGCAAGTTCTTTTCAAAATCCAACAGTGCAAAATTCCTCAGTGGTAAGAGATTCAAAAGAATAAAACAAAAGTTTTGAACAAACAAAACTTTTATTACACACGTTACCCAAGCTCATCTATCATGTTAATGTCATAACTGCTATAAAATCAGGCAGCTATTATTTTCTCCTTGAAGATATATACTTTGTGTGTGTGTGTGTGTGTGTGTGTGTGTGTGTGTGTGTGTGTGTGGAAAGGCATTCAGGAGAATATATGTATAGATAGAAATTGGAAATATTTTAGTTATTTGGAGGAAAGAAACATTCTAGGCAGGTGTAACATTTGCACAATGAGCCAGAGACAAAGGTTGGGAACAAGCCTTTAAAGAAAAGCCTAAAAAGTCTAATACACTAAGATAACCCTGGACACGTGAGTGAAAGAAGAGTTGAGACCAGGATAGAAGATGGGAATGAAACATTCAAGGCTTTTCCTAAATGGCTAAATATTTTGAAACTAATTCTGTCCAGAACTAATACCAGGCTTGCTTTTCTCGAGCTCAGTGTAGACACCTGATCTAGTGAAATACGTTAGTCTTTTCCTAGGCATGTTCATTGTTTGCAGCTGAACAAGGGATTTGATCTGTGTCAGAGTAATGATGGAGATGTCAACAAGAACAATTACAGTACTGCCAAACCACAAACTCAAGTCTTTTAAATTATTTTTAACTTTTTATTGATTCTTCGTGAATTTCACATCATGTACCTAAATCCCACTCATCTCCAAATCCCTTCATATCCACCCTGTGCCCTTGCAATCTCCCCCACAAAATTTAAAAAAAATCTAGTTTGAAAAGCTGTGCTGTGTCACAATGTGTCCCACAGTATATACACTTTGTTTCACACACCTTTACTTGCAATTGCATCATTGGTCTGGGTCAAGGCCTCTGGCTTATGCTACGTTATAACACTGGATCTTCACTGGGACTCAGCTCAGAAATCCTGTTTCCCAGTGTCACTAAGATCATACAGCTTTGCATAGGCAGGACCCTTGACATGGTCCAGCAGTTTATGGGGTAAATTTTGGGGTGTGCCAACTCAAAGCACTGGATTTGGGGCTAGATTGTAGCTGCCAGCGCTCCCACACCCACATCACCAGGGCCAGCTCATCAGCACTACCCCAGCTACTTCACCCAGTTATGTGTATGTGTGTAGGGGAATGACCACAGCATTCAAGGGAAGGCAGAGGAGTCAGATCCCATGCATCTGGAGTTATAGACAGGCATGGACCACCCAGCATTGTGCTGGGAACTAAACTCAATTTCTTTGCAGGGGCAGAGTACCTGCTCTTATCTGCTGAGCCATCGCTCCAGCCCTAGATTTCAATTTTTCTAATGAATTTTTATTTTTATTATATATTTTTTATTCACTTCACATCGTTGTTGTAACCTTCCTCACTGCCTAGTCCCACCCTCCCTCTCTCCCCTCTCCTCTCCTCTCTATCACTTTCCCATCCACCCCAACACCAGGACTGAGCAAGTCTTCTTCCTCTGTGTCCTGGCCCGGCAGTCTCACTAGAGGGGAAGTGCTCAAAAAGCTGGCAAGTGAATTTGTGTCTGATGCAATCTCCACTTCCCTTACCAGAAGACCCACATGAAGCCTAAGCTGCCTGCCTGCTACATCTTTTTAGGGGGCTTAAGTCTAGTTGACACATGGTCCTTGGGCCTTGGTTAGTTGGCTCCGTTGGTGGTCTTGTGGAGCTCCTGTCACCTCTAAATCCTTTTCTCTTTTCTCCCATTTTTCCACAGGCCCCCCCTACACATCACCTAGTGTTTAGTTGTGAGTCTCAGTATCAGTTTGGAGGCACGGCTGGATAGATCCTCTCAGAGAACAACTCTGACTGGATTCTGTCTGCAAGAGTAGTAGAGTGTCATATTGTCAGGGGTTGGCACTCTATGACATGGTGAGCTGTTGGTTGGGCTGGGTATTAGTTGGACAGTCCTGAGCTCAGTCTCTGCTCTATCTGTTCTATCTCTATCTTTGTATATTGTGCAGGCAGGATAAATTTTGAATCCAAATTTTTGTGGGTGAGTTGGTGCTCCCCTCCCTCCACAAGGAGTCCTGTCTAGTTAGAGCATGTCCTCTGCAGTCTTTATGACCCCTGCTACTAGGAGTCTCTTCCTGAGTACTCCTCTTATCTTCCCAGAAACCTGCCCAGTCTCGTCTCCAGCGTGTCACGGAGATGCCTGTGCCCACAGTTACTTTTCTATCTGCAGGCCCTTTGTCCTCCTGCTCCAGCTCTCCCCTGGTCTGAGCTTTAACTTCATTTCTCTGTGAGATCCCTCTCCTACCTTCTTCCATCTCTTCAAGCTCTATTTTATTTCCCCTTCTGAATGAAATTTAAGTATCCTCCCTTAGATCCTCCTTGGTGTTTATCTTCATCGGATCTATGAATGGTTATCCTGTACTGTATGTCAAAAATCCATTTCCACGTGAGTGCATATCATATATGTCTTTTCAGGTCTGGGTTACCTCACTTGTGATGATATTTTCTATTTCAATCAATTTTCCTGCAAAGTTTTATGATTTCCTTCTCTTTAATAGCTGAGTAGTATCCCATTGTATAAATATACTACAGTTTCTTTATCTGTTCTTCAGTTTAGGCAAATCTAGGTATTTTTCAGATTCTGGCTGTTAACAATAAAGCTACTATGAACATAGTTGAGCAAGTGTTCTTATTATATGGTAAGGCATCTTTTGAGTATATGCCCAGGAGTGGTATAACTGCATCTTGAGGTAAAGCTATTCTAATTTTCTGAGAAAGATACAGATTTATTTCCAAAGTGGTTAAACAATTTTGCACTCCCACCAGCAATGGAGGAGTGTTCTCTTCTCCATGTCCTTGCCAGCATGTGTTGTCAGTTGAGTTTATGGTCTTAGACATTCTGATGGGTATAAAATTGAATCTCAGAGGTTTTTTTTTTTTTAATTTGAATTTCACTAATGGCTAAGTACATTGAGCATTTCTTTAAATACTTATAGGCCATTTGAGATTCCTCTGTTGAGAATTCTATGTGTAGCTCTGTATCCTATTTTTTAAATTGGATTATTTGACTTGTGGTGCTTAATTTCTTGAGTTTTTTATATATTTTGGATATTAGCCCTTTCTCATATGTACGGTTAGTAGAGATCTTCACCAATGTGTAGACTGCCACTTTTTTTTTAATCAACAGTGCCCTCTGCCTTACAGAAGGTTTTCATTTTCAAGAGGTTCCATTTACTAATTTTTAATCTTAGTGCCTGAACTGTTGGTGTTCTCTTCAGCAAGTTGTCTCCTGTGTGCCAACGATTCAAGGCTGATATGCCTTTTCTCTCCTAGTATACTTAGTGTATCTGGTTTTATGTTGAGGTCTTTGATACACTTGGACGTGAGTTTTATGCAGGGTGATAAAAGTGGATCTATTTGCATTTTTCTACATGTAGAAATCCAGTTAGACCATCACTATTTGTTGGAGATGCCTTTTTTCCATTGCATAGTTTTGGCTACTTTGTAAAAAAACCAAGTGTCTGTAGTTGTATGGGTTTATTTTGGGGTCTTTGATTCAATTCCATTGATCAACCTGCCTTTATTTCTATGCCAGTACCATGCAGTTTTTATTACTAATGCTTTGTAGAATACCTTTGGAATTATGTATAAAAGTTTTTATTGTACAGGATTGTTTTAGCTATTCTGGGTTTTTGTTTTTCCATATGATGTGTACAACTGTTCTTTCAAGTTCTGTAGAGAATTGTGTTGGTATATGGATAGGAACTGCACTGAATCTGTAGCTTGCTTTTGGTAAGATGGGCAGTTTGACTAGGTTAATCCTACCAGTCTATGAGCATGGACCTCTTTCCATCTTCTGATCTCTCCTTCAATATCTTTTTTAGAGACTTGAAGTTCTTGTCATACAGGTCTTTGACTTGCTTGGTTAGAGTTACACCAGGATACTTTATTTGTGGCTATTGTGATATGTGTAGTTTCCCTAATTTCTTCCTCAGCTGGTTTGTCTTTTATGTACAAGAGGACTACTAATTTTTTAAAAATTAATCTTGTATCCAGCAACTTTGATGAAGGTGTTTATCACCTTTAAGAGTTTTCTGGGAGAATTTGGGGGGTCACTTACATGTACTATCTTATCATCTGCAAATAGCGTTACTTTGACTTTTTCATTTTCAATTTGGATTCCCTTGCTCTCCTTTAATTGTCTTATTGCTCTTGGTAGGATTTCAAGTACTATACTGAAGATATACCATAAACTTGGAGAGCCTTGTCTTTTCCATAATTTCATCAGGGTTGCTTTAAGTTTCTCTCCATTTAATTTGATATAGCTATAAGCATACTCTATATTTCCTTCATTGTGTTTAGGTATGTGCCTTGTATCCTTGATCTTTCCAAGTCTTTTAATATGAAGGGGTGTTGGATTTTGTCAAATGCTTTCTCAGAATCTATGGAGATGATTGTGTGTGGGTGTATTTTGTGTGTGTGTTTCAGTCTGTTGATATGATGGAGTTTCATATGTTGAAACATCCCTGGATTGTGGGATGAAACCTACTTGTTTATGGTGTATGATATTTTTGATATGTTCTTGGATTCTGTTTGTGAGAATTTTATTGAGGAAATTTTCATCAATGTTCATGAGGGAATTTGGTCTGAAATTCTTTCTTTTTTTCTGGTCTTTGTGTGATTTAGGTATCAGAGTAATTGTGGCCTCATAGAATTAATTTTGTATTGTTCCTTCTGTTTCTATTTTGTGGAATAGTTTGAGGAGTATTGGTATGAGGTCTTCTTTGAAAGTATGATAAAATTCTGCACTAATACCATCTGGCTCATCTGGCCCTGTTGTTTGTTTGTTTGTTTTGTTTTTGTTTTTGTTTTTTGGATGGGAGACTTTTAGTGACTGCTTCCATTTTGGGGGGATTATAATACTATTTCACTTGTTTATCTGATCTTGAATTAATTTGGTAAGTGGAATCTATCAAGAAAATTGTCTTTTTAAAATTTTTATTAATTACACTTTATTCACTTTGTATACCCCCTGTAGCTCTTTCCTACCTCCCCTCCCATACCCTCCATTCTTGTCCCTTCTCCACCCATGTCCCTCCCTTACCCACTGATAAGGGAGGTCCTCCTTGCCTTCATTCTGACCCTAGCCTATCAAGTCTCATCAGGAGTAGCTGCATTGTCTTCCTCTGCTGCCTGGTAAGGCTGCTGCCCCTTAGGGGGAGGTGATCAAAGAGCAAGCCACTGAATTCATAGACAATCCCTGTTCCCATTACTATGTAACCCACTTAGACACTGAACTGCCATGGGCTACATCTCTGCAGTGGTTCTAGGTTATCTCCCTGAATGGTCCTTGGTTGGAAGATCAGTCTTAGAAAAGACCCCTGTGCCCAGATTTTTTGGCATGCCCCTTGCCAAGTCCACTGATAGGGGAGGTCTTTTTTTTTCCTTCTTTCTGATCCTAGTCTATTAGGTTTTATCAGGAGTGGCTACAGTATCCATTTCATTTAGATTTTACAATTTTTGTAGAGCACAGATTTTTTTGAAGTATGATTTTTTTGGGGAGGGGAGGTTCTTCAGTGTCTGTCATTATGTTCTCTTTTTCATTTCTGATTTCATTAATTTGGGTACTGTCTCTCTGCCTTTTAGTTAGTTTGACTAAGGGTTTATCTATCCTGTTGCTGTTCTTGAATAACCAGCTCTTGGTTTTCTTGATTCTTTGTATTGTTCTCTTCTTTTCTAATTTATTGATTTCAGCCCTGAGTTTGATTATTTCCTGAAGTCTACTTCTCTTAGGTGTGTTTGCTTCTTTTTGTCCTACAGTTCCAGGTGTGGTTTTAAATTGCTAGTACGAGATCTCTCAAATTTTACTATTAAGGAACTTAGTGTTATGGACTTTCCTCTTAGCACTGCTTTCACTGTGTCCCATAAATTGTGTCTTCATTTTCATTGAATTTTGGGAAGTCTTTAATTTCTTTCTTTCTTCCCTGACCCCATGTTCATTGAGTAGGAAGTAGGAATTCAGTCAAATCAGACATTGCTTGGCTACAGTTATGTGCCACATTACCCCAGCATACCTTGAATGCAAGACAGATTATATTCAAAAGTATTATGGCTGTGTTGGTGCTTGGGTTTCTCTTCATAGCCTGCAGAGAATATTCCCACTTCAAAGACTAGAAAATACGTGTAAAGGCTCCACACAGACATCAGCTTGATGTCATATTCAATGAATGAGTTTTGTGGGTGTTGAGCTCAGATTGGGTCCCCACTGCTAGTTGGCAGAGAGCAACCCATTTAAAAAGCAATCGCCTGGGTTGTTTGCGAATTTCCATGAGATGCCCTTGCTCAACAACTCAATTGACTGTGACCTAGTCCCGCTAGTGGAAGACTCCTTTGGTGACAATATCCTAGGACTCTGTGTCCTTCATCATTAGTAGAGTTCATTAGGATTGCCTTCTCATATTTTAGGAAGTTTTCACTGTACTAGGTTTCCATCCTAACCCTCAAATGCCCTTTAATTCAAGTTGTCTCTTCCAGGATTCTCTTCCTCTACACTATGACACTTCCCACTCCTCACTTCATCCACAAATTCCCTTCCCAGGTCCCAGTCCACCTATGAAATCTATTTTCTTTTCCTCTCTCATGGAGATCTATGTGACCCCCTAGTTCATTCCTATATACCTAACCTCTCTTGGTATATGGAATGTAGTTTGGTTATTATTTATTTAATGAATAATATTCATAACTTAAATGAATACAAACCATATTTATCTTTCTGCATCTTGATTACTTCACCAGGATGATTTTTTCTGGTTCCATCCATTTGCCTTTAAATATCATGATGTCATTTTATAAACATCTGAGAACTACTCTATTGTGTAAATGTTCCACATTTTCCTCAAAGGATATTGTCAACCCTGTCCTTTGGTCCTTGAAAGCTCCTGTGATTTTAGGGATTAGATTGAATGACGAACTATTAGGAGGACTATCTTCATTCAGCCTAGAGATACACCTTACCAACTGTCAACAGACTATCATGTCTCTTCAAGACTACTTGCATTCTCTTCTGTACCCTAACAAGAAGTAACCACCAGGAGAAAGTGATCAAAGAGAATGCACCAGAGTCCATGTCATACACAACCCCTGGTCCTCTTACTAGGGACCCACATGGAGACTACACCTCAGCAGAAGGCCTATGTCCTTTCCATGGATGTTACTTGGTTGGTGCATTAGTCTCCTCAGGACCCCCTGGATCCAGATTTGTTGGCTGTGTTGGTGTTCTTGTGGAGACTCTGTCACTTCCGGGTCATTCTACTCTTTTAATCCCTGAGCTCTGCCCAAAGTTTGGATGTGAGTCTCAACATCTGCTTAGATCCCGTGCTGAGTGAAGTCTTTGAGAGGACATCTATGGTAGGCTCTCTTCTGTCCCCTCTCTTCGATCACTTCTGGAATCTATTCTATTTCCTCTTCTAAATGAGAATTAAACATCTTTGCTAGGGTCATCTTCCTTACTTAGCTTCTTTAGGTCTGTGGATTGCAGAATGGTTATCCTGAATTTTATGGCTAATGTCTGCTTATAAGTGAGTATATATCATACTTGTCTTTCTGAGTCTGGGTTACCTTGCTCAAGATGATCTTTTCCAGATCTATCCATATGCCCACATATTTCATGATGGCTTTGTTTTAAATAACTGAATAATGTAGCATTGTGTAAATGTATACAGTTTCTGTATCCATTCTTAGGTTGAGACACATCTAGGTTGTTTCCAGTTTCTGGCTATTACAAATAAAACCACTATGAATATATTTGAGCAAATGTCTTTGTATGATGGAGTATCTTTTGGGTATAAGCCCAGAAATGGTATAGCTGGGTCTTGAAATATAGCTGTTTCTTATTTTCTGAGAAAGTCAGTTTAATTTCCAAAGTAGTTGTACAAGTTTGCACTATAGAACAAAAAGAGTGATTTGATCTTCACCAACCCTATATCTGACAGAGAGCTGATATATAGAATATATAAAGAACTAAAGAAGTTAAAGAGCAACAAATCAAGCAATCCTATCAAAAAATGGGGTACGGAGCTAAACAGAGAATTCACAATAGAGGAATACAGAATGGCAGAGAAACTCTTAAGGAAATGTTCAACGTCCTTAGCCATCAGGGGGGTACAAATCAAAACGACCCTGAGATTTCACCTTACACCCATCAGAATGGCTAAGATAAAAAACTCAAGTGACAACACATGCTAGAGAGGTTGTGGAGAAAAGGGAACCCTCCTCCATTGCTGGTGGGAATATAAACTTCTACATCCATTATGAAAATCAATCTGGCACTTTCTCAGACAATAAGGAATAGTGCTTCTTCAAGATCCAGCTATACCACTCCTAGGCATATATCCAAAAGATGCTCATGTACACAACAAGAACATTTGTTCAACCATGTTTGTAGCAGCTTTATTCCCAGAAACTGGAAAAAACCCAGATGTCCCTCAAAGGAGGAATGGATACAGAAATTGTAGAATTTTTCACAATGGAATACTACTCAGCAATTAAAAACAAGGAAATCATGAAATTTGCAGGGAAATGGTGGGATCTAGAAAAGATCATCCTGAGTGAGGTATCCCAGAAGCAGAAACACACACAGGTTATATACTCACTTATAAGTAGATACTAGACCTATAAGATAGGATAAACATACTAAAATCTATACACCTAAAGAAGCTAAACAAGGAGGATGACCCGGGGTAAGAGGATCAATCCCCACTTAGAAAGACAAATAAGATGGACATTGGAAGAAGGAGAAAACAAGAAACAGGACAGGAGTCTACCATAGAGGGCCTCTGAATGATTCTACCTAACAGTGTACCAAAGCAGATGCTGCGACTCATAACCAAATTTTGGGCAGAGTGCAGGGAATCATATGAAAGAAGGGGGAGTTAGTATGAGCTGAAGAGTACAGGCACTCCACAAGGACTAAATATATCTGGGTCCAGGGGTCTTTTCTAAGACTGTTTCTCTAACCAAGGACCATGCATGGATATAACCTAGAACCCCTGCCTGGATATAGCCCATGGCAACTCAGAATCCAAGTTGGTACCCTAGTAAGAGAAACAGAGACTGTTTCTGATATGAATTCAATGGCTGGCTCTTTGACCTCCCCCCACTCCGAGGGAGGAGCAGCCTTGTTAGGCCACAGAGTAGGACATTGCAGCCAGCCCTGAAGAGACCTGATAAGCTAGGGTCAGATAGAAGGGGAGGAGGACCTCCTCTATCAGTGGATTTAGAGAGGGGCAGGGAGGAGATGAGGGAGGGAGGGTGGGATTGGTAGGGAATGAGATTGGGAGCTACAGGGGGGTTACAAAGTAAATAAGCTGTAACTAATATAAAAAACTAAAAATTTAATTTAAAAAAAAGACAATGATTTGAATGAGTATGGCCCCACAAGCTCATATGTTTGCATTCTTAGTCCCAGTGATAAAGTGTCTAGGTAGGTTTAGGAGGTATGGCCTAGTTAGAGTATAGGGTCCTTTCTTTCTTCTTATTTATTTAATTTTTATTTATTTGTTTCTTATTTATCAGTTTGTTCACTTCACATTATGGTCATACTCTCCTCCTGACCCCCGACTGGGAAGGACTGGGAAAAGATCTTTACCACACCTACATCTGAAAGAGAACTAATATCCAAAATATATAAAGAAAGAACTCAAGAAGTTAAACATTGACAAACCAATTAATCCAATTAAAAATAAGATACACAGGCTAATCAGAGAATTCTCAACAGGGGATTTTCGAATGGAAGAAAAGCATTTAGCGAAATGCTCAATGTTCTTAGTCATCAGGGAAAAGCAAATCAAATGATCCTGAGGTTCCATCTTACTCTTCCCATAATGTCTAAGATCAAAAGCAAGGGAGAGTCATGCGATAGAAAATACCAAAGAGACCATTAGTTAGTTTTGTATCTAACAAAGTAATTGCATTCAGATGCCTGTTGAATCCTGTTCCTTCTCTTTCAATCATGTTTACCATTTGTTCCATTTCTTAATTGAAGACATGAATACAGTAGACACTGTTGTTAAATATTTGTGTTTAATGGCATCTGATTAGCAAGAAAAATAGTGTTCTTTTTCTGTTTACTAAACAAATGTATGAGCTCATCATATGTAGACTTTTAATTTATACTGAAAAGCAAATCCATAAAAAATACTTTTTTTTCAAATAATTCTGTGATCCTTGTCTAGTCCCACTAAACAAATTACCGTGTGAAACTGAGAAAAACAAAACAAAACAAAGAAACAAGCAACAACTACAAAAACAGTGACAGCACATGCTGGGGAGGTTGGGGAGAAAGGGGAAACTTCCTCCAATGCTGAGGGGAGTATATACCTCTTATTGGAGGAAGTGTGTCACTGAGGGTATGCTTTGAGGTTTAAGATGCCAATGCCAGTGACCAACGAAACCGAGTCTCTGTTTTTGTTGCTGTCTGTCTCTGACTCTTTTTCTCTGTCTGTCTCTGTCTGTGTGTCTGTCTGTCTACGTCTCTCTCTCGTTCTCTGCCTTTTGTGGTTCAGGATGAGAAGCTCTCAGCTCTGCAGTAGGACTATGACATGATGTCTGCTTCCTGACATGACATCATGGACAGACTCTGTAAAACTAAAACCAAGCTTCCCAAAATGCTTTCTGCTCAAAGAGTTGTGGTCATGGTGGCTCTTCACAGCAATAAAATAGTAATATTATCACTAAGGACATATCTGTGCATATAACACATACTAATAAAATCTGTTGAAATGTGAAAATCACGTGTCAATGACATATGACTCTATTAATGACTGCTGGTAAGAAGAATGTAACACTCTTACTGAACTATGATTTTTGGAGATAGGACCTGTCATGTGAGTTGTGTGCTTTCAGCTGCCCAGATTGCAGCCATGTAGGGCTGCTTTAGCCTTCCCTTAGTGCAAGGTATCCACTCTGTTTTTTACACAGCACTCTCACCTGTTTCATGACATCATTATCCATCTCAGCCAATTAGCACCTAATGGAATCTTGATTTTTCCATGGAGATGAATAAACAATCTTGCCTCAGTGTCCAGTGTCTCTGATCCTGTGTACACATGACTTTTTCTTGTGAAACCCAACAAGTCTTTATCTCATCCCTTTATCCAGATCCTATACTTTTCCTCATATTGCCCTCTCAACAATGTCAGGTAGAAAAAGAAACTTTAATGTTTATTTAATTGGACAGCTCCCTAAATTGGGAAGCATCAAAATGATGGGGAATTAAGGGGAGAACACTGAATGACAGGATGGTGTGCTACTGTGGTCTTGACTCTGACATTTCCTAGGGTTGTGACTTTGGACTGAGCATTTACTCACCTACTCATTAAATCTTCACCTTCCTTAGTGATATGAAAGAAGGTGATATATAGGCTGGCAGGTTCTACAGATCACTGGGGTACTTAGTCTTTAGGAGCACAGTATAGATAAGGAAAACAGAGAATTCCTGGGACTATTTTGGCTGAATACAGTCAGCTCTGCTTCTCTAACTTATTTTTTCCAGGAAGTCTTGGACTAGGGCTATGGTATCTTTATGATACCATTCAACCTGTTAATCAATCAGCACCTGAATGATCTTGGACTTCTTATGATGCTGACAACCCTAATTTCCCTCGGTATCCAGTATCTCTGATCCTGTACATGTGGGTTTTTGTTTGTTTCTGAACTTGACAATGTTCTTACCCCTTTATTTGTCTCATAACTGTGTTCATATCATCCTCCCAACAATGTCTGGTAAGCAAAGAAGTTTAACCATTTCTTCCATTCACTTTTACCATATACTTTGAGAGGTCCAGTCAGTTTGGAAGTGTAAGGAAAGCATTGAACTAGCATTTGATGCCGTAACATCAGTTTTGGCCTTGATATATCTGGAATTATGATTTTGGACAGAGCGTTTCCTCTCTCAATGAATCTTCACATTCCACAGTGGAATAACAGATAGGCTGGGCTGTGGGCTCACTGAGATATTGAGTGGTTAGGAGAGGACAGTGTAGAAGCACCTAAAACAACAGATAGAGACCTGGGGCTATAGACAGGAGCACTCAGAGACAAGGTGCTTCACTGTGGCAGCCACCCCCCACTCAGTTTTCCACATTAGCATTTGAATGTTAGTGCTGTTCAGCAGTAGTGTTGGGATGTGAGGGGAACTGGCTGCCCCATCTACCAACCCTCCGTGATCAGGGTTGCCTTGGCTGACCTGGCTGAATAGGCAGCTGTGTCCTACTCAGGGCTCAGTGAGCCACCCTCTTGGACTGGGATTTACATTTAGAACTGTGCCTTCAGGACAGAGAAGTAAGACTGTGTTACATGTCAAGGATACAGCATCATCTGTGTTCCCTGCTGTGGTCCTCCAGACAAACACTCTAAATGTAGTGTTCCAGGACTGCTTGTTCAGGGCTCCCACCTGAGTTGCTGGGTGTTGTGGTAGCTGGGTTATCATTAGTTCGTGGCTAGCATCCTCTGCTTCATAAATGAGTTACTGGATTGCATGTCTTACAGAGTAAAACCCTGTCGCCTTTTAAAGGAATATTTTTCCATGTTAAAAGTCATTGTAAATATTTTTAGCATATTATGTTTTATTGATTATTTGAAAATTTCATACAATGCACTTACACTCCTTTTCCATTACTCCCAAGTCCACATTCCCACCCCTGGGTTCCACTTAAAATTAAAAAACAACAAAACAAAACAAAACAAACAAAAAAAAAAAAAACGCACACATCAGTTCCAATCTGCCTTGTTTATATACTCATTGGAGCATCTTCAAACTCTCAGTTCCCAGGTCCTTACAGATAACTGAGTCTTTCCCTGCCCCTGCCCTCAGCCACAAGCCATCAATCCTGAAGAGTTACACTTCAGCACCTTTATCACAACTTTTAAGGACTCTCTTCAATGGCTTAGTGTTTAGACTGTTTCTTTCTTTTGGTGTGGGGGCGGAGAGATAATGGACTTCCGCATGGTTTCTGGCTGAGGCAAGGACCATGGACACCACCTTGGCCTCCAGTTACAACACAGACCATGGAGGTCTTTTTAGGAGGCCCTATCCAGAAAATGAAGCCTTTTCCATCCCTACTAGTGAACTGCAGCAGCTCTAGATTCACTTTTCTCTGCCCCATGCATCAGGCTCTGCTCAGCCATTTTTTTTTCATGAGACCACTTTTTAAAAGCATATTCCCAAAAATGTGAGATTTTTCATTGATTTGGCCATACGGTGAGGTGCTCTGCAGACTCACCCTCTGCTGCAGTGTATCCCCTCTGAGCCCCCATGCAACTCTGAGCCTTCTTATCGCTTCTCCCTGGGTCCCTGCAGCCACTGCCATCCTGTATATCTTCATCATAAATCCTTATGGAAAAAAGCATTGATTTAATCCTGTTTTTTTTTTAAAGCAATTTTAACTGTTCACTGTATAATGGAGGCTGTGACTATTATCCCGCCTCAGTCACTGAATTGCAGGATGAAAAACCTGTGTCCCCAGGGCCATAGTGATCATTACTCTAGCAATGTATACATTAATATAAATTAACATTAATTCCCTGTGAAGCAAAGGCTCTCTTTCCCTAACTACTTGTTTATCTAGTGACAGGAGGGAGCCTTTTGATACCCAGACCCATAGACAACCAGAGGTCTCCAGTAATAAAGGACTTATAACTGGAACAGCAACGTGGTAAGTCTCATTGCAGTTGCCAATTAAGGTAATTTATATGCAATCATATGTGGCTAGTTTAAAGGCCTAGTATCTTTTTTTGTGTTTAAACTAGTGAATCCAACTGTCATATATCATTTTTTTCTTAACATTGCCAGTAGATCAGAGAAAGCAACATCAACACTGTTACCCCATAAGTCTTTAGAATGCAATGCAATTCTACTTTCAAACACCCCGAATCCCTAGAAAATGTTCAAGACAGGCCCTTGCAATGATATGGTCCAAGGTGCTCACAGTTCGCAAAGGTTTATTTCCTTCTGCTGCTTCTTAGCTTTAGTTCCTGAAGTCTTTCAACAGCAGAAAGTACGTCTTCCTTCCTCATTTGAGTCACTCAAATGTTCATCAGAGATAATAATTAAATAACCAAAGGCATCCCATCTCAAACTCTTTTGATTCTAGCTGGGACAGCATTGTGGGAGACATGAATAAGATCCACTCCAAGATGTGCACCATATGAGGTGCTCCATAATTGCCTTCATTATATATCAGGAGAAGCATCTGTGATGAGTGCTGGCTTTAGGCTTATTCACAATCCTCCAAGTGTGCACAACCATTCATAGCTTTATAAAGTCTTCTGGTACTAATCTTGGTAAAGGTTAGTAAAAGTAGTAAAAGTACTAGGCTGCTTGTAAGGACCTGTCCTTAAGTTACGTGCTACCTGACAGAACTTTGAGTTGTTATCAAGGAGCACAGATGTTCTACTTCCAACCCTATCACCTTACCTCCATAGTAAAGGGATCCCAGGCTGCCTTTGTTCATTAAATTATTGAGGTGAATCACATGTGGTATTTTATTTGCTCTACTTTCTTTAGCGAGAGGTTTGTCTCTCACACACACACACATATATGCACACATGCATGCATGCATGCACACACACACACACAGTGTGCTAGCTAGCTGGAAGAGCAGGATGGAAGAATGGCAGGAGATGGGTTTTGATGTTTCCTCTATTCTCTTTTGTCTTAGAACATCCACAGACACATGATGTCAGTCTACCTGTTTGTTTATATCCCCCATTTTTATTCATTATTAGCCAGATAGAGCCAAGTAATTGTGGTGATGATACTTGCTTTTTTGCTCAATGCTGGAATGCTAGTGAATTTAGGTATGCCCTGGTTACTCGCATGCCTCGCTGGATGCCTGTGCCCGTTGATGCCCCTCACGCTATGACTCTCTTCAGACAGAAAAGGGATCTTGGAACTACAGCCGCCATTGTTACTGCCATCTCATTGGCGGCTGTTGGAGCTACCACCGCGGCATTAGCCATGAGTCATACTGTGCAGACTGCTCAGACCCTGAATAATCTTTTAGCCAATGTAGCTCATGCCTTAAATGTACAAAAAGGAATTAATACTCAACTAAAAGGAGGCTTGATGGTGTTCAATCAGAGTATTGATCTCGTGCAGGAGCAAATTGATACCCTATGGCAAATCGCTCAACTTGGCTGTCAATGAAAGTATGCTGGACTTTGAGTCACTAGCATACAACATGAGAATTTTCCCTGTGCTGCAAATCTGTCTAAACAATTGTCTAGCTATATTTTAGGTAATTGGACTGGAGAATTCGATACTACGATGGAGCAGCAGAGAGTGGCCATTATCACAGTAAATTCTACCAGAGTGGATGCAGGACTACCCACAGGATTATCACCATGGATTGCTGCAGCCATGAATCATCTGAAGGAATGGGCGGTCATGGGATCGTTAGCAGGCCTTCTGGTGTTGGTCTCCTTGGTTTGCCTGTGGTGTATATGCAAGATTAGAGTCTCACAACAGCGTAATGCAGCCATGACCATTCAGGCCTTTACAGCCATTGAAGCAGGACAGTCTCCCCAAGCATGGTTGGCTACCATAAAAAGCTAAAATGTTATGCTCAGGATGTGAGGCTAAGCACTGCACTCAGGGTCAGCCGCTTTCAACCCAGAGAAGAGCATGTCTGATTGCATGCGAGATGATGCCCCAGGTCCCGCCTCTGAGAAAAAGGTATCAAACGGGTCTGATGCTCTTTGGGTGGATGACACCTAAATGAACATCAGTACAACGTCCCAATTTATTTCTAATATCAGAGATCAGACCTCTACTCTTGCCTGATGCGTCTAAAACAAAAAGGGGGAACTGTAGAGAGCTGCGTAATGCCATGCCTTAAAGATGGAGCTGGTTTCTGCCTTCCACCTTCCCGATGGTGAGTGCTCTCTGTCATGAACAATTCCACATTTGGCTAAAGCTGAGGATCTGGTTTGCTTCCATGTATGTGGACCTACCTGCATTGCCCATGTGGCAAGCCTGGGTTGGCTACCCAGAGGCTATTTAAGCTGTGGGCTGGCTTTCCCTAGGGTCCGAGGATTGTTCAAGGTTCCTGAATAAACTGCATTGAAAAAAAAAAAAGAAAGCAAAAACAAAAACAAAAAACAAAAAACAGACTCACAGATAATCTTATAACATAAAAGAGAGATGTGAATCAAGGGAATTTCAGTTGCATGTGATCATGTTTTCAGCATTTGTTAGACCCTTATAAACCCTCAGGTAGGATAAAGCACCAGCACTGACTGTGGTAGGAGCAGAAATGGAACCTCCAGAAAGCACACAAACACCAGTATGGTTGGCCACCTCTACAGTCACATTTCTTTTAAGCTGACATAGGACAAGACTTGCCTTTTCACAGCACAGCTGGCTGGGCAGACACAGAAGCACAGAGGAGATTCTGCTGGGCCGGAAGGGAAGTTATGGTCAGCACTCTAGGCATCTGCTCACACATGAATATGTATATGCTCAAAATACACACATATCACAGATACACACAAACATACTCACAAATCACACATACAGAATTTTAAAAAGAAACCCACAAATGTTTAAAAGAGATATCAACAAAACTAACAAATAAATTCTCAAATATACCAGATATAATTTGTTTAATTTTACATTTGTGACATCTGGTTTTATAGCATGAGTATGCCTGACTTGCAATCCTGCAGCTTCAGCAAACAAATGCTAAAATTCCACATGTCCCTTCTCAGGGCTGGCTTTCCAGAAGTTTCTAAAGTATTGGTTCACTTTTGTCTTGCCTTCCATGAGTCAAAACCTCTTCTTGTATGAGGACAAGCTTCAAGTCAAAGTGCAGTGGTCTACCTCAATTAGCCACAGTTGAGAGTGTCAGCCTTCCCCAGATGTAATCCTGTATACTCAGCACTCCATACATTTCCAGATGCAGGTGAGAGAGCCAGACTTCCCCAGCTGTGGACCTGTATACTCAACAATCCCTACATTTCCAGGTGCAGGTGAGAGAGCCAGCCTTCCCCAGCTGTGCGCCTGTATACTCAGCACTCCATACATTTCCAGATGCAGGTGAGAGAGCCAGACTTCCCCAGCTGTGGACCTGTATACTCAACAATCCCTACATTTCCAGGTGCAGGTGAGAGAGCCAGCCTTCCCCAGCTGTGAGCCTGTGTGCCCAGCAATCCACACAGTTTCATAATATCATGAAAGAGCAGGAGGAAGCTGTCATTTCTTATTGGCCCTGGAGTAATAACCAGAGTGACTGCTCCTAGCCAGGTTGAGAAGCCTCCCCTGTGGCTTTGTTGGTCTAAGTGCACCATCTTCACTCACAGTTGGAGTCTTGTTCTCAGCTTTTTCAGGCTGCATGTGCACATGGACTGCCCTGAAGTTTGGTGGCTTCAAGTGTCCCCTAACCCATCCCTATAACACTGCACTATTGGGATGGTCTGTGGTGATCTGACCTTGAGGCAAGTCTGTGTATGTATTTCTATGCTGTCTTTAACCTCTTAAAATTTTATGGGGACTCTCACAGCCCTTGGGGAAATAGTCCATATGACAGAGCCTTTTCTCAACAGACTTTTTTCAAGGTGGAAGGTCTGGAATACTCACGGTTCAGATCAGTCTACGCCTGAAAGTCAGAGACCATGGAAGGCACCTGTGTCTCAGTCTGAGCAAGAACCCCAAGAGACCCAGGGAAACACAAGTCCAGACCTCAGAGTCCAGAAGCCAGCAGACCTGGAGATCTGAAGGAAGGACAAATTAAACATGTCTGTACCAGGAGAGACACAGCAGAAGTTCTCCTTTTCTCTAACTGTTTAGCTCCCAGGTGGCTTCAGCTTGCCCACCTGAGTTAAGAGTGGAATTTGTCCATTGAGACTGTGCACCCACATAGAAATTTCTTTCCAATTACCTCACAGTCATATCCAGAAATATTGCTCCATCTGCTCAAGCTCAGAGTAAAATCCATGGTCCCAGCTCCCAGTCACCTGTAGCCAGAGCTTGGAGAAAAAAACACCTTGCCCATTTTGAGGTTCCATCATGGGGAAGGGGTATCATGGAGGCAATCCCAGTGACTTTGCCTTTCTCTCTCAGGCTGCCAGGCTGAGTTCTGCTCAGGTTCTGTCACCTCAGACTTTTCTCTAGTTTCCATTGCAGCTCAGAAAGTCAAAGGCCTGTGCCCAGTGATCCTTCTTCAGGATTTATGTGAGAAGTTCCTCAAGTCATAGAGAAAGAACACCAAGAAAGGCATCAATACTTGTGGTGTCTTGTGCAGATCCCTGCTAAAGATATGAAAAAGTCTTTCCTCTTCTGAGACTGTCTCTTCCCCTTGGCTTCCCGTGACTCTCAGAGAACATATCCAGGGTCTGCATCCATACCTATCACATGACAGAAGGAACTGTGGGTGATGAAGCCTGGACACCTTGAATTTGATGACTTTGTAGTTGGTTTCGTTTTTAGAGTCCTTTGAACGATTTGAATCAATGCTAGATTTAAAACTTTCCATTCTAGTGGTGGCTACTGCTGGCAATTCTAGTCACTGACAAACAGAGGCTGGAGGCTTCCTGCATGTTCAAATCAGCTCGGAGACAGAGAGAGACATTGTTTTGAAGGAAAAGATGGCAGGCCAGCAGGCAGACAGGAAGGAATCGGGCATGGAGACAGAAAGGTTGACTAATTCTAAAAAGAAAAGGACTCAATCTTTTTTGGGTCCTGGTCTGAGGACCTACTCTGATAAGCCTTGGAATGTAAATTATCTTAACACCTGGAGACTCCTGAGCAGACCTGCTGGGTTCTGCATGGAAAAACCTAGTCCAAGGATGTGTCAAGAGAGACATCTCAGGGTCATCTCAGCATCTGTTCCTTTATACAGTACTGCAGAAAGCACAAAAACATCCATGTTTGTGGAACACTGAGAGAAAGGAGAAAGGTGAGAGTCATTCACAATATAGGGTCAGGGTCTCACTTGTGTTTTGAGAGAGTGGGACTGAGACCTCCATGGAATTGTGACAAAATATTTTCTTTCGGCAAGTAAGAGAGGAGTATCATATTACACATGCCATCATTCCTCTACAGAAAGGAGGCTCTGTTTTTGTTATGCTCTAAACAAAGAAGAGATATTTTTTGATACAAGAACTGGGGCTTCTCACCTTAGGGTGGATTCTTGTAAACAAACTGACTTCCCTGATGATGGACCTCTCTTGTCTGTCTCTTAGCAGGGAGAGTGTAGGAGGAAAGAGTTGTAGATTTGGGAGTACGATCCCATAGAAATGTAGAGTCAAAGAAGACAATTGGTATAAGAAGAAAGAAGAAAGAATAAGGCTAGAGAGAAGAAGGCTGAGTAGAGTGAAAATAAGAGACAGTTGAAAGTGAATTGAGCTAGCAGAGTGAGAAGAGAAGGCAGTTGGTGACAGTTGAGCCAAGAGAAGCTGAGCTGAGCCAGAGAAGATATTCTTAAGAGACAGTTAGGAAAAGAACCCAGGAAGAAACGACAAAGTCACAACATAGTCAATAGAAAAATCAAGACTAAAGCTACGGGCTCCTCTTCACATAATGAGAAATCCCATGGGTCTCAGAAGCAGGAGTGAAGGTAGACAGCTGAAGACCCTGAGAGGTTGTTGAACTGATGCTTGAAGTAGTCATGAGAAATCTTGGTGAAGAAGGAATCAGTCTGATGTTCACAGGAGGGAAGCAGAGGTAGGTTAGAAGCTGAAGGACAGTACTTGAAATGGTTACTGTGTAGACATCAGATATAACTAAGCATGGATGAACAGAGGAGTCTCATTCTCAGTGAAGGACAAGCTAAAAATGTAATCAATAGAAACTCAGTTTATTTTGATATTTGTGAGTTAGGAGGACAAAGCAGATTGTCCCTTCTTCCTTCTCCACCTAACAGATGACTGTTTGTTTGGAATGATTTGGGGAATCAGGGCTGTGGCTAGTTGTTAAAGCTCCTTGAACCTGCTGCCTTGCAGGATCAGGCATGGCTACCTATGCTCACTCTGAATCTTGGCCTCTTTTGTCTTCTCAGACCCATTCATCCCAGACAGTATTCTTGTCAAGTGTCAAGCTATACACCCATTTTGGATACCCAAGGATGTTATGCCCAAGACCATAGCAGTGATGTGTGTCCCCAAATTCAAACAGTGAGTATGTGAGATTCTGTTATGGAAGGTACAAAATCACTATGGCTCCAAACTATTTAAAGACTAAATATCTAGAGAGTGTCTTAATGGATTGCTATAAGGTATATATTTTAATTAATATCAACTTTAAGATGTACATTTTAATTAATAGCAACTGCTCCTAAAAGATATGGTAACGTCGCTGATAGTTTTCTAAGACAAACTCTTAAGAAGTAACCTCAAAAGTCAGAGGTTGAAGAAATACCACACCAGACACTGTATATGAGTGTCATCTCTTTTCATTCCCAATGTCATGTCATGATGAATTCCTCAGCAGAGCTAGTGTTGGGAAAGCAATTAACCATCCTATTTTTTCATTTGATAACTTATTGTACCCTGGATGTTGTCTCACACATACTAGAGGACCTGGTTTTAGTGTTTTTATCACTTCTTCACATTGATTTATCTAAACAGAACTAATTCATTGCTTGGTTCTTCTTCCTACTCATTTCTGCTCTTGAGTTCCAAAGTTAGGTTATTGTACAAGAAAGTTATCGAGAGAGAGAGAGAGAGAGAGAGAGAGAGAGAGAGAGAGAGAGAAAGAGAGAGGCAGAGAGAGACAGAAAGGGATGTAGACATGTGAGGCAAGAGGAGGAGAAGGAGGAGGAAGAGGGAAAAATCAGAAAGAAAGTCTGAAGGAAGGAAAGAAGGAAGGAAAGAAGGAAGAAAGGAGAAAAAGGAGGAGGACAAGTATTAGAACTAAGACAAAAACAACAAGGTCTAAGAGAAGAACAAAGATGACAATGATGACTGGGAAGAGGAAGAGGAGAAGGTCCATGGGTTCTAGAAGAGTTGTTGTGCAGAGAAAAGAAGAGTGGGAAGAGAGGAGAAGGGAAAAGTAATAGAGGGAAAGAGAAAGACAGAGATCTAAGAATAGAGAGGAGGCAAGAAGAAAGGAAAATGAATGAAAAGAGAAACAAGAATAAAAAGGTGAAGAAGAGAGAGGAAGGAGACTTGGGGACATATCTGTTTGACTGTGAGTCTGTTTTTTCTCATTTCAGAATTGGAATTTTCACACTGACACATACTGAATTAAAAGAAATATCCTTCTGCCCCAGGAAGTGGGTTTCATCCCCATAGACAGGACACGGCACTCTTCTGCGTATGTATCTTTCAACAAGAAATCAAGACCATGTTCTCAGTAAGGACACAGAACTGATAAGATCCCTCATCTTTTCTGACTCATTTGGAAGTTCAGATTCTTCAGTCACCTTCCAAAAACCCCATAACTAGGTAACAAGGAAACAGTAAGCAGCAGAAATAAGTTTTCTCATATTTGCAACCTGTCTTTGAGGGTGCTGACCCTTTCTGGCACTTTTACCTGATATCTGGGATATTAATACTATGATTGCAGTATAACTCAGTGTCAAAGTGTGAACTCAAGATGCTTGAGGCCCTGGACATCCCCAGTAACAGGGGGAAAAGAAGTAACAGACAAAATCTGTTAGCTTATTCTATGCTTATTATGTGTTACTTTGTTCTTCATCAATATGTTACTAAGTTTCAGTCAGTGATATGAATACAAAGAGAAAAGCCAAATAAAATAGGTAAATTAAGCATCTTTAATCCTGGAATTCTGCCTAAAAAGTAGGGTTCTCAACCTGCTGAGGGAGGTGGTTTCTTCTTCCAGGTTGTGTTCAGTGATAATACACTTAGAATGCTCATATAGATCTCAGTGTGTCATATCTGCCTCAGATAAATGAGATTCTGAAAGCTCACGCCACATAAGCCTGGACTCTTCCATTGAGATTATATTCTTAGATTTAGAGGAAATGGAGCAACATAGTAAAAGGAACAGAACCTGTCCCACTGTCCCATAAAGTATATAAGAGCTAGAGAAGCAGCCACAGAGGTCCAAGTATGTTTAATACCCTGCTATCAGAATGCTAATTCCAGAAGTGAAGCCCCGTCTTGGGATATAATGTTTACATACTAAGATGTTGAAAGAGATTGCACAATTTAAAAAATGCCTAGAACACCAATTCCCATGCTTCCAGTGTGAAAATATTTTCCAAATCTGCATGGTGAAAACACTCCTGTAATGCCAGCACTTGAGCACTTGGACAGCTACTGCAGGTGGATCACCAGTTTGACGCCATCTGAGGCTACCTAACCAGGATGCGTCAGACTGATAATAAGGGTTTATAAGGTATGCATAGGTAAGCATACCTTTGAGGACCATCAGGTCACTTTTACCATCGCATCATCGCAGGTCCAATACTACATTGGGCTTACTGGTCCATTGTAATAAAGAAATATTTCACAATTACTCTGTGTTGTAAGTGACGATTAATATTTACTATTGGTTTATCTTTTAGTAATGCTTGCTGTTAATCCTAAACAGCTGTATAACCAAATCACCACACAGAGACTGGGTTTAATTAGTTAACCTAGAACACAATGCTGGGCAATAGTTACTCCCTCTTAAACCTCCAAGCCCTCATAGTTTCCTAACATTTAGATTTTACCCATTATATCTGCTTTTTGTGAAATCTTAGGTCCACTCCATCTCTCCACATCTTTCCAAGATCTCTCCCAGCTCTGCTCTACTCCCTCTCCCTCTCCCTTTTTTATTCCCATTTATTTCCTGTCGTCTGGCTCCTCCCCTCTCCTTGCTCAACATTGTGGCTAGTTGCTTTATTTTGGATGTTTACACAAAGTTGAGACAGGATGCTTAGAATAAATATCACAATGCAATATCCGGATTGAAACCAGAGAGTGGGAGGCAGAAATCAGCATTTGAATACATTTCAAAAGAACATTATACCAACATTCTGGAAGTATGTACAAAGATACATGGGGAGACACGGACTCCAACAATGAATAGAACTGAGTCAGAGTGTTAGATCCCAGACCTTTTGCTAATCTCACCACTAGGCTGAGAAGTATTGACCTTCAGTGAGCTTCTTACATTAGAAGCTGATGATTGGAGTGTGGAGAGAGCTTGTGTTTCAAGCATGAGGCTCTAGCTAAACTCACAACATGTCCAAAATCTGCCAAGGTAGTGTTTGCCTGTATCACAGTACTGGAGAGCTCTGGATAAATTCAAGATCCTTCTAGGTTACCTGGGTTATACGGTCTAGCCTAGGTCACACGAGACTCTCTTTTGGTATAATATAAAAGTATTAGTTGTTTCAAAAGAGCAGTTTTTTATGCCTTAATTGAGTTTATTTTCTTCAGTTGCAGGACTGCAGCCATGTCCCCATCCAGAATATCATGGTGAAGGGTGATAGATTTGTAATGGGTAGAATCCCATACATCTATACCAGTGGGAATTGCATACGTGTGTGTATGTATTTTATGTATATATGAGAGCAGAGTATATATGTATGTAGAGTGCTGTAATATCTGTGTGCATGTTCAACTTATGTCATGTCTGTTATATCTGTGTCATGTTCAAGTGTATGTATGGAAGGCATCCTGTGCTCATTCACAGTGCACAGAGAAAAACATTGATGTGTTGTCTATTAAGCTATATTTTAAGGTGGAATAGTGTATTAGTAGCTCATAATGACTGGATAGTGATTTTGTTGCATAGTATATTAGTTACTAGATTAAGATATTTTCTGGGCAGGAACTAGAATGGATGTAAAGGCCCAGTGCACACAACACTGGCCTGCATCAACTGCTGGGCTCCCAGAACAGTAAAAAGAAATATGAAACATTGTCACCTTAAATCACTTTCCTAGACCTTTATCACTTACATTTACACCCCTTAAAGCAAATTTTTAGTCTCTCACAACTTAAGCTTTTCTGTCCTCAGAAATTTATAACTTGTATTTATGGACATTAAGCTATTTTTTAAATTTTTTTATTATTAGTTACATTGTATTAACTCTGTATCCCAGCTGTATCCCGCTCCCTCATTTCCTTCCAATCCCTCCCTCCCTCCCTCCCTCATCTCCTCCCTGCCCCTTTCCAAGTCCACTGACTGGGGAGGACCTCCTCCCCTTTCATTTGACCCTGTTTTATCAGGTATCTTCAGGCTGCAAAGTCCTCCTCTGTGGCCTAGCAGGACTGCTCCTCCCTTGGGGGGTGGAGAGGTCAAAGAGTCTGCCATTAAGCTATTTTTAAGCATATAAAACTTACCTGGGCTTGAACACCCCCCTACATTTTTTTTCAAACCAGTCATGTCCCATGAGTCCCATGTGGCTGATTACAGAGAGTAGACCTGCAAAAACAAGTTCCTTCAAATAAAGGAGCAATAGCAAGTTACTTTGAAACCTATTTTGTTAGTTTATCTCTATAGAGTGAGTGTGTTAGCGAGGTACACCGAGCTTGCTTTCCCCATCATGAGAACTATAAGAAGTGAGGCCTGAGACCTGAGTTAAATGAATAAAAGCTTTAACTACATCCTTGGGGAATGAGTTGATATGTATGCCCTGCTAAAGCTACAGTTAACAAGTCAATATCATCAGAGAGCTGAGAAAGATAAATTATACCAGGAAGTATAATCCAAGCGGCATATGAATTCATTAAAATTACAGAGCCTGTTTTCTCTAGGTTCTGTGGTCTTGATGCCTTCCTTGGTCAATCTTTCGCCATGATAAAGGACAGCATGAGCAGCATTGACCTTCATCGGCCAGGCACAGAAGGTCTGAGAGGTTTTCCTGTAGAGAAGGTACTTGGGAAATCTGACCTTATAAGTAGGCAGAGTCACCCCAAAAGTTTGGGCAGAGTTTGGGCAGAGACCTGGGAGAGTGAGAGGCATGAGGGCCAGTCTGTCTAGTGGTTAGCATATTGCCACAATCCAGGTGGAATTATTTTGCCCACTTGTCTTCTGTGGAGACTTCAGGGTTACATCTAGGAACTAGTATTTCTGACTATAATAGGAAGCTTTCTCATTAAACATTTAAAATATCATATTCAGCATTTAAATCAATGAATAGCTTGCTACCATCTTTTATGTATTCCTGATTTAAAATAAACTTTATTTGGTTTACTTACTTAGCTCTAGGCTTAACCTTGAACACATATACATAATAGTATACAAGTTAGTAGCTTTCATAAGGTTGGGAATTGACAAGTTAGTAGCTTTCATAAGGTTGGGAATTGACAATTTTATCTCTGTTAATTTGAGCCTTAAAAATTTGGGCTAAGATGGGCATGGTGCAGCATGCCTGTAATCCTAGCACTCTGGGAGGCAAAGGCAGGCAGATTTCTGTGAGTTTGAGGTCAGCCTGGTCCTCAAATTGTGTCCAGGACAGCCAAGGCTACACAAAAAAACAAAAACAAAAACAAAAAACAAAAACTGTCTCAAACAAACAACAAAACAAAACAAAGCAAAAAAAATTGAGTTGAAGTCTTAATTGAATATCCTTTGTTATCAAACAAAAATATTTAACTATAAATACAGTCCACAGACAACCTTGAACTTCTTCTGATCTTCCTTTATAGTGAACCATGAAAAAATATCACTGTTTCTTATAAGATACAGTTTATCCAAATAGCTGAAGCTTAACAAGATGAGCAAAACAAAGATAAGAGAAATATGTTTTTATAATTTATTTTTACATTTTATTCATTGTATATACTGATTGTAGCCCCCTCCTTCAACTCCTACTAGTCCCACCCTCCTTCCCTCTTAAATCTCAGTCAGAATAGCAAACAGGATACACAGCAGAAGTAGTGGAACAGAGGGAACAGGATGAAAGCCTACTATAGAGGGTTCTCTGATAGATATCTACTTTTAAGTCAGTTACTGTTAACCTGAGTAGACTTTAAGAATTTATAAGCCTTATTTTTTAAGTATATATTGTTCACTATTTAAATTTGCAGCCCTTGTATTGAACATAGTTAGCAAAACTTAGGTAGATATATTTAAATTTCTAAGTCAATTTTGGTTAACCAGAATATATATTTATAACCTTAAGAATATATCATCATAAGAAATTCATCCTAATCTGCACATAACTTATGTATAGATGGTTAACTAAGAGCCCTTTGTTGTAAATTTTGAGCTAAATATTATTGAAGGTTTTTATTATTTATTTATTTATTTATTCATTCACTTTACATTCTGATTGTAGCTCCCTCCTTTCTCTCCTTCTGGTCCCTCCCTCCTTTCCTCTTTCTTCCCCTATCACCCTTCCCTGCTACTCAGAAAACAGGAGCCTCCGCCTACCAACCCACCAAAGCATATCAAGTCTCATCAAGACTGAACACATCTTCTTCCCCTCTGGCAAGGCAGTAGCTCTAGGAGGAAGTGATCAAAAAAGCAGACAATAGAGTCCATGTCAGAAACAGCCCCTGTTTCCCCTACTGGGGCAACCACACGAAGTCTGAAGTACCCATGAGCAGCACTGTATACAAAGCCTAGATCCAGACCATGCATGGTCCTTGGTTGGTGTGTTAGTCTTTATAAGCCATCCTCTAGCTCCAAGCCCTGGTTACTTGGCACTATTTGTCTTTTTGTGGAGCTCCTGTTCAATCCAGGTTCTTCTCTCTCCATCCCCGAAGACTCTCTGTGCTCCACTTAATGTTAGCTGAGACTCATAGCAGTGGTGGATATGGAGACTGAGGTGTAGCCACTTTTTACCCAGACATGACTTCCAGTGGAGGGAGTAGGCCACCAACCCACCCACAAAACTGTCCACCCAAATTTACCCAAGTTGAGAAGAGATAAAGATGGAGCAGAGATTGAGGGAAGGCCCAAACAATGACTGTCCCAAGTGGAGACCCACCCCATGGGAGAGAGCTAATACCTGATATTATTAGTAAAACTGCTATGCTTGCCAACAGGAGAGACTAGCATAACTGTCCTCTGAGAGGCTTCACCCAGCAGCTGATTGAAACTGTTGCAGACACCCACAGCCAAACATTAGGTGGAGCTCTGTTAGTCTTCATTTGGGGGAAGGATAGGAGGACCAAGAGGGGACAAGAACTCTACAAGAAGACCAAAATAGTCAACTAATTAAGAACCATGGGGGCTCATAGAGACTGAAGTAACAATCAAAGAGCATGCATTGACTGGACTTAGGTTCCCTATACATATGTAGCTGGTGTACAGGTTGCTCTTCATGTTGGTATCCTAGTGAGCAGAGTGGATGCTGTCTCTGACATGGACTCTGTTACCTGATTTTGTATCACTTGTTCCTAGTTAGGCTGCCTTTTTGGGCCTTAATGGTAGATGATGCACTTAGTCCTGATGTGATTTGATATGCAGGGGTGGGTTGGTGATGGGGATGTTCCATTTTCTAAGGAGAAGTGAGGGAAGGCAGAAGGGTGTGGGAGGGTGGGATCAGGAGGACAAGAGGGAGGGGGAAGTTACATGTGACACGTGACCTGAATATAGAAAGCATTGTAGAATACATAAGCACAGAGGTAAATATGTTTACTATGACTTTCCTTCAAACTTTCTAACTATGAAAGGAAGCCTGCAGTTTTCAAATAGACCTTGATCTTTCTGTCTCCATTAACAAATATTATCACCCTCACCTTTTCTACACCCTCTCTGTATGAAATTCACAGGGTCTGCTCACACTAAAGAGAAGTGGATTACATGTAGGCATGCTTCTTGAGGTTCTGCCTACTTCTAAGAATAAATACTGTCCTAATGTGAGCACACATGCTTTTGTGCTTAGAAATGTCTAGATGAACAAATAGATTCAGGGCTGATAATAAAAGGAGGAATAAATTTTTGCATTTATATAAATGAAGGAAAATATATTTAATTATACTTTTAGCCACTTGACAATCTCCAAACTATTCATGCTGCTAATAATCAAATATCAAATATCAAATCAAAGGAAAAAGTATCCAAGGGAGAAGAATGGCATTAGCATTGAAATCCATGTATTGTGGCCTAGTACATTTTAGTGAGTAGTATTTTAAAACTTCATCTTATAATTGCTAAATTATTTTCTTTATGATTGTTTAGCCAATATATAATGAGTCAAAATTCATACAAACAAAGCCCAGCATGTCTAATGAAATAATCTAAATCTTGCTTTTATGAATGGTCTTATTTGAGTAGGTTTTCCTCCTTATACTCAAGTGTTTTAATGCTTGGTCCATAAGGAGTGGCATTATTATGAGGTGTGGCCTTCCAGTAAGGATGGCTTTATTAGAGGAAGCTTGTCACTGAAGAAGCGAGCCTTGAAATCTGCCATGCTTTTTCTATGACCAGTGTGCTCCATAGTCACTTTCTGCTCCTTGCAGATCAAGATGTTGAAGTCTCAGGTTCTCCAGCATCATGTCTGCCTGCACACTGCCGTGTTTCTCACCAAGATAACGGACTAAACCTCTGAAACTGTAAGTCAGCCTCAATTAAATGTGTTCTTTTGTAAGAGTTGCTGTTGTCATGGTATCCCTTCACAGCAACTGGAAACCCTAAGATAGGTCCTTTACAGAAACGGAACACACTTTGTTTTGCATGTTTCCATGTCTGCAAAACCTGCCATCCAATAGCTATGTGTTAACTTTATCTTAAATCTCCTGGTTTCTGGAGTTATAGATAGTTGTGAAAAAACACGTGGGTGCTACAAACTGAACATGAGTCCTTTGCAAGAGCATCAAGTAATCTTATCTACTGAAACATCTTCCTTCTCCACAAGCAATTTACAACCCAGTGATATTTTTCCTCATGCTTTCTGTGAAATACAAGCATTAAGAAAAACAACAAGGACATTTGCTCAACCGTGTTTGTAGCAGCTCCATTCATAATGGCCAGAATCTGGAAACAACATGGATGTCCTTCAATGGAGGAATGGAAAAATTGTGATACATTTGCACAATTTAATACTACTCAGCTATTGAAAGCAAGGAAGTCATGAAATTTTCAGGTAAATGGATGGAATTAGAAAAGAATATCTTGAGTCAGGAAACCCAGAACCAGAAAGACACTCATGGTATATACTCACTTTTAAGTGGCTATTAGCCACATCCAGGATAACTATACTAAAACGCAGGATACAGGATATCCAAATACAGGATAACCATACTAAAACGCACAGATCCAAAGGAGCTAAATAACAAAGAGGACTCTAAAGAGTATGCTTAATTCTCATTCAAAGTGGCAAATAGCATAGACACTGGAAGGGTTGAAGAGAGGTTAACAGGATTGGAACATACTATAGAGGCCTTCCAAGCTGGAATCTTTAGAGGCTCTTTTAAAAATAGCCTCACCTTGGTATATTGTTCTTAGTTAAAAAAAAAATTGTAAAATCATATGCTTATAATAAATTTATATTTCTCAAGGTCAAGGCAGTTAGGAAACTCAAATAACCTGTATTGTCACCACCCTGTATAGCCAATGTTTCCATGAAATAGAATTCAGCCTAGGTTCTACTCTTTAACCTCTATGGAATTGTCTAAATAAATATTTACCTGGTAAGTATTGGAATTTTTTTAACTCCATACATACAAAAAGAATCCTAGCAAGTTTCACTGTAACTCCTCCGGTTTGCTGCCACAAATGAAAGTAACTATGGGGATCTGCTTGGAGAAGAGTGATTTCAGAAGTGGTGCTTTGTAGCTGCAGCTTTGGACTCCTGTGCCTGTCAGGTGTCTGTCTGTTTCTACAGGGTTACATCATAGGTTGTGGTGCTGTCATTAATGCTTCCTGTCCGGTCAGTGGTGACTTTCTCATTATCTAAAGAGTATCAGTTGACTTAGTGACTGCCCCTTTCTATTGGTTCTAAAATCTTCTTGGTCACTTCTTAGCTATTCTGTGTTTAACAATTTTCTTACTTTCTCAACTCTTCTTCCTTTCTTGCTTCTTTCCCTTCTTTCTTCCTTTCTTCCCTTGCTCTCTCCTTTCTTCCTTGCACCCTTTTTCTTTCTGATGAAAAGCTTTTTCTGATTTATGTAAATTCAGGACTTTTGAATGAAAGACAACACTGCACTTCTGCACCCTATGCTTTCTGTATCATCTAAAGGTATGATATTGGAAATTATCTCATTCTATCAGCTTCAGTTTCAACAACAGGTGAAATGGGAAAGCAGGATACACCTGTACTTTAGGTGTTAAAATTGATGACAGAGCATGCAGCATTTGATGACAATTTTGAAATGTTTCTGTTTGATAGAAGGAAAGTTAGGCCTATTCCAGGGCCAGGGAAATGACACAAGGAGTAAAGGTGCTTCCCATGCAGGCTTGGCAACCCACCATCAAGACCATGGCAGATGTCAAAGAAAAAGAAGTAGTTCTCTTCTAATCTCCAAATATATGCTTTGGAGTGCATACCCCTACACACATTGTATACAACACACACACACACACACACAAACAAACACACAAACACACACACACACACACACACACACACACTGAACATCGTCTTTGGAGGTCTGGTAGAAATCTGCACTGAAACCATCTGGCCCTGGGCTTTATTTGAAAGGTAGACTTTTGATGACAGTTTCTATATCCTTGCGGGACATAGGACTATTCAATCTACTTACCTGATTTTAATTTAATTTTGGTAAATGGAATCTATCAAAAAAAACTGCCTATTTCATTTAGATTTTCAAATTTTGTGGCAAATAGGCTTTCGTAGTAATACCTAATAATTGTTTGGATTTCCTCAGTGTCTGCTGTTATGTCCCCCTTTTCATTTCTGATTTTGCCGATTTGGATAGTTTCTCTCTGCCTTTTAGTTAGTTTGGCTAAAGGTTCGTCCATCTTGTTGATTTTCTCAAAGAACCAGCTCTTGTTTCATTGTTTCTTTGAATGGTTTTATTTGTCTCCTTTTTATTTATTTCAACTCTGAATTTGGTTATTTCCACCATCTACTCCTCTTTGGTGTGTCTGCTTCTTTCCCCCCCCCTAGGGTTCTCAGGTAAGTCATTAAGCTCCTTACATGAGATGTTTCAATTTTTTTTGTTAAAGGCACTTAATGCTATGAATTTTTCTCTTAGCACTATTTTCATTTTGTCCCCTAAGTTTGGGTATATTGTGCCTTCATTTTCATTAAATCTATGAAGTCTTTAATTTCTTTCTTCATTACTTCCCTAACCCAGTTGTCATTTAGTGGCAAGTTGTTCAGTTTCCATATGTGTGTGAAGGCTTTTTGCTATTTCTCTTATTGTTGAGGTCCATCTTTAGTCTATGGAGGTCTGATAGGATACAAGGGATTGTTTCAGTCTTCTTGCATCTGTTGCGGCTTGCTTTGTGACCAATAGCTATACCGTCTATTTTGGAGAATGTTCAATGAGTTGCTGAAAAGAAGGTATACTCCTTTGAATTTGGGTCAAAATGTCTGTAGACATCTGTTAGTTCCATTTGATTTAGGACCTTTGTAAGAGCCTTTATTTCCCTATGCAGTTTCTGTCAAGTAATCTGTTCCTTGGTGTTGAAGTCTCCCACTATTAAGGTGTTGGGATCAATGTGCAGTTAATGCTTTAATAATGTTTCATTTAAGAATGTAAGTGCTCTTGTATTTGGAGCATAGATGTTCAGAACTGTGATGTCTTCCTGGTGAATGTTTCCTTTGATGAGAATGAGGTGCCCCTCCTCATCTTTTTGGATAAATTTTGTTTGAAAGTCTATTTTATTATATGTTAGGATAGCTACCCCAGCTTGTTTTCTGGGTCCATTTGCTTGAAAAATATTTTTCCAGCCCTTTACTCTGAGGTAGTGTTTAGATGTGGTTTTGTGGATGCAACAGAATGGTGGTTCCTGTTTCTGAAACCAATTTCTTAGTCTGTATCTTTTTATTGGGAAGTTTAGTCCATTGATGTTGATAGATAATAGTGACCCATGAATGTTACTTTTATTGTGGAGTTGGTTGTGTTACCATTTCGTTCTTTGTTTTCTTTTAAATTTTTCTTGTGAAGTTATCTATATCCTATGTTTTCTTGGGTATAGTTGTTTCAACTGGATTGGAGTTTTCCTTCTAGTATCTTCTGTAGGGCTGGATTGCTGTGTAGATACTTTTTAAGTTTAGTTTTGTCATGAAATAGGTTTTTTTTTTTTTCCTTCATTACGTTGATTGAAAGCTTTGCTGGCTATAGTATACTGGGTTGGCATCCTTGGTCCCTTAAAGTCTTTATGACCTCTACCCAGGCCCTTCTGGATTTTATAGTTTCTGTTGAGAGGTCTGGTGTGATTCTGATAGGTCTACCTTTATATGTTACTTGGCCCTTTTCCCTTGCTGCTTGTAATATCTTTTCTTCTTTAGATTTAATGTTTTGACTCTGATATGAAGTGAGGAATTTCATTTCAGGTATAGTCTATTTGGTGTTCTGTAGGCATCTTGTATGTTTATGGACATCTCTTTTTTTAAGTTGAGAAAATTTTCTTCTATGATTTTCTTAAAAATGTTTTCTGGACTTTAGAGCCTAGAATCTTCTTTTTCATCTATTCCTTTTATTCTTAGATCTCGTCTTTTCATGGCGTCCTTGATTTCTTGGATGTTTTGTGTTTGGGACTTTTCCAATTTTAATTTTTCTTTGAGAGAAGTTTCCAATTCTACAAGTATATCTTCAGCACCTGAGATTCTCTCTTCCATCTCTGGTATTCTATTGGTGATGCTTTCCTTTGAAGTTCATGATCTTTTTTCTAAGTCCTCCAACTCCAGGGTTTTCTCTGTTTGTGTTTTCTTTATTGATTCTAATTCTGTTTTCATGTCTTGCACCATTTCCTTCATCTGTTTGAGTGTGGATTCCTGTCTTTCCATGATGGCTTCTATTGTTTTGTTTATTTCCTATTTATGTGCCAATAATTGTACTTCTTGTTGTGCCTCTAGTTGTTTGACTGTATTCGCTTATATTTCTTTGAGAGTTTGTTCATTTCCTCTCTATTTGCCTCCATTTGTGTGGCTATTTCTTTGAAAGAATTATTCATTTCCTCCTTACGTGCCTCTAATAACTGGATATACATAGGTTTAAAATAATTTTCCTGTGTCTCTTATGAATTAAAATATCCATTGCTTTAGGGAATTGCTGGTAAAGCCATGATGTCCTAATTTTTGTTGGATTATTGTTTTCTTATGCAGACCTCTGCCCATCTGCTTATCTGTAAACTTCACTATTTCTTCCTGGAGTCTGTACTTCAGACTGGTCTGTCTTTCTCTGGTGTCTGGTATTCTTCAGGAAGATGAAAGAGGTCCGCTGGTTTGAGAGTGTGAGTTGGTGTTTCAGCTGTATGTATGGTAGGAATGATGCAGATCCAGGTGCACAAATGCTGACAAGGAAGGGTTGGCATGTGAGTATAAGTGTGCCTTGAAGGACAGGGTGATAAAGAGTGTAGATGCCTGGAATGTAGGGCGGGGGTGTGTGCAGGTACAGGAGGGGGTGCTGTTGCTTGTGCCCTTCACTGGCAAAATGCACATGCGCAGGCTTTCTGAATACCTCAGTGACCTACAGGCCAGGAATTGTTGGCCTGGACTCCATTGGTAGACCCACAGAACAAGGGTTTCAATGTTGAGAACACTGTCCCAAGAATCCCTATGTTGCCCACAGTGGGGCTGTGGGTGGGAGGGGTAAGATGTCTGGCTGCTAGCATAGAGGGACTCTGGATCTGGGGTCTTGTATGCACTCACTTGAAGACACACTCACTCTCTAGCAGGCCTAATCAGAAAGCACAGCAATTCACCCTGTTCTCTACTCTCAGATTTGGGCCTGCCAGGGCAAATTGGAGTGGAATATGTCCATCGGCGCAGTGGTGCTACAGCCGTCAACTGGGAAGCTGGTATAAGTGGCCTGCTGGAAGTCCATCCACAGCCACAGACTGGGAGGCCAGTACAGATGCCTGCTGGGAGGCCCTGGGGAGCCCGTACTTCCTTGCATTATTGTGCTTACTTCTAGCCAACTGTTTGTCTCTGGTGTTAGCAGGCCTGGTGGTTGCTGATGCTAAGAGAGTTTGAGTATAGGCAGAGATGGCTCTCAGCTGAATGCTGCCTGAAACCCTCAAAGGCCTTCTCAGGATGCAGACAAAATGGTTCAGAGCCCGCAAATGACTCACTTCTGCTGGCTGTGTTCTAGTTGTGTCAGGCTGATCAGGAGTCAGGAGTGGGGAGAGCTCTCATAAAACATCTTATAATGTTCAAATTTAAGCTCATAAAATCCAAGCTGCAAAACTGAACTTTCTTCTGATAGTTCTCTCCATTGTTTGTTACTGACACCACAGTTTGGAGTTTTGAGATTAAATGCTGTTGAATTGTTGTGATGATAATTATTTTTTTTAGTTTTTTTTTGTTTTGTTTTGTCTTTTAGCTTCTTAAATACACCAACAAATTATCTATGCAGCACCATTACAATATGGGAATGTTACAAGTTAAATAACATTCTTGCTTTTCTAATAAATTACACTTTCATATAATTTTGGCGGTTGCCACCTGATATTCTTTTATTGCTTGAAAGATTTTCTTTCTTTCTTTCTTTCTTTCTTTCTTTCTTTGTTTCTTTGTTTCTTTCTTTCTTTCTTTCTTTCTTTCTTTCTTTCTTCTTTCTTTCTTCCTTCCTTCCTTCCTTCCTTTCTTTTTTCTTTCTTTCTTTCTTTCTTTCTTTCTTTCTTCTTTCTTTCTTCCTTCCTTCCTTCCTTCCTTTCTTTTTTCTTTCTTTCTTTCTTTCTTTCTTTCTTTCTTTCTTTCTTTCTTTCTTTCTTTCTTTTTCAAGAGGCAACCCATCTTCATTCTTCTCTGGGAAAACCTTTCTCTCCTCTGATCTTCCAGAGAGAACCTGCTCACACACAATACCCCTGATAAAAACCTCTTATTTTCTTTTCAATATTTGGAGAATTTCTAAAGAGAAGAAAAATGAACTAAAAAATTTGCATGAAAAACAAAACAACAACAAACCACCATAAACAAGATAACTTGTAGTAAAGCATTGATATGGCTTATGTTGATGGTTTAAGAAGGTTAGAGTTCATGATGGTAGAGCAAAGGCATGGAAGCAGGAACATCTAGAAGTTCGTATCTTGTGATACAACTGTGAGGTAGAGCAGAAGTGAGAGTGACAGGCAGAGGAGAGAGGGAGAGAGGGAGGAAAGGGGATTGGGAATGGTATGAGATTTTTGAAACCTCAAAGTCCATTCACATTGACACACCTCCTACAATAAAGTCATAGCTCCTAATCCTTTCTAAACAGTTCCATCAAGTAGTATTGATGTAGGATTCTACCCAGCCATTCTTAAAGAGACCATCCCACTCTCTTATGGAATAAGTTATCTTTCTATTCCTTATCTTTGGCTCTGGAGAAGTTACTGCAGTCTGTGCTGTGAGGATCTCTTGAACTTTCCTCCATTTGGAGTTTTTCATAGATGACATAGACCTGGCTGTTAAGTTTCTCCTTCTGATTGGAAGTTTCCAGTCATTATTTCTTTAAGTTAATTTCTGATTTAGTATTTTATTCTGTTCCTGCTCAGTTTCAGCCAAAGGGAGGTGGGAAAGGTGGTATGATCTCCTTCTCAGTACAGCACTCAGTCATTTAAGGGACCATGTCTCTTTTTGACTGAACTGAAAATGGACCTGTAACATGGAGAAAAAGTACAAAGATGCAAGGATCACAAAGTAGAAGAGTCCTCGGTGCCCAAAAAAAGTCTATGCACAGGATTCTCTGAGGCTATTGGGACAACTTGGAAATAAATGTTGATCACATCTGAGCTGTAGGTAGGGGTTTTTGTTGAGTTTCCATTAGCTAAACAATATGTGTAACATATCACCTAAATATAAGTGTATATGTTAAATGTATCTGTGGAAGAGTACGTTTGAGCTAAAGTTTGCCAATTTGTATTTTACTCAGACTGTTTCATCTGAAGAAAACAAAAAATTAAAGTGAGAAGAAAGAATAAAAGTGATTACATGTATAGAAGAAAGGTCAGGTAGAAGAGGAGGAACAAATAATAATGCTTTTAGCTGCACCTCCCCCTTGCATTATTATCTTTAAGACACTAATTACAAATATATAAAGTGTATTTTAATATAAAATAGAAAAACATGTTTTTCTTATTGTTTGGATATCACATATTCTTTATGTGATATTCCAAAATGGTGTATCACAGGTCACAAATGTTAGAGCTTTCTCTCACAGTAGCTAAAGAATAATGCTGAAAAGTTTGTATTGCCCAAACTTTTTTTCATGGTTTTATTTATTTTTTTATAATTTTAATTTTTATATTGATCACTCATTATTTACTTTGTATACCAGCAGTAGCCCCCTCCCTCATTCCCTCCCAATCCCACCCTCCCTCCCTCATCTCCTCCCTGTTCCTTTCCAAGTCCACTGCTAGGGGAGGTCCTCCTCCCCTTTCATCTGACCCTGTTGTATCAGGTATCTTCAGGACTTGCTGTAAAGTCCTCCTCTGTGGTCTAGCAGGGCTGCTCTTCCCTTGGCGGGGGAGGTCAAAGAGCCTGCCATTGAGTTCATGTCAGCAATAATCCCTGTTCCCCTTACTAGCAAACCCACTTAAATAAGAAACTGGAAATGTTGGCTTTATGTGGACTAACTGACTGTTGTGTGAAATGCTCCTCAGAAACCGTGATCTGTCCTGTGACTGTGTGCTTATTTTTAAGTGCATGATGGGTGACTCCTTAGAGCATTCAAGGGTGGTGAAATTCAATGTGGATGTGAGGATGAGGATGTTCATGAGGTTGCTCAGCTAATGTTGGTACCTGGATTGCTGGTTTGAACGGTTCCCAAACTATTTACATGTACTGTAGATAATTTTTAAAAAATCCTTTTTAATGTTTTCCAGAGGATACTTATTTAAACAGCTGAAGTTGTTTCGGGTTCATGAAATATATTGTCACATTTCAGCTTGACTCCAACTGGCTATAATATGCTTAAATAAGGCTTATTTTCTTTTCTGCCTAACAAATCCTAAATATTTTACCATAATCTTATTGATAAAATAAAATAAAAATAGACTTACCATGACCATGGAAACCATAGAGTACTTTTCTCCAATTAAGTTCTTGGAACAAACTCTAATAGAAACTTGTAGAATTTTTTAAAAAAATTTTGTTGTCTGAGATCAGAATGAAAGATGTGCATGTTGTCTCACACCTACAATCTCAGCACTGAGACCTGAAGCACGAGGACTACAATGAGTTGGAGGCTAACACGAGCCTTATAGTAAATTCAGAGCCAACGTAACAGAGTGCGAATGTAAATAAAACAGACAAGCAGATACATGTATGAATAAAGCCAGAATAAAAATGCTTTTCTCTGAGTTCTATTCTCTAGTGTTACACATTTTGGGGAAAAATAAGTTTAGAAATAAGAAAGCATTTTCTCTAAGCTTCCTGACTGAACATTGTTTAGAATGTACAGTGAGTTTTTATTTTTAAGGTCCTGTGTCCTTTTGCACTTTGACATGGCCTTATTCTTGGGACAAGAGATCAGAAAGGAAGGGGGACCTCCACATTACATACTCTCCATGCATTGCAGAGGAAGATGCTTAGCAATTCCTGCCTCAGTTTGACTATCCCTATTTCCTTACAGAGGAGAAACATTGGAACTCCTCTGGCCTTCAGTCCCAGTCCATGACAGCCTTTGATTTTGATGTCTCTGTTTTATTTTTATTAATTTTCACTTTTTATCTATCTTTCCTTGTACTGAAAATGTTTTTTCCCTCACAATATATATCAGTTTTCCCCACCTCTTCCTCCTGTTTTCCCTCTGCCTCCCTCCCATTTGTATCTAACCCCTTTATATCTCTTATTAACAAAAAAACAAGCTTCCAAGTGATAATGATAAAATATGAAAAGATAAAACAGAAAAATAGCATATGGCAATAGGACAAAACACAAACAAAAAACATACAGAAAAGAGCACAAAAAGAGGCCCAAAGAGGCACAAAAACTAGACATAAATGCAGAGACCCACTTGTTATCAAACTTAGTAATCCCATAAAAACACAATGGAAATGGAAAGCTGTGTGCAAAATGGAAGCTGTCTACACAAAGAATGCATAGAGGGGGAAAAAAAGAAAAATGTTTACAAACAAAAAAGACAAAGGTAGTATTTAAAAAAGGAAAACCCCTGATATGACATTAAGAGACTAGGAACCTCCAATGATGCAGTTGATCTCTTCTTTTGTTGGTCATCAACTGCTGGGCATACAGTCTACCCTTAGGAGCAATTTGTTTCCCCAGTGAGAATCTCCTAGACAAAACAAAAATTTCGCTTGTAAGTGGTTATGATTTGTAGATAACTTCTGCATTGGAGTTAGAAATGTGTGCACTTTTTCTTTCAGCTCTGGACCCCATTTGATGTAGACACAGGAAGGCCTTGTGCATGCTGCCACTTTCCCTCTGAGTTCAAATGTGCATCAAACCTGTTGATTAAGACTGTCTATATTCCTGGTGTCCTCCATCTCCTCTCACTCCCACCCTCTTCCTGCCTCTTCTGCATGCCCCTCTAAGCTCTGAGAGGGAGTGATTTGATGGAGACATTTGCTCTGTTCTCACTTTCTGCATAATGTCTGGATGTAGGCCACTGTACAGGAAAGTTTCCTGATGATGATCAAGAATGATCAAGCACTTATCTATGAGCATAGCAGAAGGTCATTAAGACTCATTTTATTGCTGCATATTTTGTTTCATTTAGAACAGTAGTATTTGATTTTATCTTAGTTCCCGGGAATATCTAGTCTCAGGTTATTGATCACCCAACCAGTGTTGAAAATGGGTTCTATCCCATAGACTGAGCCTTAAGTCCAGTCAGACATTGGTTGGTTATACTCACAAGCTTTGTACCAGCATTGAGCTAAACATATCTTGCAGGAAGGACACTATTTTAAATCTAGGGGTTTGTGGCTGTTGTGTTTATATTTCTTCTTTGGTACTATGCAGAGGACCTTCCTATACCAAAGATGCTAGAATATACAGTGAAGAATCTAGGTAGACACCATTTCAACTTCTCTGTATTCAACGAGTTGTATAGTTGTTGGAATCAGCAGTTGAGATGTTATAGTAAATTTGTACAAAAGGACCTGTAGACTTGGAAACAATCTCAGTTATTTGAGGATTCCTAAAGACCACTTTGGCCAACAGCTTAATTAGATTTAACCCAACCTGGTAAGGGAAGCTTCTTTTTGTAACAAGAAATGTCCAGTTGGAACATATAATTTTATGTAGATTGTATTCATATATGTACATAGAGAGGAATGTTAGATTTCCATGCTACACCCCAAATAGCTCTTTATTTGGCTATCTGTCTCTCACTCTATCCCCTTCCTTGTCCCCTGCTTCCCTCCTCCTCCAAACTTGATTCTCTTATTCCAGGTCCCTTCATCCATCCATAACTATTCTATTTCCCTTTCCTAGGGAGATCTATCTGGCCTGTCTTGTCCTTTACTCCATTACTATATACCTATCCCCTGTAGTTATATGCATTGTAGCTCTGTTATGTTTGGCCTAATAGCTAATATCCATTTCTAAGCTAATACATGGCATATCTGTCTTTCTGTGTCTAGAATAACTCATTAAGAATGCTTTTATCTTGTTCCATGCATTTTGAAAAATGAAATTCATAGGTAAATGCATGGAACAAGAAAAAAGCATTCTTAATGTTTATCATGTCTGGGTCTCACAATTGTGATGTCTTTCAAGAGGGAAGGAGACGACTGGAGTGAGCTCAATGTGCTCAAAAAACGAATTGTTGGGGACTTGATGGCTAGTTACGTCCCAGAGGATGAGGCGCTGTTGCTATGGGATGGACGCTTTGCTTGTGCCATCTGCCCCATCGATCAGTACTAGACACCCTGGCCATGCTGACTGCCCACCTTGCAGGCAAGAATCAGCTGTCCTGATTGAAGCCTTTCTATGGCAAAAGCAGTCAGGCAAGGGAACAGAGCAAAATACAAGACAGCAGAATGAAGAGAAGACAGAGAGCAAAGCTGAGGCTCCTTTGCTAACTCAGACTCCACTAATTACCCAGAGTGCTCTACATGGAGCTCTTCACTGTAACATCTGCTGCCAGGGAAAGCTCAGACCAGAAGCACCTGCTCCCGCTGTCTCCCGTTCTCCTTTGCCAGCCCCAGAGCTTGGACTCCAGAGTTCAAACATCAGGAGGGAAACCGAGCCTAGTACAGGATCGAACACCAAAGAGTCAGTAGCTCTCCTGTCTTCTGCACCCTTGAGGCCCAGAAAATGCCTAGTCCTGAAACTCATACTCCGAAGCTCTGGATGGGTTCCAGATGGACAAGACTGATGGATAAAAGATGAAAATCCTGAGTTTGACTCTGATGAGGAAGAACTCCTGATCTCCCCTTGGACGAATAATGCCTTTCCTTATTTGTTCCACAAATAAACTTACAATGGGGTCACACCGATCTTAAAAAAAAAAAAAAAAAAAGGCTGAAAATGTACCACATTTTCTCTGTCCATTTTTCAATTGAGGGACATCTATATTATTTCAAATTTCTGGCTATTATGAGTAGAGCAGTAATGAACATGTTTGAACATGTGGTAGTATGGTAGGATGAAGCATCCTTTGGGGATATCCCCAAGAGTACTATAGCTGCATCTTGAGGTAGAGTGATTACCATCTTCCAGAGCAACTGCTGCTCTGTGGCCCAGTGGTAGAACACTTGCCTCTCTGCCTGTGATAGCAGCTGGCACAGGAGCAGTGACTGGACAGAAAAGCTGCAGTGGTCATTTACCAACCCTGAGAGTCTTTAATAATTCAGATGATGGCAGAAGAATTCAAGTGAGAGTTGAATAGAGCTGTGCTACCAGTGCACAACTCTATGGGGGTTAAGATTCAACATGAACTTCAGGAATGTTTTGACTCGTCAGGTACAAGTTCCTGCCAAGCCTGATAACCCAAGTTTCATCTCCAGAGCCCACACTGTGGAGAGAAAGGACTGACCACATTGAGATGTTCTTTGACCACCATGTACATGCTGTGGTGCCACTACACATGCATGCACAAAGACACAAAATAATTAAATGTAATTTAATCAACTTTAATTAAAAGACTTTCACCCAGTCATATTAAATATGAAAACAGAATATATCGTAATTTACTAATAGTTTCTAACTTTTTGATAACTGAAAAATATTATGATAGAGTCTATCCACTTGAACATTTACTTGGGAAAAGCAGATTTACGTCTCTGGTTCAACAAGATACACATTCCTAACCCCTTTGCTGAATTGTTTCTCACAATGTAAGTGGGAAAATGTCTGAATCTTGGTCCAACATTATTCTGTGCACATCATATGATTCATGCAGAGGTGGCCGTGAACAGTGTGGATACACTTGGCAGGTTGGATGTGGGTGTGACAGGTGAAGGGGGGGATCAGGGAGAATGTAGAGAAGCAGTGAGTGACCATTGTGTGAAGTCATTTCTGCTGCTTTGATGACGTCCTAAGAAGGTGGATTTCCCAGTAAAAAGAAGAGAGATATATACATCATAGTTTTTTTTCCTCTCACCTAGCAGCATAATTCCATTGGTAAGTCACCATAAACACTTCATGTCCAACACTGAAGACAGAACAATCAGCAAGGTATGTTTGCCAATGGAAAACACATCTGTGCAGAACTCTGGAATGCAGACCCACATTAGAATAATACTCACATACACCAGAACACAGAGATTTAGAAAACGGTCTGTGTGGGTCTGTGGATATCTGTACATACTGAACACATAGCAGGAAAACTCACCTGAAATACCTACTGGAAAAGAAATTTTGTCACCTACGTTAACATTTGGGAAAGCAGATTGATTGAAGGAAATGTAATTTATTATTCAATCAAGACCTCTGAATAGAATATTCTGATGTGAACCCTGTTTAAATTAACTAATGTAAAGAGAAAAAACTTATGTAAACCCTGTGATTCAAAATCTGGGACCACTGTCCTGTTACTTGTTTTCTCCTATTTCCAATGTCCATCCCCTTTGTCTTTCTATATGAGGATTGATTATCTTACCCCTGGACCTCTTTCTTGTTTATCTTCTTTAGGTGTACATATTTTAGTATGTTTATCCTATCTTATAAGTCAATATAAGTGCGTATATACCATGTGTGTCTTTCTGCTTTTGGGATACCTCACTCAGGATGATATTTTTTTTAGATCCCACAATTTCCCTGCAAAATTCATGATTTCCTTGTTTTTAATTGCTGAATAGTATTCCATTGTGTAAAAGTATCACAATTTGTGTATCCATTCCTCCGTTGATGGACATCTGGGTTGTTTCCAGGTTCTGACTATTATGAATAGGCACCTGAAAGACTCTACCTAGCAATGTATCACAGAAGATGTTGAGACCTATAACCAAGCCTTCGTCAGAGTGAAAGGAATCATATGAAGGAAGGAGGAATTAGTATATCCTAGAGGGGACAGGGAGCCCCACAAGGTCCAAATATATCTGAGCACAGGGGTCTTCTATGAAACTGTTTATCCAACCAAGGACCATGCATGGATACAACCTACAACCCCTGCTCAGACATAGCCCATGGTAGCTCAGTATCCAAGTGGGTTCCCTAGTTAGGGAGACAGGAATTGTTTCTGACATGAACTCATGAGCTTCCCATCTCCCTGAGGGAGGCACAGCCTTGCTAGGCCACAGATAAGATACCTGATAAGCTAGGGCCAGAAGGAAGGAGAGGAGGACACCCCCTTTCAGTGGACTCAGAAGGGGGCAGGGAGGAGATGAGGGAGGGAGGGAAAGAGGGAGAGGGCTATAGCTGGGATACAAGTGAATGCATAAAATTATTTAAAAATAAAAAATATTTTTAAAAAAATCTGGGATCACACCAAAAGTTTCTCATATGTGAGGTAAACTTCCCACAACTGAGCAACATCCTCTAAAATTCTCTATACTCTCACTTTAATTTTTTTTATGTTTTTAATTTTAAATTTTACATTTTTCTTTTATTAAAAATAGATTTTTTTCCTCATTAAATATATCCTGATTGCCCATTCTGCTCCCTCTACTACTTCCTGTTGCTCCTTACTTCCCTCACATCCAGATAGACTTCCCTTTCTGTCTCTGATTAGAAAGGCGAGTCTTCTAAGAGATAACAAAAAAAAAAAAAAAAAACACCAAAATATAATAAGATAAAACAAAAACTACCATTCAAAATAGGGCAAGTCAAAAAAAATGGATAAAAGCCCCAAAGAAATCCAAAGAATCAGAGACACACTTGTTCAGACATTCAGTAGTCTCATAAAACACTAAATTAAAAGCTGTAATACATTTGCAGAGGACCTGGTGTGGACCTGTGTAGGAGCTGTGCTAGCTGCGCTAGTCTCTGTTAGTTCATATGAGCTCTGATCAGTTGATTCAAAGGGCTTTGTTCTCCTGGTGTCCTCACTCCTCTTCGCCCTTTATACTCTTTCTTCTCTTCCTCAGGGTTCCTTGAGCTCTGAAGGGAGGGAAAATTTTGATGGAGACAGCCCACTTAGAGCTGTGTGATTTAGGGCTCTCTCTGCATATCTGAGTATGGGTCAGCTCATGCATATGATTTTCCTCAGTATTCAAAAACATGAGGAAGAAAGTTAGTGGTATCATGAATAAGGAATTTTCTGAGTAGGAGACTTAGTTCTTGTTCCTGTATTTCATGGCCCAGATATTAGAAATAACAGTTGTAAGGGAAACAGGGCATGTCTAAATTGCTGAATAGTTTGATTTTCTAATGGCCTCTCAGGCCAAGGCTTATTTCTGATGTGTGGCCAAGCTCAGATCTCTTCTCTTCATTCTGTAGCCTCTTGAGTTGTATGGAAAAGAGGTTAGCCTTCCCTGTGGCTACAGAGTCATCAGAGGACTGTTGAGGACCTGGAGTTGGCATGGTTGATCACAGTAAGGACTTTTCACAAACTCTTCATCATACTTGTGCAGGCAGAATAAATATAAGATTGTGGAGCTATTACCAGGGAATGACTCTTATAGTCTCAGTGGCAAGAGTTTGGTGAAAGAGAACCTATGGAGATGTACATGACTCCGAGGACCTCAGGCACTGGGGAGTAGTTATCTGGGCATGACTTCACTGATCTTCAGAAGACTGTGTGTGTTGAGTAGACATCACCTTCCTATTACACAGAGGAAGAGAAAGTTCAGGTTTAGAGATAGCTCAAGTGTCACAGTTTGCATTTCCCTGGTTGTGCAACTCCTAGAACAAGGGTTCTTAGTTTCCACCACTGTTGGTATTCTGTAAAGTCAAGGCACTCTCATGAGATCATTCTCATTTCTTCCCCTCTCGAAGACAAATGAGTCTTACCAAAAACTCATGTGTTCTCAAAGATATCAGCATGTCGTCACACCTACCTGTCAAGAAGAATTTCTGAAAAGGCCATGAACCCTTCTTGATTCTTGGATTGATATGAGGGTTGAAACAGTTTTGCAGCATCCATGGGCGTAGCATCCCACATGGTACCTACAATTCAACTCCTCCCAGTTCTGAGGACACTCAATGTCTCCTGTCATTACCTAATGATCTCTGAGTTGAGGTTGGACTCTGCTGGAAAACGATACACAAAGGTGCAGTATGAGAAGCGATCCATATTGTGATTGGGACTGGAAAAAAGAGACCACTGTCTTTATTTCCTGCTTTGAAGTTCAGGAGGGTGCATTGTTTCCTCAAGGCTCAGCGGTATGCTAATTATATCTGAAGCCTCCTGAGTGTTGGAATGACAAGCATGCACCCTGTCAGCTTAGCTAGGCTTTTTGAGAGCTGATGATTTCTGAATGTGCCAGTTTAAGAAAAAAGTAAAGACACTTCTCTCTCCAAGCACTGGGATAGAAATAGATACTGGATTTCAGGGTGTGCCTCTTTAGAGTCCAGGAATATCTGAAACCATGCATGCTGAGGCCAAATTTCCACAGGACCGCATTTAGACATGTGGAATTTTTCAGCACATCTTAGTCACTCTGCTCTTTCCCTTTAGACTATATGTGGAAAAACTCAACAAAGACCTCAAACATTTGAAACGTGCTGTCAATGGTAGAAGATCGAACTTCATCAAGGTGGGTCTTCATTGTCTATTTGTCTGACTAAATATCTCCATAGTAGCTAGCACAGTAGTACACACACAAAAGCCACAGATCCTGAGACTGGGTAGAAGAGGAGCTGATCCTGCCTAGACAGAGCTGTACAGAGGAGAAGGTTGGAGGTGTTCCCACCATGCGTGAGCTACTGCTGCCTCTCCCAACTTGTTTTATTGCCTCTTTTCTCACATTAGAACTGTTCTAATTCTCCTTTTTGGTTTTGTATTACAGACTGTACATATCATTTTTGACAGAGTTGAGACTCCGAAGAAGGAATTCCTAAAGAAATATAACAGAGAATATGAACAACACCTGGCAGAGAAGGTCAGTATGAGAAGCATGGAGACAGGGGGATTGATTGTCAGCTATTCAGCCTGTTCCTGGAAATGTCCTGTGGTGTTCCATTGGAGCCTGTGATTCAATGAATAGATCCCACAGTCATTTGCCCTAAATGCCCTTGCACTCATGCAAGCCAACAACAACACACACACACAGTGGGGTGGGGTTCTGATAAGACTGAGACTGAGCTGTTACTGAAGACAGCCATATAGCAACTGAATAAGGGGTAGCAGCTGTATTCTGTCACACCAGAGTTATGGACCCTATGCTGAGATGTCATCTTGAACAGAACTAGACTTTGTCCATCTCTGTGCTGACAAGACTTTTCTTTGGAGATTTGAAGTATTAGCCTAAATCCTTTTCTCTTCCTGTAGAAGAAAAAAGAAAAGGACCTAGCACAGCAGGCAGCCTTCTGGGAGAACATAAGAGACATCTTATAAAAGTGAGGATTTTCCCATGGGGGTTCCCTTCTATCTGGGCCAGTACATGCTTCTGGAGAAAACAAAAGTGGGGAGATGGGTGCTTGTGCAGCATTGTTATCAAAGGAAGCTCAGCCTTCTTCAGTGTCGATTGCAACCTCTCCAGGCCAGCACAGCAGTGTTCAACAGAGAACTCTAATGTCATCGTCCCAATCACACCAACATTTGCCAAGCAGCCTGGGAAAAATGGCACAGTGAAAAGGCCAGGTAAGTCATAACAGGTTTCTGACTTAGAAAGAACTTGTGTAGAAGTGGTCCCCATTGCATCTGGGTCAGCACATAGGTGTGAGAAAGGAGTTCACCAGTCAGGGAAGTCAGTGCTCATGGATGGGTATGTGAAGTCTGGAGCACTGTGTACCACAGAAAAAGTTGCATCACCTTGTCCATGTCTTCAGCCTTTTGCTTCCATGGATCCATTTACTCTGCTGTGGAAACAGAACCTCTTATGATGAGTGATGTCTTTTCTGTCTTGCCACCCTGACTGTCTTGTAAAATTGGCCTTTAACTTAGGTTAAGCCATATCATTTTCCTCAAAACTTGTTGGAAGTCACACCCTCATTTCTTAAGAGCTCTGTAGAGATTTAAAGAATCATATTAAGCACATTAAGAAAGTACTGGATCTTCACCTGTCATAAAGACTGTATTGTGAGCTGTTATTTTCTGAAAGGCAGACTCTGAGATAATCTTATGACATAAGGGGGAGTGATATGAATTAAGAGAAATTTAGTTACATGAGATCATGCATTTTAGCATTTGATAGACCCTCATAGGAAATTCTCAGGTAGGGCTGGGGAGGCGATGACTCCATGGATGAAGCACCAGCAGTGACTGTGTTCAGAGCAGAGGTGGAACCTCCAGAAAGCACACAAACAACAGGTGTGGTTGGCAGCTTCTACGTTCACAGTTCTCTTAAGCTGGGACAGGACAAGACTTGGCTTCTCACAGCACAGCTGGCTGGGCAGACACAGAGGCACAGGAGAGACTCTTTTAGATCAAATGTCAAGGGGAAGAAATCACTGTAGGCATTTGCTCACATCTGCAGAAGTGCTGAACACCAGTGTGTCCTTGTTCACACATGAACATGCTCATGCTCAAAATACACACATAATAGGCACACAAACACACTCACAGATCAAACATACATAAGATATTTAAAAATAGTAATCCACAAATATTTAAATGAGAAATCCACAAAACTAAATAAAAAACTTTCACAAAATCTTACCTAATTTGTTTTATTTTTTTCATTTGTAACAGCTGGTTTTAGAGCATAAATTGGCCTGACTTGAGATCCTGCAGCCTCATCAAGCAAATGCTAAAATTCCACATGTCCATCCTCAGAGCTGGCTTTTCAGAAATTTTTTAAGTATTGATTGATTCTTGTCTTGCCCTGCATGAGTCAAAACCTCTTCTTGAATGAGGAGGAGCTTCAAGCCAAATTGCAGTGCTCTGCCTCAATTAGACACAGGAGTGAGCATCCACCTTTCCCAGCTGTGAGCTTGTGCACGCAGCAGTCCACACACTTGCATGGTATAATGACAGAGGAGGAGTGATAATCAGTCTGACTGATCTCAGCCACGTTGAGAACCCTGTGCCTGTGGCTTCGCTGGCCTTAGTGTAGCATCTTCACCTGCAGCTGGAGTCTTGGGCTGCAGCTTTTCCAGGCTGCATGTGCACATGGACTGCCCTGCAGTTCCAGGGCCTCAAGTGTCTTTCCCATCCCCATAACACTGCGCTATTGGTATGGTCTGTGGTGGTCTGACCTTGAAACAAGTCTCTATGTACATTTCCAATCTATCTGAAACCTTTTAAATTTTGATGGGCTTTCTCACAGCTCTTGGGAAAAATGTTCCATATGACAGAGCCTTCCTTTAACAGGATTTCTTCAAGGTAAAACTCTGGATTACTCATAGTTTGGCTAAGTGTATGTCTGAAAGTCAGAGACTATGGAAGACAGTTGTGTGAATCTCAGTCTGAGGCAAGACACATGAAGACTCAAGGAAGCACAAGTTCAGACCTCAGAGTCCAGAAGCCAGCAGACCTGTAGATCTGAAGGAAGGACAAATAAAACATGTCTGTGCCAGGAGAGATGCAGCAGAAGTTCTCCCTTTCTCTGACTGTTTAGCTCCCTGGTGGCTTCACCTCGCCCACCTGAGACAAGAGAGGCATTTGTGTAATGAGTCCATGCACCAACAGAAATTTCTTTACAATCACCTCACATCACATGCAGAAATATAGTTCCATCCGCTCAAACTGACAGTAAAGTCCATGGTCCTAAATCCCAGTCACCTGTAGCCAGAGCCAGGAGAAAAAATAAAATCCATCATGGAGAGGGGTACCATGGAGAGTATTCCAATGACTTTACATTTCTGTCCAATGTTGCCAGGCCGAGTTTTGCTGAGGGACACCAGGCTCTGGTACCTCAGACTTTTCTCCCTTTTCCATTGCAGTTCCTCCCTGAGGATTTATGTGAGAAATTCCTCAAGTCACCCAGAACAAACACCAAGAAAGACATGGAGACATGTGGTGTCTGCAGATCCCTGGTAAAAATTATAAAAAGTTCTTCCTGAGCTGAGGCTGTTTCCTCCCCCTTGGATTCCCATGACTCTCAGAGAACATATCCAGGGTCTATGTCCACACACATCACCAGACAGAAGAAACCATGGGTGACAAGGCTTGGACACCTTGAATTTGATGACTTTGTACTTGGTTGCTTTTCAGAGTCCTTTGAACAATGTGCTTCAATGCTACAGTTAGAAATTTTCACTAGAGCGGTAGCTAGTAATCGTAATTCCTGTTACTTGCAAACAGAGACTAGAGGTTTCCTAGAAGTTCAAACAAGCTTCACAGACAGAATGAGACATTGACTGGAAGGCAAAGAAGGCAGGCCAGCAGGCAGACAGGCAGATATGCAGGAACGAGGCATACAGACAGGCATGTTGACTAATTCTAAAAGGAAAAGGAGGACTGCATTCCTTTTGGGTCCTGGTTTGAGCACCTCCTCTGGTAAGCCTTGAAGTATAAATTATCTATACACCTTGAGAGACCTGCCCATATCTGCTGACTGCTGCAGGGAAGAGTCTAGGCCTAGGATGTACCAAGAAGGACATCTCAGGGTCCTCTCAACATCTGTTCCTTTATAGAGAACCCCAGAAAACCCCAAGAGAACCAAAAGTTGTGAAACCTTGATGGGAGGGAGGAATGTGAGAGTCATCTGCTGGGACAGGGTTCCCCTTACTTGTTATGAGAGAGTGGGACTGAGACTTCCAGGGAAATGTGACTAGTTGTTTTCTCTTGGCAGGTCAGGAAGGAGTATCATATTACACATGTCATCATTCTTTTACAGAAAGGAGGACCTGACTTTTGCTATGTTGGAAATGAAGAAGAACTCTTTTCCATACAAGAAGAACTGGGGATCCTCACCTTAGTGTGGATTCATGTAAGCAAACTGACCTTCTGATGTGGGTTCCCTCTGTCTGTTTCTTACAAACATCCTGCACAGAGTCAATCTCTTCCATATCATTCTTCTCTGAGCACATGCAGCCAACAGTGTTCATTGTGCCTCAGAGGAGCATTTCCTAGTGTTTTTACAGCTTTTCTAATTTTACCTCTTACTCAAAAGCAATTCTGCAAAGTTTTAATTCGTTCAGAGCCTGTGAATCTCAGTCTGAGGTGAGACCCACAAGGGTCCAGGGAAATAGAAGTTTGGACCTCAGAGTCTAGAATCCAGCATTCCTGGAGATCTGAAGGAAGGACAAATAAAACTTTCTCTCGGTGGAGAATGACAGCTTGCCTAGGATGGATAAGAACATTGTAAAGGGATCATGTCCCTAAAAGTTGTATAAATGACACTATTTTCAACAAGCCAGAAAAGTTCATTGTAACGATTGCATTTATTAGTTATGAAGAAGCACTTTCATTGTGCACACCAAAACCCATGCAAGGTTTTCAAGTTTTGCATATGCCAAGCACACTTCTATTGATTTTCAATTAAACACAGTAACTTACCTAAAAAGTTCTTCTGAGGATTTCTCTCATTTTTCAAAAACTGAAGCTTACAGACAAAACAGCTTTCATTTTTTTTTGAATGTTGAGAAGTGTAAGGCACAAACAAGTGTTTCTAGGGTTTCTAGGTTTTGCCTTATTCAATAATATACTATTCCCAATCAAAATTTGGTTCTTTGTGTCTGGGGACACAAATGGGAGATCACACATAAAATGAGTACCAATTCTCATGAAGCATTGTATACTATATTTTTCAGGATGTAAATCCGGGTCACTGTGTGTTTCAGTGGAAGAAGGGTGAATTATGGTGACTTCTAAAAAGGAGCCAAAAGAGGTTCATGGGGGAGGGGCCAGCATTGGAGAGGTAAACTGTGCTCCTGCATCAGCAAGCAGTTCTGTTGGCTGGGATTTCTCCTTGGTATCAGAAAAGAATGACATATATGTGTTGATCTGTCTCATTGGAGCTGTGGTCTCCATTGTTTGGTATGGGCAGGAAAAATAGTGGTGATTGTGAGTAGAGGGAGAACTGTTTGGATTATTTTGGGCAAAATAATGGCATGACCAAAGCCATAATCCAGAAGTTATAATGAAGGAGGTTCAACACTGATTGAGATGGGAAGGTCAGTTAAAGCTGCTAACTTCCAATGACGATGACAGGATGGTAGCTGTGTGTGTGGAAGGGGTGAGATTTCAGAGATCCAAGGAACGAGGCTTAGAAGTTGACAACTCTAGTACAGCCCATTCTTCCATTTGGTTCATGGGGATGTCTGTAGTCCTCTCATAAGCATAAGTAGGGCTTCTAGAGAAGGACTCAATTGAGAAGCGGGGTTCCCTCTGTTCCATCTTATTTACATAATTTAAGGCACATGTAAGATATCAGATCTGCATGGCCATTAGAAAGAAGCCGGGGGGGGGGGGAACAAAACAAAACAGGAAAGGAACTAGGAGGCTTCTACATGGAGGTGGCCTGGGAAACCTGGTAAATGAGGAGAGCTGTCTGAAAAAAAAAAAGCCACTTTTTGGCAGCTGAAGAGGAGATCTAGGAGATCTAGTAAGGAGAGCATGGAACAGAGAAGAAAGAGCATAAGGCTTGCAGGGGCTTCTCAGAAGCCCCACAGCAAGGCCATTGGAAGGAACTCAGGATGTGACCCTGAGACAGGCTCCAGCAAGAAGAACATTCCGATCTCCTGCTGGATTTCTGAGGATGCTGGCTTAATGGGTTTGGTGGAAAAAGACTTCAAGGTTTAACCAAGTCATAGAAATGTGAGTGTACTGGCACACTTCTGGAATCCTAGCACTCAGGATGCTGAGGCGTCTGGATGGCGCCAACCTGGAAAGAAGAAGTCATCTCATGAACGTTATGGCTATATTGTAGTCTATCATTGTTATAAGACCTTAGTGAGCATTTATTCATTAAAATAAAGACACCAAGACCTTTTAATATTTCAAAGCTTAGATCTCATCTGGGAAGATTCTCAACTAGTTGATCTAAGTTATCCCAACCACCTAGGCCCATCCATCCACATGGCTTGCTATACCTTCCAGGCCCATAGTCACCTCTGTCTCCTCTCACATCTCCTGGCAAAAGGCTTTTTTTTTCTTCTTCCCACAGTTCCAGCTAATTGGCCATCATGTTTTTATTATAGCCAATTAGAGAATTCCTTAGGTAGGTAAGGAAAGACAGAGACACAACTTCACACAGTGTACCCTAACATGACATGACTGTCATACTGAGGCTTGGATCTAGGCCACAGATTCTAAGGGAAGGGAGAGTGATGAGGCTTCTCTTGGCAGAACTGGGTTCACAGTTCACATGTGAAATCTGTGAAATGAAATGGGCATGATTTTGTCTTGTTTTTTTTTGTTTTTTTTTTTTTCATTTTCTTGATTTTACTTTTTCTTGGACTTTAGTTTTCTAAATTCATGATATTTTAAAATATAGCTTACTTGTGAGTATACATTCATGAAGAGTAGAGTTTAATGACTCATTGAAGAAACCACTTAAAGAAGGAAGCAAACTTTCTGGGAGCCTGGTCCATATTTCTCACTTCCTTCCTCTAGATTGAGGCCACTCTTGCTCTCACCAGCTCTTCCTGGATTTCTTTAGAATTCATGTCCTACATGTGTCTCCCTCCATGCTGGCAGTGAAATGCCATGGTTAGGTGACATTTACACATGACTTTGCAGGGTTCATGCCATTGTTTGATGTGTTTTTACACTTGGTGATCCAGTGAAAGAGGGGAGGGAAGGAAAAAAAAAACACTGTAAAATCATGTGACAGTAGTATAGTACCATATCAGAAGAGCAGAAGGGTCTTCTGTAGTATGATTTATGTTGTGTGCTTGGACCTTTAAATGACTCTATGTTCTTCACTGTCAGTAGGCACTTGGACTTCTCAGGATCACAGAGGATACAAAAAGCCAGCAGAGAATGAAAACAGACAGTAGTAGGGGAGAGAGTAGTAGGATTGGGGAGTAGGCAAGGTTAGGGTCAATTGATAGAAGAATAGGTCTCTAAAGAAAGGATGTCCTAACTTTTGTTATCTCTAAATGAAGGAGAGCCCTCTCTTATAGAATAAGAACTGGGGCTTCCCTGACATCCCTGATTATGGGCCCCTCTTGTCTGTCTCTTAGAAGGGAGACTATAATGAGAGAAAGTAGGAGAAGGAGCGAGAAGTAGGATTGCAGAGTAGGCAGGAGTAAGATCTAAGAAACAGAAGAGTGGGGTCAGAGAAAAGAATTAATACAGGAAGAAAGAAGATCGAACAAGGCTAGAGAGCAGAAGAAAAGAGATTGAGTAGAGTAAAAATAAAAGACTGTTGAAAGTGAATTTGGCTAGCAGAGTGAGAAGACAATTGGTGACAGTTGAGCCAAGAAAAGCTAAGTTAAGCCAGAGAAGATATTGTTAAAAAAAATTAGAATAACCCATAAACAAAATAACAATGTACCCAAATGAAAAATAAAGACTAAACCTACAGGCTCCTCTTCACCTAGGGAGAAATCCTATGGGTCTCAGAGGCAGGAGTGAAAGTAGACTGCTGAAGACTCAGAAAGATTGTTGATCTGATGTTTGAAGTAGTCATGAGAAATCTTCGTGAAAAAGGAATCAGTCTGGGGCTGAAAAGATGGCTCAGAGGTTAAGAGCACTGGCTGCTCTTCTTCGGGGGTCATGAGTTCAATTCCCAACAACCACATGGTGGCTACAACCATCCAAAATGAAATCTGGTGCCCTCTTCTGGCGTGCAGGTGTACATGCAAACATACATTGTATACGTAATAAATAAATCTTTTTTAAAAAAGCAATCAGTCTGTTGTTGGCAGGAAGGTAGCAGATATGGGTTAGAAGCTAAAGAACAAAACTTGAAATGGTTCAGGCATCAGATATAACTAAGCATGGATGAATAGAGGAGTCTTGTTCTCAGTAGTGGAAAAGTAAATAGTAATTGACAAAACTCAGCTTATTTTTACTTTTATGAGTTAGGAGAAGAAAGCAGATTGTCACCTCTTTCTTCTCCACCTAGAATTTGAATGAGTGTTTGGACTAATTTGGGGAATCATGGCAGGGGCCAGTTGGTGTAGCTCCTTGGGCTGGCATTCCTTAATAGATCAGACATGGCTGGCTGTGCTCACTTGGAATTCTTGGCTCCTTTTGTTTTCTTAGACTCATCCAATCCATAGAGCACTCTTGTCAAGCATGGACCTACACACCCATGTTGGGTTCCAAAGGATGCTGCCCGAGTCCATAGCAGTGGTACCTGTCCCCAAATACAAACAGTGAGTATGTGAAGTTCAGGTTTGGAAGGTGCAAGAGCAAAATGCTCTGTGATTCAAAACTATTTAAAAACCATCTACAGAGTATCTTAATTAATTGCTATAAACCCTTTTTTTAAGGTACACAATATAATATATAGAAGCTGCTCTTAAAAGATATAGTGATAGCACTGCTAGTTTTCTAAGACAAACCCTCAGGATGTAACCTCAAGAGAGCTAGAGGTTGAAGAAATTCCACACCAGACACTGTATTTGAGTGTCATCTCTTTTCATTCTCAATGTCATGCTATTCTGAATTCCTCAGTAGAGGTAGTGTTGGAAAAGCAATGCACCATCCTGCTTCCCCAGGATGTACCTTGGGTGTTGTCTCACAGGGACTAGAAGACCCAGGGCTTAGCATTTTTATTTGTTGCTTCTTACATTGATTGATCTAAACAGAACTGGTTGCTTGTTTCTACTTCCTACTCATTTATACTGTTAAGTTCCTGTGCTCAGTTATTCATTGTGCAAGGAAGGCATCCAAAAAGGGAGAAGTACAAGGAGGAATAAGAAGAGAAAAAGATGAAAGAAAGAAAGAAAGAAAGAAAGAAAGAAAGAAAGAAAGAAAGAAAGAAAGAAAGAAAGAAAGAAAGAAAGAGAAAGAAAGGGGAAGAAAAGAAGGAAAGGGAAAAAAGATAAATAGAGAAGGAAGAAGAAGTCAGTAAGGACTAGGACAAGGAGGACAAGGTCTAGGATAAAGACAAAGATGCCATTGATGACTTGGAATTGGAGGAGGAGCAGATGGAGGTCCATAGATTATAGAAGAGGAAGGGAGGGAGGGAAGAAGGGAGGAAGGAAGTATTGTACAGAGAAAAGAATAAATGGGAGGAGAGAAGAGATAGAGTGAAGAAGAAAGAGGGAGAAAGATCTAAGAAAGTAGAGGAGACAGGAGGAAAAGAAAATGAAAGAAGAGAAAAAAATATGAGAGAATGGTGAAGAGAGAGAGAGAGAGAGCCTTGGAGGCACATCTGCTTGACTGTGAGTCTACTTTTTCTCTTTTCAGAATTGGAATCTTTACACTGACCCCTACTAGCTTAAAAGAAATTTTCCTCTGCCCCAGAAGGGTCTCTCTCCCCATAGATAGGACACTGTTGTCTTCTGCATATGTATATTTCATAAAATAAATCAAGGCATTGGTCTCAATCAGGACATGGAGCTGATAAGTTTTCCCATCATTTCTGACCCACTTGGAAGTTCAGCCTCATTGGTCAACTTCCTAAAAATTCATAACCATGTATCAAGGAAGCAGTGGGCAGTGAAAACAAGGTTGCTGGTATTTGCAATCTGATCTTTGAAGGTGGTGATCCTTTCTGCCCATTATACCTGTTACCTGTGAATACTAATACTACAAACTCTAGAGAACACTTAAGAGAATAAAGGAAGTAGGACTGGGGTGTACATCAGGGTCAGAGTGTGAGCTCAGCATGCATGAGGCACTGGATTCCATTCCCTGTAACATGGGAGAAAAGAAGTAACAGACAAGTGATAGAATCAATTAGTATATTCAATGCTTATTATGGGTTACTTCGTTCTTCATCAATATCAGTTACTAAGTTTCAGTCATTGACCTGAATGCAAAATGAAAAACCATGTAAGATATATAAATTAGCATCTTTCATTCTGTAATTCTACCTGGTGAATAGTGTTCTCACCTGCCTAGGGAGGTGGCTTCTTCTCCCAGGCTGTGTTTAGTCTTAACAGGGTATAGTAACATAGATCTCCGTGTGTCAGATCAGCCTAAAAGCAATGATATTCTCGCACTTCACATCAGCATGAACTCTTCCACTGAGTTTGGATTCAAAGGAAATGCAGCAACATAGTAAAAGGATCAGAACCAGCCCCATAAAATATATAAGAGCTAGACATGCATCCATAGAGATCCAAGCTTCCTTCTAAGCTTTAAGATCCTGGGATCAGAATGTTAATTGTCAGAGGTAAAGCTTTCTCTCTCTCTCTCTCTCTCTCTCTCTCTCTCTCTCTCTCTCTCTCTCTCTATCTATCTATCTGTCTGTCTCTATGTGGGTATGTGTTTTATACATATCATAATGTATATGTGTGTTTATATGCACTTTGCCTGATACTCTGGATCTTAACAATAAGACCTAATGAAACTTGTAAAACATGCATATGTGTGTGTTTGTGTGTGTGTGTGTGTGTGTATGTAACTTCATTGTACTGTGTTTTAAAAACAGATAACATTTTAATTTTAATTCTGAGTCTCCATGGATTTGGGCATGTGGGTTCAGTGCTTTTTCAGGTTAGAAGATGTTGTCAGATGCCCTAGATTTAGTCAAGTGATTGTGCAATCCTCTTCCCAGAAGAACAGAGGGTGCTGTTAAACACTGCACCTTCTCTCTAAGCCCCATTGTTTGGTCTCATGTATCAAACGCGGAGTGTTGTTTTCACTTGAATGTTGGGAAGAATTTTCTTACAGATATGTTCAAAAATACATAGCTCTATTTTTAGATATAATATTGTTTAGGCACTATGATTTTGAAGGAGATTACACATACACACACTCACTCACTGACACACACACACACAGACACACACAGACACACAAATACCTAGAATACCAAATTCCCAAGTTCCCAGTGTAAATACCATTTCCAAACCTGCATGGTGAAACACACCTGTAATGCCAGCACTTGGACAGATGCAGCAGGAGGATCACCAGTTTGAGGCCATCTGATGCTCCATAGCCAGACTGTCAGATAGATAAATCTTTATGGCATCATATGCCATATGTGAGCTTACCCTCAAGGACTATTACATCACCTATACATCTAATGACATCAAAGCTCGTATACATCACTGGACTTACTGGTTCCTTTTAATAAAGGAATATTGCACAAGTGACTGTGAGAAATATGTGCAAAGATACATGGGGAGGCATCTCTCTGACCATGAGGAGAACAAGGTAGGAGTGTTGAGTCCCAGACATTTTGCCATAGCTGCAACTGACATCACAATCTTTTTTTTTTAAGTTTCTATATGATTGTATATCAGCAAATGTTTAATCTGTATACATATTTTACATATACATATATGTAACATTATATAAAAGTTTCTGAGAAATAAGGGGATGGTACATGATGAAGGTTTAAGAGGCTCCACACGAAGCTAACCCCACTGCTGACAAAAAAGCTTCCTTCCTTCTTTCCTTTCTTTCTTCCTTCCTTTTTTCCTTCTTTTTTTTTAATTTTTCATCAATTACACTTTATTCATTCTGCATCAACCCATAAGCCCCTCCCTCCTCCCCTCCCGATCCCACCCTCCCTCCTCCCTCTGCATGCATGCCACTCCCCAAGTCCACTGATAGGGGAGGTTCTCCTCTCCTTTCTGATCTTACATGGTATATACTCACTCATATAGACTTACAACATAGGACAAACCCACTAAAACCTGTGCATCTAAAGAAACTAAGCAAGAGAGAGGACCCTAACTAAAATGTCCAATCCCCATCCGGAAAGGCAAAGAGGATGGACATCAGAAGAAGAAGAAAACAGGAAACAACCTAGGAACCTACCACAGAGGGTCTCTGAAAACCTCTGTCCTACAGAATATCAAAGCAGATGCTGAGCCTGATGGGCAACTGTTGGGCAAAGTGAATGGAATTTTAGGTAAGAACTGGGAAATAGTAAGAGCTGGAGAGGACAGGGTCTCCACAAGGACAGCAACAGAACAAGAAAATTTGAACCCAGGGAACTTCCCAGAGACTCATACTCCAACCAAGGACTATTCATAGAGATAACCCAGAACCCCTGCACAGATGTAGCCCAGGGCAGTTCAGAGTCCAATTGGGTTACATAGTAATGTGAAGAGGGACTGCCTCTGACATAATCTGATTGGCCTGCTCTTTGATCACCTCCCCCTGGGGGGGGGAGCAGCCTTACCAGGCCATAGTAAAGGACAATGCAACCACTTTTGATGTGAACTGACTGACATCACAATCTTACCTCTAGGCTGAGAACTATTGGCCTTCAGTGAGTGTCTTACATTAGAGGCTTATGGCAAGGCCCATGGCTCAGTGCGGGGAGAGCTCATGCCCTGAATCAATTTCCAGCATGTCCAAAATCTGCCATGATGGCGTTTGCCTATATCACTGGAGAGATAGTAGCAGGAGGACAAAATAAAGATCCTTCTGGGCTAACCTAGGTTATATGGACTAGCCTAGGCTACACGACTCTCTCTTTGGGTGTAATATAAAAAGGACATGTTTCAAACAGGAGTTTTCCACGCCTTAACCATACTTCCTTTGCTTCAGTTGCAGGACTGCAGTCACGTCACTCTCCAGAACAGCATGGTGACTCTAACGGATTTGTGATGAGGTGACTCCCCCACAGCTACATCAGTGGGAATCTGAGTGTGTGTGTGCGTGTGAGGGTGGTGTGTGTATGTATGTAGGGTGGTGTACATATCTGTGTGTTTATTCAACACATGTATGTTACATCGGTGTCATGTATGTTCACTGGTGTATATGGATGGCACACTTTGCTCATTCATAGTGCCCAGAGGAAAGCAATGATGTGTTCTCTATTAAGGTTTAATTTAAGGTAGAATAGTATATTAGAAGTTCATAGTGACTGAAAATTGAGTTTGTTATATAGTATATTAGTTAATGAGATATTTTCTGGGCAGGAACCAGTATGGGTGTAAAGGCCAGTGCACCCAGTACTGGCCTACTTCAACTGCTGGGCTCCCAGAAGAACTTTCGGGAACTCTGTATGGGGCTAAAATACGTAAAGTGTTGACAGTTGCACTTTGGTCATCACTGAATCTTGAGGCTCCAGAGCATCACAGGGGCCATAAGGACTTGAGGAACAGCGTGAACAACCTCCCCAGTCCTGGAATACTAAAGGGATGACTGCAGCTCTGTGGACTGTGTCACAGTTGTCTCATGTCAAACAGCATGAGACAGCCTTCCTCCCCTCCTCATGCTCCATGTCAGACCCTCCAGATTGTCCAGTCCCGCAGCCACACTGATGGCCATCTTCCTGACTGACCACCCTGGCTTCAAAACACAACACAACACTCCAGGAAAGTATGTCTTGCCTACAAAATGTAGTCTACTTGCCTGAACAGGTTTCCTGGTAATCTTTCATTTCTCTGGCAGTTTATTGACATCCCCACTGAAGCTAGTGCATTATTTCACCTTACACAGAATTTTTGTCCTGCACAGGGATGACAGGACAAATTCACTGTCAGTGGCACACTGGCAAAAACAGCTCACTATAAACTGTGAACGCTCTCCTCATTGTTTCTGTTATTACTCAGCTAAGAAGTAGAGCTACCCACAACACATTGTCACTCTTCATAATGTTATAGGAACTCTTATTTTACTTTTGTAAGTGTTTTTTGAAAAAGGTTTTTAGTTTCTGAAAAAATACTATTTAGTTCTTATAATAAAAGTCAACTGTTATGTCAAGCGCCTGAGTCTTCTCTCTGATTGCACAAACATGTTATATAAGAGATGTGATTGCCAAATAAGCTTATCAAGGTGATGATGGGCAACCTTGTCCTAAATGTTTATTTATTTCTCCTTTTATTTTCCCCTTTTCTGTCTGTCTTGTTTTTTATTGTGAATGAATCTCAGTGTGAAGCAATGCCTGGCCTGAAAGTCACTATGTAGTACAGGATGGCCTGGAACTTACATAAATCCACCTGCTTTCTGCCTCCCAATTGGTAGGATTAAAGACTTTTAATTACTGTGGTTGTAAAATTTAAAATTCACCCTTTGATATTGCCCTACATTTCTGTAATCGTTTTTGTTCATTTTTGTTCATCTTTGTTTAATTTTTCTCTTCACTGTCTCCTTGCATGTTCCTCCAAGCCTTTCTGAAACACCTAATCTAGAAAATAAAAATAAAAAATCCTTCCACTATCATGTCTTGTTTAAATGTACTTTTATCCCCCATCCCACCCTGTGTGTATGTGCTCGTGTATATGTTTATATGTGTATTTCATGTGTATTTGTATGTAAGAATATGTATGCTTAGAAGCACTTTGGAGTTCAGGGTAATTTACAGCAATCAATTCTCTTATTCTATTGTGTGGGATTCCATGATTAATCTCTGTCAGGATTGGTGGTTCAGGCCTTGTCCCATGAGGTCAAGTGGTCTGCCCCATTTTCTGTTTTAACAAACTGCCATGCATAATCAGAGTTACTTGCATGTCTGTGACTGCAGGATCCTATTGGATACTAGGCAGCTTCCCATTCTCTACACCTCTCAAAACAAAACAAACAAAAACAGTGCCTACTGCCCCCCAAACAGCTAACTATCGGTAGCTCCTCTGCTAGGGGTGGAGCAGGAATCTCAATCTCAAGCATGCTGGAACACTGAAAGGGCGCCACCTTGTGAAGTTTTAGTGAAAGTAGTCACAGTGGCTGGGCTTTTAAGAGTGCAATGGCTTGTCCTATCCATAAGGGAGGTTCTTACAGCACTCCTCCCCAGCCTTCACCTCTAATATTGTTTCTGTGTCATTTTACACCACACAGTGTGAATGGTGAAGTCTGGTGTGTCTATGTGATATGGATGACTTATTTGTGACCAAACTCTCAACACGTGTTCTCAACTTCTTGATGAGCACATACATCTATGCATTAATAATTTCCTCATGCAATAGAAACTTTTCTGACCAACAAGGACAACAACATTAATCTATGGGCATAAACATAAATATTTTGGAGGCAGTTTGACATGTCCATCTAGAAAAAAAAAATGACAGCAGCGTGTTTCCTCACGGGCCTTGGTGCACCAGTGTATGGGCTTAGGACCAGAATTAAGACACCAGGCATGAACTCTATACTGTGAAGTGGCCTCTCTGGGTTTTCTCAGTCAGAAAATGCTTGGTTACTGTTTTAGCAATAGAGCCAAGGTTGCATCTGTGGGCATATCATCACCGTCAGGTCAGAATTACAGCATATAAAATCCACTGCTGGTCAGAACACCGATAACTGTTTTCTCACAGGACTATGCATAGCACTGCCCTGCACAAAGAAAGCTCGGCAGCAGGGGGGAAGTCGGTCAGTTTCAGCTTATTTCTCAATGTGCGAAGACTAATCTTCACTAGTAGGGTCTCACATCTGCTTCTGGTGTATAACCAAGAGAAATAGTTCTCCCCTGGACTGTTCTGGAAGCATCAGGCCTCCCTGACTATAAACACAGAGAGGGAATCACACACCTGGGAACAGTTTTTCTGCGATAACTCATGGCCTGCTGAAGCAGCATGAGAACATTGCAGATGTTCTCTCATGTGGGTCCTCCCACTTATTCCCTTCTGAAGACTCATGATCTTCAGCATGAACACTGCAGCCTCTCTAGAGTCCCAGACCACAAACAACTTAATGCAGTAGTTCAGTTGCCTAGACATCCACCCTCTTTAGTTCACCTGTTGACTCTTCAAGGACCAGGCCTAGGGTGGTGTGAAGCTGGAGCCAATATTGAACTTTTCTTCATAAACTGAGCTGGTATTCTAAGGTCACCTAGAAATATGTGAAGCTGATATTGACAGGAGTGAATACCTTGGGTAAAGAATGATTTCTGCCAGGATTCTCAGGTGCTGATGGTGGTAAGCATTGCACTAGCCATTACCGAGAGTAATGAGATCTCACCGTTTGCACAAGTGAACACTAAGCAGAAGGCTCTTACCAGGAAGCCGCATGATGACGAGTCCATCCTTCCAATACATGGTGTCATTGCCCCTGGCCCCTTGGATGTCTCTGGTTAGATGAATGTAGGAAGTGGATCTGTAGGTGCCCTCTTTGCACATGTTATCCATTCAATCTCTGCTCCTGAAATCCATTTTTTTTCTCCACTTCTCCAGCACAAACCTTCCCAATCGTGCTCTCCTCTGCTGTTTGCTGGCCTGCCATCACTGAAGACAGAGGTGTTATCTTTTCACATCATAGCTGTCCCAAGAAACAGTCTTCCCAACCCCCCAGCTCAGCATGCTGAGCTTTTTCTATTGGTAAAAGACTAAGAAATATAGAAATCCATAAGCACAGAACTCTTGAAACTTGTACCTGCTCATGAGCCTCACTAAGTTTTCTCAGTCCTAAAGCAGATCTCTCATTCTGGGTTTCTCAGCACTGGTGGACTAGCAGAGCAGCTCCTGGAAGAACTGGAGAGCTCAGAGTTCTAGTGGAAGCCTAAAGGTGACTGCCACTCCTAAGCAGCAAGAGAATGGGGAATCTTTTAGCCAAGTGCATATGGACTTTTTCCTCAGCCATCAGCTCTCTTTGATTTGCACTAGAGAAAGCACAATGGCACTCATTTTGTGGGCATCCAGGTAGGCGCTGGGGCTGCCAGCCTGAGAAAGAAAAGGAGACTTAGAAAACATTGCCATTCCTGTTATTGTTTATTGTCCTGAAGACAACCCCCTCAGGACTTGCTCTAGGAGTTTAACATGCCTACAATGAACATATGTTCTTGGGTGAGGTTAATGTAGAATTTAACCGGTGTCTGAAGGCAGGCAGGATGAGGAAGTTCTGCAATAAGAGAGGAAAAAAGGACTTGGGCTTCATGAAGATTTAGGTAGAAGGTGGCTAATTATCTTCTCCTTCCTTTTCACTGAGGCTCAAGGCAATTAGGCAGCTCATCCAGAAGACAAAAAAAGCAAAAGCTTGCTGGGTATGCTGCCTCATACCTGAAGTCCCAGTGCTTGAGAAGAGAGGCCTTAATAAACCAGGACTTTAGCCTGCTTGGATTACATAGTGAGACCCTGTTTGGGAAAAATAAAAGTAAAATTAAAAAAAAAAAACCTAATCTAGAGAGGAGGGGAGCCACCTCCTGAAATGCTGTTGCTTCTCCATCAACAAGTGCAAAAAACCTCTTAGACTCTCATATGTTTTCCTTAACACAGGTGACCATGGAGCTGTTTCTCCTCCCTGCTGCTGCTGGCATATTCCTGTTAGCATAGTTAAGAGGCATTAGCAGTCTCTGAGAGGTGAGGTCTACTGATAATTTTGAATAGACACTGAGTCATGCCTTTTTTTTTTTTGATATAGGATCTTTATATAAGGCAGGCTAGCCACAGAGTTTTGAATGGCACTGATATTGATGTTTTGTTTAGGCCAGAGCTGCTGGTTTAGGATGCTCAGGTTCTGGGGTAACAAGGAGCCACAAATCATCACTGGAGCTGTCAGAATTGGATAGGTAGGGGAGGGTACAGGTGGTCATAAAGGACGTACTTTTCAAAACTCAGGGTTGGCGCTCTGGTCCCTCTGCCCACTTCTCTTTCAATGAGTGACAGAGAGAGGGAGCCGAGGGAAGAAGTTCTCAGCAAATTGACTGGAACCATCTGAGGAAAAAAGAGGTTTCAAGCTGACTGGCGGAAGTGACACGCCTGTCAATCATTCTTGAGTGCCTGCCCCTGTCTGCCCTGTGGGAAGTCCATGTATCTACCTCCATTTGTGATACAGGTAGATCAGTAGCAGTCTGTAACACTGGCCACCATATGGCCTGTGAAGTTGGCATTCAAGAGCCCCCAGCCTTCTCATGCAGAGATTGTTGAAAGTGGGAACATGACTGAACAACTGTTGGGGTCCCACAGAGTGTGATTGGGGCCCAAGAAAAGGAAAAAGCAATAGATTTTACAGTTACCATGAAGTGAAACCCAGGCCTGGACCCAGGCACAAGGGCCGCTTTCTCCAGCAAAAAAATACACAATTAAGGAACTGGTCATTCCATTACAAAAAGCTTTTTTAAGTATGTGGACATACGTGTGTCTTTCCACCCACAGGAAGTTTCTGCATTTGTGTGTGGTACTTGAGTGTGTATACAGGTGAAGGTCTTTAGGAGAGTGAGCATACACTTGTAGGTGTGAGCATTTGTGCATGTGTTACTTAGCAGTGTGTGTGCCTGTATGTTCACATTGCTGCATGCCTTTGTGTATTAATGTCTATGGATGTGTGATCACATTTGCTTGTGTGACTTTGGGTATTTGTGTGTGTGTGTGCACCTGTGTGCATATTTATATATTTACCGGTGCCTGTTTTCAGGTCAGAGAACATTTTGGAGTTATTTTCACCCAGCTTTACATGGGCTCAGGAATTTATTTCAAGTCTTCAGGCTTGCACAGCAAGTGTCCTACACACTTAGAAATTTTCCTGACCCCAGAACATTAATGTAGTCATTAGGACAGTTGGCAGATTAGAAGAAAGTGTCTAGTATTCTGTCCCCTGACCAGTATCCCCATCATTCTCTATACTCTAATTTTGTGCTAAGTTTCCTGACCATTCCTGATATTCAGTCCCAGGACCATTTCTTCCTGCCTCTGTGGCTGCATCACACTCAATAGAGCAAATTTTCCATAGTGTCCTCTCAAGAGCCAGTTGTCAGGACCTCTGCTGCTTCCCTGGAAAACTCTTATCACAGCTCAAAGGGTGTCAGTGACAGATGATGCACTGGTCAGTGAGGAGTGAGGAAGGTACTGCACTTGGGAGGGGGGAAGGCCTGCGCTCTTTGGAAGGGAGATGCTCCTGTGGGTCCTCTCTGCAGGGCGAGGCTGTGATGTGTGAGGTCTACTCGTCAGCGCACCCTTCCATGTGCCCTAAGAGGCAATACTCTGTATTATTTTGGAGGTGTACCCTGTTTAAGGGCATGGGTGCATATGTGCACATCATGGAGGTGTGGAGATAAAAGGACACACTTGCATGTTTCTTTTCAGGTACCTCTCAGTATCACAGCTGTGAGTCAACTGATGTGGTGCTGGAAACTGAACTTAGGTCTTCTATGAGAGCAACACATGCTCTTAATCACTCAACCATCTCTCCAGTCCTCGTGGAAGCAACCTAAAGGTGTTTTAGTTTGTTTATCTGTTTGTTTTTGTCATGAGGCAGTAAAAGTGTGAGGTGTGGAGGTTAGAGGACAAATTTGTCGAGTGAGTTCTCTCCTTCTATTTTTATATAGAATTTGGGGATCAAACAAGAACCATTAAAATTAACTTGGGCAATACAGACCAACAGATAGAAAAGAGCTCAAGAGAAGTTGTAAGAACCAGAGACACACTTTTCCCCACATACTCAGAGTCCCATAAAAATACTATACTGAAAGCTACAATATGTTTACCGAGGACCAGCTGCAGACTTTGTAGACCCTGTTTTTCTGCTTTGGTATCTGTGAGTTCATGTAAGCCTTGTTCAGTTGATTTAAAGGGCTTTGTTCTCCTTGTGTCCTCCATCCTCTCTGGCTCTTGTACTCTCATTGCTTCTGCTTCTTCTTCAAGGTTCCCTGAGTTCTGAAGAGAGGAATTTTATGGAGATATCTCCTTTGGATCTGTGCTTTTAATTTCTTTTTCTCTCTCTCTGCATAATGACTGGATGTAGGTCTTTGTATTTGTTCCCACCTGCTGCACTAGAAAGTTTCTCTGATGATGTCTGAATAAGGCACTGATTTTTGAGTATAGCCTAATAGCAAAAGGAGCCATTATATTGTTATTTTGGATTTTTGTCATTGTTTTAGACCTGTGATATTTGATTTAAACCTAGGTGTCTGGATGTCTAGTCTCTGTTTCTTGGTAACTAAAGCTATGTCATGTATGGATATAAGGGTCTTTAGGCACAGGAGTGACCAGGCTCCTTCCCGAAGACTGCTAGGTTCAATCAGAGAACCCTCTCACTACCTTAAAGGCCAGCTCCAACTCCCCCTTCCCTCCCGCCCTCTGCCTTAAAGAGTAGTCCAAGAACAGGAATTGAAATTCTGCCAATCCCCACCCAAGCAAGTCCCCCCCACCTCAGGAAAGTTTATATAAACCCTGTCTTCTGCTCAGTTCTCTGCTGCTTCTGACCTGAGCAGAGGCAGCCACCTCCCTGGGTTTTTTCCTCACAATAATCTCTTGTGTGAAGTTTCTGTGTGACTTCAAGTATTCCATACTACTTCCATGTGAACTTTCCATCTGAGCTGTATCACTTATAATGGGTTCCATCTCATGGAATGGGCCTTCAGTCAGCCATTATTTGGTTACTCCCATGAGCTTTGTGCTACTATTCATTGTACTAACATATTTTGCAGCCAAGATATTAAAATTTTTTAACATTAATTTATTTTTGTTTTATGTTCATGGGTGTTTTGCCTAACTGTGAGTATACCATGTGTATTCCTGTTAGTCATGGATGTCAGAAGGGGGTGTCAAATCCCTTGGAACTGAAGTTACAGACAGTTCTAAGATATCACATGAGTGCAGGGAACCAAACGTAGGTTTTCCGGAAAACCCGCCCGTGCTCTTAATCACTAAGCCATCTCTCCCAACCTGAGTAAGTATTGTTTTTCTGAAGAAACTGAATGATATTCAAGTTATAAAAAATATGCTTCCATTAAAAGAAAATGTCTGTGATTACTGTCATTGGACCACTTGTGAGGAAAAGTGCATAGGTTGGCTAAAATTAGGAGTGATGATAGCATCTATAGGAGAGAATGATATTTATGGATGATATTTTTACTCCGTGTTCTTTATCAGTGACTAATTTCAATGAATTGTTCACTGCATGCAGAAACTCACTATTTCTTATTTTTTCAGAAGGAAATGCAATATTAAGTTCAGATGTATTTGAAAAGACATTTACTAAGAATTGGGAAATGGTATCAGGATGTCATTATCATCAAATAATACTGGGGTCTAAAATGATGAATGCAACCATCCTTTCCTTGATTTTACAGTTTATGATTTTCTAATGTAACAAAATGTAATTATTTTAACAAAGTGTAGGATGCAGAATATCAGCCCCAAACCATGAAGCAAACACTTCATAAGCCTATCCTTCGGTTAAGATTGAGAGTGATTGATGTCAGGGCTGAGACTGCTCTGAGCATGTTTACAAAGCATGCGTTCCATTGTTGTGTTGCTAAATGAATGACATTATCCATGTTCAGAAAGAGGCAAAGCTCACTCTTTGAAGAGACTAACAATCAGATCATAGGGTTGAAATACTGCATCTGACACAACCTTATTTCCTGAACATTATTCACAAACATTCTTGTCCTACATTAGGACTCTTGTGCTTAGATTTAGGGGCTCAAATGTTTTGTATTTCATTACATTCATCCTATTTTTAAGAACAAAGAGAAACAGAATAATTTCCACATGCAAATGATCCTGTCAGCAGTGAACACATTTCTATTAATTTAGTCTTTCTGGAACCACACCTTATAGAGTTTATTATTTTGCTTAAATGAATAAATTTTGCTTGGTTCTAAGGTAGTCTTTCTCTATATGTTTAATTTAACTAGCTCCTACTTCAACAAATAGTAATGTGTAGCTATTTTATAGTAGGCATTATAGCAGAACATCTTTTCAAGGGAGTAATAACATTTTTAAAGATATACTGGAAACAAATGTTTCTACAATGTCTCATAAGAAAGAAAGAAGCTTGTCTAAGTGAGAAAAGTAAATACACATAAACTCTTTTGTTTGATGTGCCCCTCTCCATTGTGCCTCCCTCCTCTAAGTGCAGAGATTTCAGATTTGTTACCATCCCATGCTCCCACTTTCTCTTCCATTGCTTTTTGGACTATCCAGTGATCAGAAAATCACATCTTATGTTGCCGTGTGATGAATATTCATCTCCTTATACCTGCACACTCTGGTGTCTTTGGAAAAGGTTCTCTGCTGATTTCCCGTTTCTACACATCTTTCCGGCCTCCAGTTCTGTTCACATTTCTAAGATCCTATTCCCCACCTTCTTTTTCATCGCCTTCTATGGGCTCTTCAGAATAGGTCCGCAGCTCAGCCTTTTATGGGAGCCGTTCTAATTAAGGGCATTTTTTAACAAGGTGACCATTCCATCAGTGTGTCAGGGAAAATGTCAGTACCATGCAGTTTGATTTGTGTATTTCTGCAGCATAACCTGAAATCCAGGATGTAGACACCCCAAGCAATGCTTTTAATTATTCAAATAGGGTTTTACTATCTTCAGTCTTACACATTTTCATATGAATTTTGATTTTTAAATTTTTTTGGAGAAATGTTGGAATTTTGATGGAAATTGCATTGAATCTGTACATTGCTCTTAGCAATTTCACAATGTTAATTCTAATAATCTAGGAGCAGCAGCTAAGAAGGCTGTGTTGAAGCAATTTGTGAGGCTGGGGTTAGCGACTTTGAAGCAGTGCAGGATACAGCTTCTGAAGGATCACCTGCAGCTGGAACACTGTAGGCAGCCGTGGACCAGTCTGCTGTGGACTTGAATTCCACTAAGACGGAAGGTAAAATTCACAACTTGGAGGAACATTTACAAAGTCTAGGCCCATAGTCCAGACACATACACACACACACACACACACACACACACACACACACACGAGAGAGAGAGAGAGAGAGAGAGATAAAGATAGAGAGATAGAGAGAGAGAGAGAGAGAGAGAGAGAGAGAGAGAGGCAGAAGCAGAGACAGAGACAGATTACATCTTCTGGGTTAGGCAGTAGGCAGGGAAAGAGCATGTTGATTGATAGGAGTACTTATCTGGAGTCCATTTAACCTGTGAGAGGTGGACTCAAGTTGACTCCCTGAAGCTTACATGAATTTTTTTGGAGAAGAATTTTCAACTGACTACTTAGAAAGCAACCAAAGGAAATTCAAAATTTTGAACTTTTTAGCTATGAAAATAGAAACAATGCTTTACCAAGGTTAGAGTAATAGCTTATTGGAACTCATTTGATTAATGATAAAATTGTAAACTTTAAAAGTTTTAATCTAATAATAGCAGGGAAAAAATACGTAGCCTTATTAACTTAAATCACGTTCTTAGACCTCATTACTTATATTTGCACACCTTACAGAAAGTCTTTAGACCCTTACAACTTAACCTTTTCTCTCCTCAGACCTTTACATCTGGTATTTACATATCTTAAGCTATTTTTTAAATAACCTCAAAACTTACATAAGCTTGAAGACACCCCCCCCCTTTTGTTTCATCCAGTCATTCCCCACGAGACCCAGAAGGCCAATTATTGAGAGCAGTCATACCAATCAAGTTTTTCTTTAAATAAAGGAATAGTGCTCTCTGTCACGAACAACTCCACATTTGGCTAAGGCCGAGGATCTGGCTTGCTTCCATGTATGTGGACCTATCTGCATTGCCCCCGTGGCACGCCTGGGTTGGCTACCCAGAGGCTATTTAAGCTGTGGGCTGGCTTTCCCCGGGGTCTGAGGATTGTTCAATGTTCCTGAATAAACTGCATTGAAAAAAAAAATTTTACTTTCAAATCTGTTTTGTGAGTTTATCTTTTTAGAGTGAAGGATGTCAACAAGGTACACCGAGTTTGCCTTTTTCAGCAGGAGGCCTATAAACTGTAGAAAAGTGAGTCCTGAGGCCTGAATTAAATTAATAAAAGAGGCAGTTGTAGCATTGGGGAATGAGTTTATATGTTTGCCCTGCTAAAGCTACAGTTAGTAAGTCAATAACATCAGAGATCTGAGAAGAATAAATTACATGAGAAAGTATAATCCCAGCGGCCTCTGTACCCACTGAAATTACAGACACTTAAGCTACCTAATCATTTGCTCTATGCTCCTTGGTCTTGAAGACTTCCACAGTCTTTCTTTGGCTGTGATAAGGGACAGCACTAAATCTGCTGCTGTTGCACAAGACAGCATTGGTTTTCTACTGCCAGGCCCAGAGGTCTGAGGAATTTTCCTGTAGAGAAGGCACTTGGGAAATCTGACTTTATTTTGAGCAGGCAGGGCAACCCAATAGTGGCGTGTGAGGCATGAGTGCAGTGCTATCTACAGGTTAACACATTACCAAAATCTAAGTTGAGTTGTTGTGCCCTTTTATCTCCTTTGAAGACTTCAGGGTTATAGCTAGTAGTGGCATTTCTGTCTATAATGAGAAGCTTTCTCATTAAACATTTTATAAATGCCATATTCAGTATTTAAATTTCTGAAGAGTTTGAGGACATCTTTGAAATATTCCTGATTTTAAATAAACTTTACTCGGTTTACTTACTAGCTTTAGGCTTAACCTTGAAGACAGATATTAGAAGCTAAATAAAGTTTCTCATTTGTATGAAATTCATAACAGTTTAAAAGCTAGGAGCTTTCATATAGTTGGGAAATGACAGTTTTATCCCTGTTAAATTTGAACCTTAAAATTTTGAATTTAATATTTAATCGAAGATCCTTGGCATCAAAATAAAACATTTAACCATAAATATAACCCAGAGAGAACATAGTACTTTTCTGATCCTTTTTATAGTGAACCGTGATAGAATATCAGGTTCTTGTATGACTCAGTTTATTCAAATATCTAAAGCTTAACAACTTGAGTAAAAACAAAGAGAATAGACATCTACCTTTAAGTCAGTTATTGTCAACCTGAGCAGACTTTAGGAATTTATAAACCTTATTTATTAAAGATATATTGTTTGTCGTTTAGATTTTGAAGCATTTAACATAGCTAGCAAAGATATAAATAGATAAGTGTAAATATCTATGTCAGTTTTTGTTAACCTGAGTATGTCTTTATAGCATTAAGAATTTATCATCCTACAAAAAAATCCATCCCATTCCAAATAATTTAGAGACATAGTTTTGTTTCTTTAGTCTTAAACGGTTTTGCCTTAGTTGGCTTATATGATGTGTTCATCTTAAAAGTTGGGGAAGTCAAATGGCATGTACCCTTTAACCTAGGTAAAGATTTTGCAAACCATGTGGTTGCTACTTGATATATCTATTTTATAACAAATCATTTTTTTAAAGAAGAGTTGACAAGGATCATTCATGGAGATAACCTAGAACCCCTGCACAGATGTAGCCCATGGCAGTTAAGTGTCCATGTGGGTTCCATAGAAAAAGGAACAGGTACTGTCTCTGACAGGAACTGATTGGCCTGCTCTTTGATCATCTCCCCCTGAGGGGAGAGCAGCCTTACCAAGCCACAGAGGAAGACAGTGCAGCCACTCCTGATGAGACCTGATAGACTAGGATCAGAAAGAAGGGGAGGAGGACCTCCCCCATCAGTGGACTTGGAAAGGGACATGGGTGGAGAAGAGGGAGGGAGGGTGAGATTGGGAAGGGAGGAGGGGAGGAGCTACAGGGGGGGATACAAAGTTAATAAACTGTAATTAATAAAATTTTAAAAACTGTAAAAAGAAGAGTTGAATCCAATTTACATATACAGTATATTTAAAATAAGAGTTTAAATGTTGTAAGAAATTTAAATTACCTATATAGAGATTTTTAACTATGGTTTCCATCCTTGAATCTATTCATGTGTTTGCTGTGAAATGGTTTTTGTTAGACATGACAGCACCACTGCAGGCATGAACTCACTTGGCTTGACTACAAGCATAAGACCCGCAGAAAATCAAGCCAGCCAAACCGCAGCATGGATATATAAGGAGGTTAGGAAGTTCCATCCATAGCTGAAGAGCTACTGGCAGTTGATGGCTGCTGGAGAAGGCAGAGTCAGCTTTAAAAGTTTCCATAATCCATCACAGTATCAGTACTGTTTAAAAGCACAAAATTCAAAGTCTCTTCTGAGCCTCTTGCAATCTCTTAACTGCAATCTCCTATAAAAATAAAAAAGCAGATCACATTCTTCCAACATATAATGGAAAAGGATATGTGTGTGTGTGTGTGTCCAAAAACGGAGGAAAGGGAGTACAGTGAGGGACAAAAGCAAGAATAAAAACCAGCTGGGCAAACTCTAAACTCTGAATCTTTATGTCTGATGTCAAAGTACCTTTCAGATCTCCAACTCCTTTCAGCCTGTTGACCTAGCAGGCTTTTCTCTCTTGAGATGCTTCTACTCCCTGTTAGCATATATCCTAGGCAGGTACTCCACAACTCTGGCATCTCCATCTTTTTTGTGAAAGAGCCTGGCTAAATAAGCCTGATCAACTCCATGAGATGCTTCATTTTCCATTTTCTTGCTAGAAGAAACAGGTCTAAGAGTTATAGGAAAAACCACAGAATAAAGGGCAACCAATCAGAAACAGCCAAGATATCTGGCCTAGGGAAGATAAGGTTGTTTAACTACAAGGTTGGAAAGCACCTAAGTCTTCACCAAAGTCACTTAGCCTCCATAGACACAAGCTAATCCCAATCAAGGTCATATAGCCACAGTAGATAATGGTAGTTTATTGAAAGAAGTAGCTATGGAATGTGACATCTAATTGAGGGGGAAGTGCAAAGTGACAAATTAGAGAAAGGTCTGGTAGAACGAGTCACAGGGAAAGAAATAGAGAAAAAAACTGTTTTAGCGGGACAGTTTTACATAAACGGGTTGCAGAGAGAACAAGTCAGACACAGAAGGAGACAGAAGATTAAAACATATTGCCAGAATTAGTTTGAGGTCAAACAGAGCAATTCAGTAAGAAGAGAAAGAGGTCAGTATGAACCAATCAAATGAGAGAAGAGTTTGGGCTAGAAGAGATGAGTGGATCTTAGCCATTCTGATGGGTGTTAAATGAAATCTCAGGGTCATTTTGATTTGTATCTCCCTGATGACTAAGGACATTGAGCATTTCTTTGTTTCTCTGCTATTCTATAATCCTCTACAGAGAATTCTCTGTTTAGCTCTGTTCCCCATTTTTAAATTGGATTACTTGATTTGTTGCTTTTTAACTTCGTTAGTTCTTTATACATTCTGGATATTAGCCCTCTGTCTGATATAGGGTAAAGATCCTTTCCCAGTCTGTAGGTTGTCCTCTTGTTTTGTCAACAGTGTTCTTTGCTTTACAGAAGCTTGTCATTTTCATGAGGTCCCATTTATTAATTTTTAATCTTAGAGCCTGTGCTATTGGTGTTCCATTCAGGAAGTTGTCTCATGTGCCAATAAGTTCTAGACTCTTCCCCAATTTTTCTTGTAACCAACTTAGTGTTTCTGCTTTTACGTTGAAGTCTTTGATCCAGTTGGACTTTAGTTTTGTGCAGATGATAAGTATCTATCTATTTGCATTTTTCCACGTGTAGAGATCCAGTTAAACCAGAACCATTGTTGAAGATGCTGTCTTTTTTTTTTTTTTTTTGTATGGTTTTGGTTTCTTTGTCAAAAATCAAGTATCCATAGGTGTTTGGGTTTATTTCTGTGTCTTCTATTTGATTTCATTGATCTACCGTTCTTTTTCTATGTCAGTACCATGTAGTTTTTATTACTATTGCTCTGCAATACAGCTTGAGATCAGGGATAGAGACACCTCCAGATGATCTGTTGTTGTATCTGATCATTTTGGCAATTCTATGTTTTTTGTTCTTTCATATGAAGTTGAGTATTGTTCTTTCAAGGTCTGTAAAGGATTGTGTTGGTATTTTGATGGGAATTGCATTGAATCTATAGATTGCTTTTGGCAGGATGGCCATTTTTACTATGTTAATTCTACTGATTCAGGTGCACGAAGATCTTTCGATCTTCTGATATCTTCTTCAATTTCTTCAAAGACTTGAAGAATTTTTTAAAACAGGTCTTTCACTTGCTTGGTTATAGTCACACCAAGGTACTTTAGTTATTAGTGGCTATTGTGAAAGATGCTGTTTCAATTCAAGTGAGAATACATGCTGGAAAGGATGTAAAGAAGAGGAACCCTCCTCCATTGCTGGTGGGAATGTAAACTTACAAAAGCACTTTAGAAATCAGTCTGGCACTTTCTCAATTAGGAATAGTGCTTCATAAAGATCCAGCTATACCACTCCTAGGCATATATCCAAAACATGCTCAAGTATACAATAAGAGCATTTGTTCAACCATGTTCACAGCAGCTTTATTTGTAATATCCAGAAGCTGGAAACAACCCAGATGTCCCTCAACGGATAAATGGATATAGAAATTGCGATACATTTACATATTGGAATACTACTCAGCAATTAAAAACAAAGAAATCATGAAATTTGCAGGCAAATGGTGGGATCTAGAAAAGATCATCCTGAGTGAGGTATCCCAGAAACAGAAAGATACTCAGGGTATATACCCAATGATAATTGTACATATAAGTATACATATAATATAGGATAAACACACCAAAATCTGTACACCTAAAGAAGCTAAGCAAAAAGGAGGGCACTGGGTAAGATGATCAATCCTCACTTCGAAAGACAAACGGGATGGACATTGGAAGAAGGAGAAAACAGGAAACAGGACAGGAGCCTACCACAGAGGGCCTCTGAAAGGCTCTACCCTACAATGTATCAAAGCAGATGCTGAGACACATAACCAAACTTTGTGCAGAGTGCAGGAAATCTTATGAAACGAGGAGATAGAAAGCCCTGGAGAGGACAGGAGCTACACAAGGAGAGCAATAGAAAAACATCTGGGTACAGGGGTCTTTTCTGAGACTGATACTCCATCCAAGGACCACTCCTGGATATAAGCTAGAACCCCTCCTTATATGTAGCCCATGGTAGCTCAGTAACCAAGTGAGTTCCCTAGTAATGAGGACAGGGACTGTCTCTGACATGAACTCCATGGCTGGCTCTTTGACCATCTCCCCCTGAGGGGGAGCAGCCTTGTCAGACCATAGAGGAGGACAATGCAGCCAGTACTGATGAGACCTGATAAGCTAGGGTCAGACAGAAGGGGAGGAGGCCCTCCCTTATCAGTTGACTTGGAGAAGGGCATTGGAGGAGATGAAAAAGGGAGGGTGGGAATGCAAGGGAATGAGGGAGGGAGCTACAGCTGGGATATAAGGTGAATAAACTGTAATTAATATAAAAAATAAACTAAAAAATAAAATATTTACTATCCATAAAAAAAGGGATGAGTGGAGGAAGCCAACAAGCGTTTGCAAAGAACTTGAAAGCCTTAAGAAAGAATGGCTCTCATCTCATCCCATCATCTGAGGAAATTAAAAAAAAAAAAAAAACAGTTGCAAACAACACAAAGGTTGATATTTTTCCCCAATCCTCCTGAAAGTTCAATGTTCACCTTTTACACTCATCTTATGTCACCCTAGAAGAGAGACAATCTTTGCCTTGTCAATTAAAAAGCTACCAGGAAGAAAGTCCCTTGGCTCCTACCTTTGTGTATTCCAGGTATACGTATCATGTTCTCCACAGGGCTTCATTTTTACTTTAATCAATGAAAGTCAATTTTGAAATGGGACAATCTCTCCTCTTCTTCCATGTGCTTCCTCCTAGCAGCTTCAGTCAAAACCTGTGCTCTGACCATCTTAATGAGTCAGGCTCAGACACTCTTCTTTGGTAGAACAACTGAAGAGACAAAGTTTGCAGTGAAACACAGGAAACAAAAAGTACATTAATTTCCTGAAGCCACACTGGAAAAAGGGACAAAGAGGTCCTATGACACCACTTGATTCCATTAGATGGTTGAATAATATTTCAATTTTTTGGTTCTATTATTTCAATAGTCTGATAGCAAGAGTTGGAGAGAAACATGCTAGGATAGGTGCTTTCATTCTCTGAACTCCAACAAAATCAACTTTGAATTCTCTATAAATTATTATTTTTTCTTTAGTAGTAAGAACCTTTTTCAGTGACATCAGGATTGAACCTGCCAAGAGAATGATTTTTTAAAAACTAATTGTAAAAGCATTGTTTTAGGGTCTTATACAGATGTTCTTTTGAAAAACTAAATGCTTAAAACTTATTCAGTAATTCAGAGTTTATCTTTGAAATTAACATTAATGTATATATTATTCGTATACAAAAAGATTAATTCTTGTAGGCTTAGATTTTTCAAAAACCCACTTTATTTAGGGTTCTTAAATGTTTTCTACCTCCCATCCAAACCACTGACCAGAGATAGGAGAGAAAGAAGGTTATTAGAAAAAGGGAGTTGTAGACTCCTTTAAGCTAGTCTACTCTTCATTGTCCAGATACCATCAAATCAGTCCAGTCCAAATACCAAGGCCAAACAACAACAGGAATCAGCATGATTCAGCAGAAAAAAACAGCAAGACTCCTCTGAATCTAAGTCAGTGCAATCTTCAATACTCAGTCAGATTACCCCCAAAAGTTCTCTGGAAGGTTTCTCTTTTTGAAGTGAAGTGTTGAAGAAAGAACACCAGCAAAGTGATGTTGATCATAAAGCATTGTCTCACTGTCTGTAGCCTTCTATATATCTCCTCTCCTTAGAGTCCATCCATGGATGTTTTCAGCTGACCAAAATCATGCCCCTCATATGAGACAGGTCACAGCAAAATATCACGTGTCTTCTCACAAGACAGTGTCCAGCAAAAACATCATATGACACAACTGAGCCTTCAAAGAAACTAGAAACTTTCACTTCAAATTCTCACATTTTAAAGTTAATCATAAGTACATGTTGTGTTAACTATGTAAATACAAATTTCCTCAATTTTAAGTTTTACATGCATGTATCAGCTAGTTAAGATACAGACTATATTAACACTCATGCCATCTTTGAAAGCAGCTAGCAATAGTCTTAAAGTGTTTTCTCACTAGCTGCCTTCCAGAGTCAAATTAACAATTCACACCATGACTATACTTCAATGAATTAAAAACTTTCATCTGTATTCTTCCTTGATTTGATATACGTTATGAACTTAAGGCATTTGAATCATGATAGTTCAGATATAAAATCTCTCTTGCCATCTTTGCATATGTCTTTTCACAAGTAAAGATTAGACTACAGTACATGGAATAAGTTATTTTTGTCTTAAGTACTATATGTTTCTCAGTTTTCTGAAGACAGTGCTAAGCAATAATCTACACCAAAAACCTTACTCAAGACACTGTAATAAAGACTGTATAAAGACTGGACTTCTCCCATACGGGGTCTGTAGTAGTGAGGTATAAATATTTCTCTGTGAAACTTTCAATTATTATACAAATTAAATATAGTAACCACAACAATTTTTGTCCATTTTTAAAAATTTATTTATTTTTTTATTAATTACAGTTTACTCTCTTTGTATCCCAGCTGTAGCCCCCTCCCTCTTACACTCCCAATACCACCCTCTCTCTTCTCCTCTGAGGCCCATCCCAAGTCCACTGATAGGGGAGCTTCTCCTCCCCTTCCACCTGACCCTAGCCTATCAGGTCTCATTAGGACAGGCTATATTGTCTTCCTCTGTGGCCTGGTAAGGCTGCTCCCAATCAGGGGAAGGTGATCAAAGAGCCAGCCACTGAGTTCAAGTGAGAGACAGTCCCTTTTCCCATTACTAGGGAACCCACTTGGACACTGAGCTGCCATGGGCTACATCAGAGCAGAGGTTCTAGGTTATCTCCATGCATGGTCCTTGGTTGGAGTAACAGTCTCAGAAAAGACCCCTGTGTCCAGATTTCTTGGTTCCATTGTTCTCTTTGTGGAGCTCCTGTCCCCTCCAGGTCTTTCTATCTCCCCCTTCTATCATGAGATTACCTTCATTCTGCCCAAAGTTTGGCTATGAGTCTCAGCATATGCTTTGATACCCTGCAGGGTAGAATTTTTCAGAGTCCCTATGTGGTAGGCTCCTGTCCTGTTTCCTGTTTTCTCCCTCTTCTGATGTCTATCTGAATGAGGATTGAGCCTCTTACCCAGTGTCCTAGCTTCTTTAGGATGCTCATGTAAGAGTGATGGTTTTATTTTAAAAGACACCAAGTAGATATAGTTGGAATTTCACAAACATGTGATAGACTAAAATACAAAAGCAGAAAGGGCCTTTGACAGTTCCCATGAGCCAAAGCACAGAACCTAAGGAGTTTCTGTCCTAAAGGTGACACCGGCCCACATCATTTTCCATAAAGAGCACTTCCATTTCCTCTTTTGTGCTTTGAGACAGTCTTGTCTCAAAGTCTATTCTCTAACTGATGACAATCTTCCTGCCTCAGAGTCTCACTTGCTGGATTATAGGCATGTACCTTCATGTGCAGCAAATAGTTCACAGTTTTGACACAGAGGCTAGCATGTGAACAGGTCATATTTACAAGAACATGGGAGACAAAGTGCTAAATTATTTCTCTTGCCATTGAGACTGCTAATATCACTTACAGACACCAAGTACTTTGCCATAAACTAGGCTTTTTCCATTAAAAATTTTTACGACTCAATTTCTATGCTCAGCTTATGTTGAATTCTCTTTTATTTTGGAGGTATTGTAGAGTTCAGGTTTTTACTTTAGACAATATTCCCCTCAATATGTTGCTTCTTTTTCTGGTAGGGTGGAATCAGCATGTTCCTTAATGACAAGTGTTAATTGTGGTTACAGAAACCACACTGAATGCACCATCATAACCATGGGTCAGAGCCTGGGCAGGACAGTTTTATAATTCTGTTTCTGTTTTGGTTCCTACCCCTCCATGGCCACCCACACGCCCTTTGTTAGTCAACAGTGTTACAAAGGGTGGGCAGGTCAGTACCTTTTCAGAAGCCCCCATGACAAGTCAATATCCAGTCATTTGCAAGAATCACACACACACACACACACACACACACACACACACATGCCTTTTATTTTAAAATGTGACAAACTCACCAGTGAGAAATCAAGCTATTTAAACCAGATTGATGGTTATTCCTTTGAGAAAATAACATACATAATCATTAAAAAGTAACTTTCCTGTTGCCTACATGCATCACAAAGAGCCTATACTTCTCCAGACTGTTGTTACTGGCAGCCGAGACTTAACTTGTAAGTGAGTGAGTGGGGATGTTCAGTGGAAAGCAACACGAGGATTCTCCAGTGGGTCTGAGTGAGAAGAGGCAGTGAGCCTGAAGACACCTCCATGTTATTGTGTTCCACGTGATTTTCTTTTGACAAGTCCCACTCTTCCTGTCATTCATTGATTATTTTAGAAAGCTAGGAAAATAATGACCTTCTACTGCCATTAGGGAAATTTGGTTCCAGCTGGCTTCTACAGGTGTCCTTTGTAAGTGGCCTCAGAGGCCTGGGGCATTTGATGGTAAGCAGCCACACCGTAGGCTTGTTTTATGTCACCAGGGAATGCCGCATTTGTTTGTGACCCATGATCTTTCCTTTTCATACTTTATATTTATTCTCAAGGAAATAAATCAGATTTTTAAAAATAGTTCAAATTTAAACTCTTTTGAAATAATGTCAGGGGGATTTTAGTTCCTACCCCCAGTTCTAGTCATACGCTATAGCAGAGGCACACAGTTTCACGTGTATGTACAAGCACTGGTCACTCCCCTCCCATTTTGCAGTGTCCCCAGAGGCTTGCTGTGAAGACTTATTCCTATATTCAGCACACACATACATGTCTCTTAAGGGCTGTTTTGGGAAAGGATGCCCTACATATTAGAAATGTAGTTTTCTTTGGATTTTTATCTGTCTTCTCAATTAGTTCATTTATTTTTCATTTTTAAAAACATAATGGAAAAAATTAAATTTCACTTAATGTAGCTAATACTTAGTATCTTATTTTCATTTTCATTTTGTAACAGATAATCATCCTTTAAATACATAGAACAAGTTGTCCTCCAAAGCTAGTGTGTAATGAAGGAAGTCAGAAACCCACCATAAACCCCACTGTCTGAGGTCTCATAGCTAGCATAGCAGACATCAGCACTGAATGTTTGCATTTTCCCACAAAATCTATGATCTAGTATATTTATGATCAAGTCATACATGTTGGAAATAAGCAGCAGTTTTCAGACTACACAAGACTTCCTCAGGAGGGCACTCTACCATTCACAATGTCCAGCAGGGATCATTTTTCAGAGCTAGGATACTGAAAATGTACTTTTATAAAACAAGAATTGTCTCCAGTAAAGGTGACATTTCATCACTGTCCCATATTAGACAATTTTGAAAGTAGCAAAACACACAACCCTCCTAACATCCTGCATCTTTATGAAGTAATAGTAAATTGAGAGAATGTGTTGGTTGGTCTCAGAAGCATGTCCTGAGTCTGTTGATCAGACTCTGGGGCACTGCATCTAAGAATGAATCTTCTCACCAGTGTTCTCCTCATTCCTTCCTTCTTTTTCTTCTACAGCTTCACCTTTTTCTCTACCAGTACCCCAACACACTTCTCATTTGTGATCAGGTTTAAGTGGTTTCTTCCCAACATATTTCTTTTATACATATTATATTTACACCAGGAAATATCTGTTTGCTTTTTTCTCTTCAATTCTTACTCATTTTTAAAATTCCAACCATTGTTCTCAAGGACCCTTGTCTGACCCAGGTTCAGCCAGCATCATTAATGAATAGAAAACCTATTACCTATCTGCAGATGTGTTAACTTGTTTGTGTAATTCTAGTTATTCATGATTTTGATTAACACGGTTCATATCTTCAGACATTCCCATGAATCAGATACATTCATCTTCATTTAATTTACAACACTAGGATTGTCGTAGCATTCTTCTTTTTAATGAAAAACTCCAGAATGTAACACCACACCACACTACACCACACCACACACACACAAACACACACATATACTCACACACACACACACTCCATCTCAATCTATTTCACTTTCTTTCTCATTCATTTTCAACTATTTTGAATATATAAATGAAATCACTTTTAATGTCAGCACTTAACACTTTTGGCATTTCACAATTGGTTCATATAAATAAGTGAATAAAGTTCAGTGTGAGATCAATATGTGCATCCGCTACTAATTATGAATTGTAATTATTTAACTTATAATTAAAAAATAGAAATTATTTAAATTATTAATAAATTATTAATTTAAATTAATAATTTAAATAATCATACTTTAAATTATTGTTTAAATTTAACAAGATTATAAAACTATTTTTTTTTCTAATGTAAAAGCTCACATTTAGCAAACTGGTATTCACGTTTAACTTAATTTCAAAACATTTTTAAATTTTTTTTACATTAATTACAGTTTACTCACTTTGTATCCGAGCTGTAGCCCCATGCCCCATCCCCTCCCAATCCCACCCTCTCTCCCTCTTGTTCTCTTATGCCCCTCCCCAAGTCCAGTGATAAGGGAGGTCCTCATCCCCTTTCATCTGACTCTAGTCTATCAGGTCTCATCAGGACTGGCTTCATTGACTTCCTCTGTGGACTGGTAAGGATGCTTCCCCCTCAGGTGGAGGTGATCAAAGAATCAGCCACTGAGTTCATGTCAAGAACAGTCCCCGTTCCTATTATTGGGGAACACTCTTGGACACTGAGCTGCCATGGGCTACTTCTGTGCAGGGGTTCTAGGTTATCTCCATGCATGGTCCTTGGCTGCAATATTAGTCTCAGAAAAAACCCCTGGGCACAGATTTCTTGGTTCTGTTGTTCTTGTGGAGCTCCTGTTCCCTCCAGGTATTTCTATTTCCCCCTTCTTTCATAAGATTCCCTGCACTCTGCCCCGAAGTTTGACTATGGGCTTTATCATATGTTATGATTATGTTGCTGAGTAGTCTTTCAGAGGCCCTCTGTGACTGGCTCCTGACCTGTTCCCCATTTTCTCCCTCTTCCGATGTCCACCTCATTTGGCTTTCTGAATGAAGATTGACCATCTTACTCAGGGTCCTCCTTCTTGGTTAGGTTCCTTAGGTGTGCAGATATTAGTATGATTATCCTATATTATATGTCTAATATCCACATATAAGTGATTATATATCATATGTGTCTTTCTGCTTCTGGGATACCTCACTCAGGATGATCTTTTCTAGATCCCACCATTTGCCTTCAAATTTCATGATTTCCTTGTTTTTAATTGCTAAGTTGTATTCCATTGTGTAAATATACCATAATTTGTGTATCCATTATTCTGCTGAAGGACATCTAGGTTTTTTCTTGATTCTTGCTATCATGAATAAAGCTGCTACTAACATGGTTGAGCAACTGTCCTTGTTGTAGACTTGAGCATATTTCAGATATATGCCCTAGCTTTGGTATAGGTGGATCTCGAGGTAGCACTATTCCTAATTGTCTGAGAAAGTGCCAGACTGATTTCCAAAGTGGTTGTACAAGTTTACATTCCAACCAGCAATAGAGGAGGGTTCCTCTTTCTCCACATCCTTTCCAGCATTTGTTGTCACTTGAGGTTTTGATCTTAGCCATTTTGATGGGTGTAAGGTGGAATCCCAGTGTCGTTTTGATTTGCATTTCCCTGGTGATGTTGAGCATTTCTTTAAGTGTTTCTTTGCCATTTGATGTTCCTCTATTGAGAATTCTCTGTTTAGCTCTGTACCCCATTTTTAACTGGGTTACTTGATTTGTTATTCTTTAACTTCTTAAGTTCTTTATATATTCTGGACATTAGCCCTCTATCGAATATAGGGTTTCTGAAGATCTTTCCCCAATCTGTAGGCTATCTTTTTTTTCTTTGTTGTTGTTGTTATTTTGTTTTGTTTGTTTTTTGTTTTGTTTTGTTTTTTTCTGATGACAGTGTCCTTTGCTTTACAGACAATTTTCAGTTTCATGAGATCCCATTTATTGATTGTTGATCTTAGAGCCTGTGCTGTTGGTGTTCTGTTCAGGAAGTTGTCTCCTGTGCCAATGAGTTCAAGGCTTTTCCCCACTTTTTCTTCTAACAGGTTTAGTGTGTTCATTTTTACAACAAGGTCTTTGATCCACTTGGACTTTAGTTTGGTGCAGGGTGATAAATATGGATCTATTTGCATTTTTCTACATGTAGACATCCAGTTAGGCCAGCACCATTTGTTAAAGATGCAATTGAAGAGTTTAAGTTAGCCTAGGTATAACTCCATTTTAAAGTAGAGAGCCATCTTGACTGGAAGTTGAAATCAGGTACCAGGAAATATCACAGAATGTACACTTGGCACACAACAAAGTTAACTCTACTAGAAACAACCTCCAGCAATTATCACAGAATAAATGCTTCAGAGAAAATACAGACGATCTCTCTGCCAATAATCAATGAGAATCGGTTGGGAATCGGCTGGGAAAATTCTCTCCAATGTTTCAGATATAATTTAGTAGAATAGCAATTGTGATCATATGCCTTAGGCAATTATGATTATGTGCCTCAGAGAAGGTCACCTCTCCCTGCTAATCTTCACCCAATTCTGTAACACCAAGGCTTGACCCCCCACCCAGCTTGCTGTCATGGAAACACCCTGCTCACAGATTTTTCCTTTAAAAACGCTGCTCACTCAGAGCTTGAGGTCCCACTTTTCTACTACTATGTCAATGAGACTTGGGTACCGAGTTCGATCACTCCAATAATAAAGCTCTCTTGCTCTTGCATCAAGTTATCTCCTGATGGTCTCTGAGGGTCTGCTGATTCAGGCATTACACTATATTCTCCATTGTATGGTTTTGGCATCTTTGTCAAAAATTAGGTGTCTATAAGTGTGTGGGTTTATTTCTCCGTCTTCTACTCGATTCATTGATCCAACATTCTATTTCTATGCCAGTACCAAGCAGGTTTTTTTTTTCTATTTTTATTTTTTATTTTATTAATTACTCTTTATTCATTTTGTATCCCCCCATAAGCCCCTCCCTCCTCCCCTCCCGATGCCACCCTCCCTCTCCTTTCTGCATGCATGCCACTCCCCAAGTCCACTGATAGGGGAGGTTCTCCTCTCCTTTCTGAGTTTTTAGTATTATTGCTCTATAGTACAGCTTGAGATCAGGAATGGTGATAACTCCAGAAGATCTTTTATTGTAGAGGATTGTTTTAATGATTCTGGATTTCCTTTTTTAAAATTATTTTTATTTTTATTAATTACAGTTTATTCACTTTGTATCCCTTACTTAACCCCCTTACTCCTTTCTGGTCGGGAGCCGGGACTCAGCGGCCTGCTTTGATATTTAAATCTTGGCAGAGAGATGGCTTTTAGCAGGCCTTTCCTAATGGCAGAGGAGAACTTGCAAGTCCATCTCCTTTTGTTTGTGACAACAGGTGGGATAGCTTGTGAGGGTTACACCTCTTCCTCAGGCTCCTTGTGCAAATTAACCTATTGTTCTGAGAAGTTTTACTGGCTGAAGTAACTCCTCAAATAATAAAGTGGTCAAAAGGCTGGAGGCAGAGGATGAGGCAGCACTTGAGACTTGCTGCTTGCTGCAGCAGTCTGCCTTTTGCAAAAGCTGTGGAGTCTGGACCTTTAAAAAGTTTCCTGTGTGCTGTGTGTTTATTTTATTAATTTTAATCCTCACACCCAACTCAAAAACCGTTCGACTCTGCCCGGCTGGCCCCGGTACTTTCTTCCCAATCCCACCCTCCCTCTCCCTTCTCCACCTCTGCCCCTCCCCCAATCCACTGATAAGGTAGGTCTTCCTCCTCTTCCTTCTGATCCTAGTCTATCAGGTCTCATGAGGAATGGCTGCAATGTCTTTCTCTGTGGCCTAGTAAGGCTGCTCTCCTTTTGTTATTCCATATGAAGTTGAGAATTTTTCTTTCAAGGTCTGTAAGGAATTGTGCTGGTAATTTGATGGGAATTGCACTGAATCTGTAGATTGCTTTTGGTAAGATGGCCATTGAACTATGTTAATCCAGCCAAGCCATGAGCTTAGGAGATCTTTCATCTTCTGATATCTTCTTCTATTTCTTTCTTCAGACACTGAAAGTTTCATTCATATAAGTCTTTGGCTTGCTTGGTTAGAGTTACACTAAAGTACTTTATGTGTTTTGTGGCTATTGTGAAGGGTGTTGTTTCCCAGATTTCTTTCTCAGCCCTTTTGTCTTTTGTATACAGGAGGGCTAGTGATTTTTTAGTTGAATTTGTGTCCAGCCACTTGGCTGAAGGAGTTTATGAGCTGTAGGTTTCCCTGGTGGAAATTTCAGGTTCACTCAGGTATACTATCATATCATCTGCAAATAATACTTTAACTTCTTCCTTTCTGAACTGAATCCCCTTGATTTCATTTAATTGTCATATTGCTCTAGAAAGGACCTCAAGAATTATGTTGAAGAGTTATGGAGAGAGTGGGCAGCCTTGCCTTGTCCCTGATTTCAGTGGGATTGATTTAAGTTTTTCTCCATTTAGCTTGATATTGGCTATAGGCTTGCTCTACATTTCCTTTACTATGTTTGGGTTAAATGCCTTGTATCCTTGATTTCTCCAAAACTTTAATAGTAAATGATTGTAGGATTTTGTCAAATGCTTTTTCAGCATCTAAGGAGATTATCATGTGGTTTTTTTCTTTCAGTTAGTTTAAATGGTGAATTACATTGATGGATTTCCATATATTGAACCACCCCTGCATTCCTGGTATGAAGCCCTACTTGGTCATAGTGGATGATATCTTTAATGTGTTCTTGGATTCAGTTTGTATTCTATTGAATATTTTTGTACTAATGTTCATAAGAGAGATTGGCCTGAAATTCTCTTTCTTTGTTGGGTCTTTGTGAGGTTTAGGTACCAAGGTGACTGTGGCTTCATAGAATGAGTTTGGTAGTGTTCCTTCTGTTTCTATTTTGTAGAATAATTTGAAGAGAATTGGAGTTAGATCTTCTTTGAAGGTCTGTGCTGAAACCATCTGGCCCTGAGCTTTTTTCGGATAGGAGACTTTTGATGACCGCTTCTATTTTTGTAGGTAATATAAAACTAATTTATTTACCAGTTCTTGATTCAGCTTTGGCAAGTGGAATCTATCAAGAAAATTGTCCATTTTTTTTTTTTTGATTTTCAAATTTTGTGGCATATAGGCTTTTGAAGTAAGTTTGGATTTCCTCAGTGTCTGTTGTTAAGTTCCCCTTTTCATTTCTGTTTTGTTGATTTGGATGGTGTCTGTCTGCCTTTTAGTTAGAATGAATATAGGTTTGTCTATCTTGTTAATTTTCTCAAAGAACCAGCTCTTGGTTTCATTGATTCTTTGAATTGTTTTATTTGTTTCTAATTTTTTGATTTCAGCTCTGAGTTTGATTATTTCCACCTATCTATTCTTTTTGGGTATGTCTTATTATTATTATTATTATTATTATTATTATTATTATTATTTTTCTAGTACTTTCAGGTGAGCCTTTAAATTACTTGAATGCGCTGTCTCAAATTTCTTCTTGAAGGCACTTAGTGCTATGAACTTTCCTCTTAGCACTGCTTTTATTGTGTCCCACAAATTTGGGTATGTTGTGCCTTAATTTTCATTGAATTCTGTGAAGTCTTTGTTTTCTTTCTTTATTTCTCCCCTGACCCAACTGTCATTGAGTAGTAAGTCATTCAGTTTCCATGTGTGTGTAAGTTTTTTGTTATTTTTGTGGTTGTTGAGGTCCAGCTTTAGTCCATGTTAGTCAAATAGGAAACAAAGTATTATTTCAATCTTCTTATATTTGTTGAGGCTTGCTTCATGACCAAATATATGATCTATTTTGGGGAAGGTTCCATGAGATGCTGAGAAAGTGTTCTGTTTCTTTGTTTAATTTCTGACTGGTTGACCTGTCTTTTGTTGAGAGTGGGGTGTTGAAGTGTCCCACTATTAATGTGTAGAGATCTATGTGTGGTTTCAGTTTTATTACCGTTTCTTTTACAAATGTGGGTGCCCTTGTATTTGGGGCATAGATGATAAGAATTGTTATGTCTTCTTGGTGGAATTTTCCTTTGATGACCTTCCCTATCTTTTTTGATTAATTTTGGTTGAAAATCTATTATATTAGATATTAGAATGTCTACTCCTGCTTGCTTCTTGGGTACATTTGCTTGGAAAATTGTCTTCCAGCCCCTTACTCTCAGGTAATGTCTATCTTTGTGACTTAGGTGAGTTTCTTGTATGCAACAGACTGTTGGATTTGTTTACATATCCATTTTGTTAGTCTGTGTCTTTTTATTAGAGTATTGAGTCCATTGTTGTTGAGGGTGATTAATGACCAGTGGCTGTTAGATATTTTGATTTTGGTGTTTGTTGTGGTAGTGTGTTTGTGTGTTTGTCTCCTTTTAGTTTTGCTATAGTGAGGTTATTTGTTTCCTGTATTTTCCTGAAAGTAGTTAGTTTTCTTGGGTTATATTTTTCCTTCTAGCATCTTCTGTAACACTGGATTTGTGGGTAGGTCTTGTTTAAGTTTGTTTTTTTCGATGAATATCTTGTTTTCTCTATCTATGATGACTGAGACTTTTGCTGGGTATAGTAGCTGACATGTGTTCTCTTAGGGACTGCATGATATCCGTCCAGGTCCTTCTGGCTTACATAGTCTCTGTTGAGTCAGGTGTGAGTTTGATGTGTTTGCCATTATATGTTACTTGGGCTTTTTGCCTTGCAGTTTTAGTATTTTTTGTTTGTTATGTATGCTTACTGTTTTGACTTATATGTGGCAGGAGGATTTTCTTTTCAGGTATAATTTAATAGGTGTTCTGTAGACCTTTTATAGTCATATAAGTGTCTTTTTTAAGTTGGGGATATTTTCTTCCATGCTTTTTTTGTAAATATTTTCTAGGCCTTGGAGTAGGGAATCTTCTTTTTCCTTTATACCTATTATTCTTAGGTTTTTGTCTTTTCATGTTGTCTTGGATTTCTTGGACTGTGTTAGGAATTTTTTAGATTTAACATTTTCTTTAATAGATACGTTGATTTCTTCTGTTGTATCTTCCACACCTGAGATTCTTTCTTCCATCTCTTGCAGTCTATTGCTTATGCTTAACTCTGCAGTTCCTGTTTTCTTCCATAAGTTCTTCCACTCCATGATTTCCTCTGTTTGTGTTTTCTTTAATTTTTCTAAATCTGTCTTTAGGTCTTAAGCCATTTTGTTTATTTTCTTCACCTGTCTGACTGTATTTTCCTTCAATTCCTTCAGCTCTTTGTTTGAACATTCCTCTGTTTCTTTCAATTCTTTCAGTGATTTGATTATTTACTCTGTAAAGACCATAAACTGTTTGCTGCATCTTCCTGTATTTCTTTATGGATGATCATAATCTGGTCATCTTTATCTGTCTGTATTTCTTTATGGATGGCCATAATCTGTTTTTATCTTTCTCTATTTCTTTACAGATACTCATAATCTGTTTGACTTTATCTTCTTCTTATTCTTTATGCATTTTCTTTGTTTCTTCTATTATCTTCTTCATAAGCATAGATGTGAGGCCATCTTCTTAAATTTCATTTATGTTGGGGTATCCAAGGCTGCTTGCCCCTGGATAACTGGGTTCTGGAGATGCCACATTGCTCTGTCTTTTGTTGGTTGAGCTTTTATGTTGGCTTTTGTCAAGTGGGCTATCTTAGGTGTTGGTTGGTTGATTTTGGTGCTTCCTGGAATCTTGTGGTGGGAAGAATCCCTTTGGCAGTAAGATGAGTTTTCCTTAGTGAGGCCTCTTCAGCTTTTTGGGTTTGGTCACTGAATGGCTGGTGTTTCTCAGGAATTGCCACAATTCACCTCAGGCATATAGACCTGAGTGGTAACTGTGGTCTTTTTCAGTAGGGGGTGTCACTCCTCTCACTAGGAGAAGTCCTGGAGACAGCTGCCCTGCTGCTGTGTTTCTTGCTCTGAATATAGTGAGCTGCTGCTGCTGTTCTTACAGTTTCCTAGGCAAAGCCCTCTTGAAGAACCAGGAGGTCCTGCAGTTTTGTCAGTTTAGTTAGGGATTACTGGTTGCTCTTTGGAGCAGAATCTGGGGGCTGATCTTGGGGATCTCAGGCTTCTTGTATGTCTGATGTTGGAGCTCTGTGCCCCAGTACCCTAGCTATAATCAATGGCAGGTGAGCATAGCTCTCATGTGTGCAGTAAGAGGCTAGAGCCTGGAGCCTGCAGGAACCCAGAAACTTTTCCACAGCTGAGTTTCCTGAGCTTGGACCAGAAGTTTCCCCCAACTGTGGGCTTTCTTCACAACAGGGAGACCCAGTCTGTGGTAATTTGGTGTCTACAGTTCTGTTTGGGGTGGCACGTATAACATGCATGCAGGAGCGAGTGGTGCCTCCAAGCTAGCAACTGGGCACCTTCAGGAACCCAGGAACTTTTCCTGAGAACTTTTCTGTGGGGGGGGTGCGGGGGGCGGTGAATGAGTACTCCAAGCTCAGACTTGCTGTGGGATTGCCTCCTGACAGGGAACCCCAGTCTCTGGTGCCCTGGGGCCCACAGTTCTCTCTAGGATGGTGAGTTGGGTGTGCAGCAGGCCTCTGAGTTGGCTGCTGAGTGCCCCACTCTGAGCTGATGGCTATGGGCCCACTGATCTCCTGGACCTTTTCCAGGGATTGACTGGGTGATTAGAAGTTGGTCCTGTTTTCTTCTTTAACTTTGGGGTTTTCTTGCGACTAGAAATCCCAGTCTCTGGTGTTTTGGTGCCAACATTTCAGCCTGGGAAGGTGATCAGAACATGCAGACATGTGACTGAGTGCCTGCTGGACCCAGGAACTCTTTTGGGTTTTAGCTGGGTGACCTGAGAATGGGCCTAATTGCTTCCCACACCTTGGGGTTTTCTCTCACCTGGGACACACAGTTGCTGGTGTCTTAGGGCCCAGAGTTCAGTCTCTTGTTTGCTGTGCTGACAATGCTGTTCTCCTCAGACACAGTGTCCTCTTGGTGCCACCATCTTGGATCTCCTTCAAAACATTTTTTTTTCTGATATGGAAAGTCACATTTAGCAATCCACTAAAATGCCAATTTTGCTATAGCTGGGATAGAAAGTGATAAATTGTAATTAATGAAATAAAATAAAAGATTTATTTGTAAACATCATCTTTGACAATGTTACTTAACCTGCCAATGACTAGCTCACTGATTGTCTACCAGTGATTCTGATAATAAAAAAATCACTCTTATTTTAGTGACTTACATGAAGGATTAACAAAAGTTTTCAAGCAGATGTCATTTAGTTGACATGGATTCCAGTCCATATTCGTGGCTTGTTTTATAGTCAGCCTAGATGTCCTTCAGCAGAGGAATGGATACAGGAATTGTGGCACATTTACCCTATGGACTACTACTCATCTATTAAAAACAAATAAATCATGAAATTTGTGGGTAAATGGATGGAACTAGAAAAGATCATACTGAGTGAGGCAACCCAGAAACAAAAAGACAAATATGGTATATACTCACTTGTAAGTGGATATTAGACATATAATACAGGGTAAACATGCGAAAATCTAGAGACCTAAAGACAATAAACAAGGAGGATGTTTAAATCTCCTTAAGAATGGCAAACATCATAGACAGCAGAAGTGTTGGAAGAGAGGGATCAGGACAGGAGCCTACCATTGATGCCCTCTGAAAAACTCCACCCAACAGAGGATTGAAGCAGATGCAGAGACTCACAGCCAAACTTAGGGTTGAGCACATGGAGTCTTATGCAAGAAGAGTTTGAGGGATAGAAGGACATGGAGGGGACAGGAGCACCACAAGGAGACCAACAAAGCCAAAAAACCTGGGCCCAAGAGGAGCTGTAGAGACTGATGAACCAACCAAGGACCATACATGGAGAGGACCTAGACCTCCTGCTCAGATGTAGCTCATAGATATATCAATCTCTATGTGGATGTCTGAGTAAAGCAGGTGCTCTCTCTGACATGGACTCGGTTGCCTGCCCTTTAATCACTTCCCACTGGCATCATGGCCTTGCCAGGCCACAGAGGAAGAGGATCTAGGCATATAACCTTCTGAGTTCACTTAGAATTACTCACACACAGTTTTGTTTAGAGCTAAACACTCATGACTAGATAACCAATCAGGGCTCTTCTTTGGAGAAGACTTGAGCCTCCCTCTTTAGCAGCTATTGATTGCCTGTAGCTCCTGATCCATACTGGCTTGTCAATTAGTGTTAATTAATAATCTAATACAATAATCTCTTTATTTAAGATTTAATTTTATTTTAATTTGTGTGTGTGTGTGTGTGTGTGTGTGTGTGTGTGTGTGTGTACTTCTATCCAGGTGCCTGCAGAGGCCAGAAGACAGCATCACACAGACTAGAATTAGAATTGTTGCTGTAAATCATCAGATTTGAATTCTGAGAATTGAACATTGGTCCTCTACAAGGCCAGAATATTTGTTCTTAATGTCTGTGTTCTTAACTTTGGTTTGTGCTCTTCAGTTTCCAGGGATTTCTTAAATTATTCTTTATGCATATATCTCTACAAGAGACTCACACTGGTGGTGGGTGTTATCAGAAGAAAAATATTGAACTGATTTTGTGATGGTTGTGTATTGTCAGAGTCAGAATTGAGTTCTCCTTGGGAGAGAGTGCTGGGCCGATGATGCCTTGGAGAAAGACTCTAGTAACAAAATAGCTGGGTCCCAGGAGTGATTCAGAAGTTCTCCTGGAGATTTTTTTTTTTTAATTTTCTACCAAATGATAGAGATTTCTATGGGTATGGTTCTTTAGGAAGGAATACAATATATATATTTACAGGATGTATGTCTCAATTCAAGCCAACACTAGCTGTCCATCATCTGAGCACTTGCTGTAGTGGAAGGGGCTTATTTCAATAGATGTACAACAGGAGCAGCAGAGTTAGTTTTACATAAAGTTTCCAGGTCATCATCTATTGATAATTGTTTATTTATGTTGGTTTAGGTACTATGTTTCCTTTTCAATTCAGATGCATAATCTACTTGAGTATGAGTGTTGTCTGTATATTAATTACTATATACAATATTTTATATGTTATAATATATAGAACATTAGATGATTACATATATATTATCATGGTCTCCAGGAAAAAAAACCAGCATTTCTTTCTCTTTTTCTTTTATTTATTTACCTTACATCTCTACCATATCCCCTTCCCTCCTCTCCTCCCAATCCCACCCTCCCACTCTCTTCCCTCTAACTCCCCTCTCCTACTCCTCGAGAAGAGGAGTGCCTCCCCCAACCCACCACATCACATCAAGAAGCATCAGGATTGAGTGAAACCTCTTCCACTAAGGCCAGACAACACATCCCATAAGAGAAAAGTGATTGAGGAACAGGCAACTGAGTCCATACTCAGAGACAATCCCTGTTCCCCTTGCTAGGAAACCCACATGAGGACTAGGCTGCTTATCTGCTAAGTATGTGTAGACAGCCTAAGTCCAGTCCAGGCATGGACTTTGGTATTGCTTCTGTTTTCAAATTACTCCATTGGACCCTAGTTAGTTGACTCTGTTGGACAGAAATCAGGATTTTACATCACAGTTACAAAATCAAGTCTGCTGACCAGCTTGACTGTGAACCATGGAAAAGCAGTTCTCAGACAAGATCCAAGAGAATAATATGAAAGTCTTCACTTCAAATATTGTAAAATAGAAGTGGTTTCATATTAGCATTCAGGACCAAAATGCATACATTATACCTTTTGATGGATTGCCATTACTGTGATCAGAAAATCACTTAAAGAAAGCATTTGACCCTGAATTAAATTATGTCTTAGCACAGAAATAGTTAAGGTGACCTTGGGAAAGAACAAAATCTTTTTATTTTCTGTGCCAAATAGGACGAATCCAGTCTTTCATATTCCAAAATGTTATCTGATGATTCTAGTGAACACTTATCTCTACTATAGGGAAAGTGTCCAAAGTCCCTATGTTTTCATAGAATAATTATGATGATGTCATTTCCTGCATTATCATTAATCAGTGTCAGTTCTGAAGCAACCATAAGGATTGGTGAGCTCACAGAGATGAGAACACATCTGAGTCACCACAAGGACACCTCACTCTTCTCTATTGTTCAGGCCATGCTCATTCACCATGGAGGAATTTAAGGATTTTTTTATTATTATTATTTCTTTATGCTTTGGTTTGTCCTTCAGTTCATACTGATGTTGTTTTGGAATAGAAGACATTTGAGGGAAGCAAACAAATAAGATGAATTTATGTATGTTATTAGTTATTTGATATATTGATTGTTAAAGACATGGTAGTGTCACAAACACAATTTTCTTTATGACCTTGAGACCACTAAAAGAAATAAAAATATCAATTTGCTTAATTTGAATTGTCTTTTGAATGCTTAAAAAATTTAGAAACTGCTTCATAGAATTCATTTTCAGAGCTTCTAAATATATATTGAGCTACTTTAATATAAAATCTCAATGATGGTCCAGCAGTTGAAACAATCTTTTATCAAACCTGGTGACCTTAGTTTGTCCTCCAGGACGCACATGGTAGGAGAGTACAAACTTTGACATGTCCTCTCATGTCTCTTTCTGTTTCTCAGTTTCATTCTCTATAGCTCTCCCTCTCTCTTCCACTATGGTTCTGTTCTCTAGTCCTGGCTGGCTTGCACTTACTATGTTGTCCAAGATGGCCTCAACTTACACCCATCCTCCAACCTCAGCTGCATGAGTGCTGTGATTCCTGGCATCTGCCATCATGTCTGGCTTACAATCTTTCAACTTCCACCAAGAGCCATCTCCTAAATTTTTATTTCTTTAGTATGAAAAGAAAAATGGCCCTTGCTCAATTAAGACTGGTATCTCTGGGGAAATGAATTTAAAAATTTCACTTTCATTTTTTCATATGTTTGGGAAGAATATTGACTGTCAGTTCTATTACACCCATCAGGAATTATGTTCAAGTCCCTCATTTTAAGGGTTTATGTACCTGTATTCAACAGCATCTGGACATGCTAAATTATCTGCACCAATCTTGGTGCCAGTGTTGGTCAAGAGCTGGTTAACTGATATGTTGTTTCCTCGGTGGTATTTTTTTTTCAGTAATTATCTTTTGATAGTTCATATATTTAGATTTCATGGTCTTCAGACATTAATTAATATCTCAAATATCTGAGTAATCCACACATGAAAAGGTGACTATGCATTTAATTTCTTGCTCTATCCTTCATTTGTGTGAACCTGCTTTCCTTTTCAGGTTACTTTCACTGTGTATCACTGTATGTGAATGTAAATATTATTCACCTACCATTTCAAGAACAGATTCTTCTTTCTTGTTTATCTTCTTTAGGTGTATAGATTTCACTTTATCCTATCTTATAGATCTGTATAAGTGAGTATATACCAAGTGTGTTTCTGCTTTTGGGATACCTCACTCAGGATGATCGTTTCTAGGTCCCACCATTTGCCTGCAAATTTCATGATTTCCTCATTTTTAATTGCTGAGTAATATTCCATTGTGTAAAAATACCACAATTTCTGTATCCATTCCTCAATGGAGGGACATCTGAGTTGTTTCCATGTTCTGGCTATTACAAATAAAGCTTTTATAAACATGGCTGAGCAAATGTCCTTGTTGTGTACTTGAGCATCTTTTGGATATATGCCTAGGAGTGGTATAGTTGGACTCGGGGTAAGATGACCAATTCTCACTTAGAAAAACAAATGGGATGGACATTGGATGTAGGAGAAAACAAGTAACAGAACAGGAGCTTACCACAGAGGGCCTCTGAAAGACTCTACCTAGCAGTGTATCAAAGCAGATATTAAGACTCATAACCAAATCTTTGGCAGAGTGCAGGGAATCATATGAAAGAAGGGGGAGTTAGTAAGATCTGGAGAGCACAGGAGTTCCACAAGGACCAAATATATCAGGCACAGGGGTCTTTCATGATACTGTTTCTCCAACCAAGGACCATGTATGGTTATAACTTAGAACCCCTGCTCAGATATAGCCCATGGTAGCTCAGTGTCCAAGTGTGTTCTCTAATAAGAGGAACAGGGACTATTTCTGACATGAACTCAATGGCAAGCTCTTTGACCCTCCCCTCCCCGAGGGAGGAGCAGGCTTGCTAGGCCACAGAAGAGGATATTGCAGCCAGTTCTGAGACTTGATAAGCTAGGGTCAGATGGAAGGGGAGGAGGTCCTCCCCTATTAGTGGACCTGGAAAGGGGCAGGGAAAAGATGAGGGAGGGAGGGTGGGATTGGGAGGGAATAAGGGAGGGAGCTACAGCTGGGATACAAAGTAAATAACCTGTGATTAATATAAAAATAAATTAATTTTAAAAAAGAATAGATTCCTTTTAGTAAATTTCCAAGGTCTAAATCATTATGCTCCTCTTCTATAATGTCTTCTCTATTCTCATCCAGAAAGCTGTCTAGATAGCAGCTTTCTGAGTGCATGTATCTGAGTGCAATGTATCTCTAGCTGGATAGCTACATGGGTTTCATTTGATGTTCATTCTTCTGTGTTAGGGCATACCACAAAGGCCTATTATTTTTTTTAACTATTACATGTTTCTTTAGTGTGTTCTTGTGTGTGTGTTTGTGTGTGTGTGTGTATCTCGGTGTGTATGTGAAGGTCAGAGAACCGCATGTAGGATTTGTTTATCTCCTTCCAACTTGTGGGCCTCAGGGATTAAACCTAGTTCACAGGATTGGCAAAGAGGACCTCTAGTCAACAAGCAGTCTTGCTAGTCTCACAGGACCTGTTTTAAGTTTTAATTTGAAACTATAAAAATTTATTATTAATTTTTTTGCTAATAATGATGAAATTTTCATTATCGTTCATTCAGGTGTCTAGTCTCACCCTAAGTTTGTGTTTGCATCTGAGAAAACTGATTTAATATAGAGAGGAATTGAAATTTCATGATATATAATATGTACCCTGCACACATTTTTTCCTCCTATCCTCTACTGTTCACTCTTCCTTTTACCATACTATACATTTCTTATATTTATTATATTTTAAAACAAACCTTTATTCAATACCGAATAAATTAGCACTAGGAAAAGAAAAAAGCAAACTTCCCATCCATTAACCCACATTTATTTACCTTATTTTTCAGCGTTCTTACTGCCAGGCTAGAGTTGAAGTTAATACTAATTTTTAATTTTAATATGTATGCATTATTACATATAATATTAAACCTTACCTTTAAATGATCTGATATAAAGTGCAAGTTTTACACACACACAGAGATGCATAAACACACTTATTGATGGTCTCAATACAAAATATGGATCATGAAAAGTAAAAGTGCTAAGCAGTATTGAAGCGTACAATAAACAAATGTTAAGTTTCTTGCTCTTTCTTGCAGACACAATTAAGCTAATGCAATTCTTTGTTATTAGAAAAATGTCACATTGATTTTTCATGACATTAATCAGAAGAGACATAGAAGAGGTCATCTCCAGTAAGTGCTGGTCACAAAGTAAACATCACAAGAATGGAGTTTAAATGCAGTAGTGGACAATTCCTGAGAGATATGAACAACAGAGACCACTGGAAGTCAGATCAGAGAGTTCACATGAAGCTTGGTCTTTGTTCTTTGTCTGTTTTGTTCTGTGTTTTATAGTAAACTTCCTTATTTTCTTAGTTCTATTCTGAGTACATATCTAGTTATGTAAATAATAAGATGGGTTCATAAGGAAGAATGGATGCTTCTCTGAACATTTCATGAAATAGGAACTATCAAATTAAATTTCTTACAAACATGGGTTGATTTATTAATTAAAACCTACATTCCCATATAACCTTGCTATAGTTTCTTACCTGTTTTCATATGGTATTTTAAACTAGCTTATGTTTGCTTTACATTTGATAAAAGTGCTATAATTACCTTTCTGTGTCTAGCTTATTTCACTAATATGGTGGTCTCTTTTTAAATTTTGGGGTAGAATGTGTAATTCAGTTAACTTCATCCATTCATAAGCTGATGGACCCTAGTTGATTCCGTAACTCAGCTACTGTGGATATACAAGGTAACAGTACAACAGTGAACACGGGTGTGCAGAGATCTCTGAGGAATGCTGAAGTAGCACCCTCGGTGCATATGCTATGGAGTGTGCAATGATAAGACGGGCTCATACTGCAGCTCTGCTTATAGTTTCTAAAAGAATCTACATGCTGATTTCCTTCAGAATTCACTAATGTACATTCCTGTCACTCGTGTGCAACAGTTTTTTTTTAAGTTTATGCTTTATATTTGTATTTTACTGTGTATCTTTATCTTTAAAATATATATAAAATGAAAGAAATACATGACCAAGTTCCCCAGGTTTCCCTGAGAACAGTTATTCTAGTATAATTTTGTTATTGTATTTCTCTGAAAAGTTCTGTATAATGGGACAAAAATCTGCTTGCTCCTACCATGCATTGAAATCCTTGGATTTACTGATACACATTTACAGAAGAGTTGAGCAATGGCATAAGTACAAATTCCATAAGATAATTTAAAAAATAAATATGAACGTTTATTCCACATCACAATAACAGCATAAATAAAAGCAATCCTTGAATTAAATGCCCAGTTTGCTAACATACATAGGAAATTCGGTTGTGACCAAAATATCCAAATAGAGGTCAATGTGGCATGGGAAAATATGCTATTTTATTTCAGATCTATTACTAACATTAATGTTCAAATGCCCCAGTTTTTCAAACATTTATAGTTACCTTGCTGGAGTGATGTTCAGATATAACTTGTAAAATTGTTCTATTATTTCATGAGATTATCATAAATATATACAATTTTTCCTTTCCATTTGGCCTTCCAAACCTCCCACATATCCCTCCTTTCTCTCTTTCAAATTCATGACCTTTTTTTCATACACATTTGTGTAGATATGATGGGCTTTTCAAATTGCATGACATTCTTTCATTCAATTAGTCCATCATAGTTATAAATAATCTTTTACAAAGTAAATACCTTATTGAAAATTAACCTTGATCATGTATATTGTTTTCCTGTGTCACATCGCACAGACAAACACAGATGCACACCCATGTGCGTGGTGTTAGATCAAGACAACACTTTCAATGTCAGGATGAAATATGTTATATATATATACAGGCACAGAATAATCTAGTACAAAAGTAAACTGACTAAGTAGGAAAATCTGGAGAATTTTCATCTTTCAGTGAATACAGAACTTATGATTTCTAGGTTTTAGAACAACTAATGATAATTTCACAAATCATTGAACTTTGCAAATTCTTGACAACATAATCTCTGATGTAGAAAACAATTCATATACTAATTAATGGTTCAGTATATTATACATTTCAGGCTAAAGTCATTGTTGACCTCTAAAAAATCATCTTAAGTTTAACATCTTAGTTATTAAATATTGGGAAGTTGAAGGCCTGGAAGAGGTGAATTTGAAACCATTTCTTTTCATTATGTCTACCATGAGTGCTTCTTCATACTAAATTCTCAAATACAATTGGATGTGATACATTTATAAAAGGAAGAATGCAACATAGAACAGCAACAACAACAAAAAGCTAAACTTAAAAAGCTGATGAGTCAATCATATGTAGTAATCTTGATAACACAAGACCCTAAGTGAGTGACCCAGGAGTGAGCTGAGGTAGCCATGCTCTGTCCTCAGACATGCCAGGTCCTTTAGACTCCCCTAAACCCAACCAAATAGACACATAGTCCTCTTGTCACACCCATTTAAAAGTTGGATGCAGAGAAAGACACAGGAGAAGTATCATTATTTCTGCATGACTATTTTATCTCATATTAATGAAGGTGACTTTAAGTGAGACAAAAACTAGGATTTCAGAGACAAATTAAGCTGAAATAATTTGAAGTTCATTCAACCATCAATGAATAAAATGGTGGTTGGAAAGAAGCAGGGCTTGCTCTCTCTTTTCTCCTTCTTCTGATGTCCCTCCCCCTTCTTCAGGCATGTTCCTCTCCAAGTTCACTGATAGGGGAGGTCCTCTTCTCCTTCCTTCTGATCTTATTCTATCAGATCACATCAGGAGTAGCTGCATTGTCATCTTCTGTGGCCTGGTAAGGTTGCTTGCCCCCCTCAGGAGGAGGTGATCAAAGAACAGGCCAATCAGATTATGTCAGAGGCAACCCCTCTTCCCATTACTATGTAACCCACTTGGACACTGAACTGTCATGTGCTACATCTGTGCAGGGGTTCTAGTTTATCTCCATGCTGAAAAACAAAGAGGATGGACATCAGAAGAAGAAGAAAACAGGAAACAACCTAGGAACCTGCCACATAGGGCCTCTGAAATGAAAGGCTCTACCCTGGAGACTATCAAAGCAGATGCTGAGACTTATGGCCAACTGTTGGCAAGAGTGCATGGAATCTTATGTAAGAAGTGGGAAATAGTAAGAGCTGGAGAGGACAGGAACCACACAGGGAAAGCAACAGACCAGAAAATTTGAACACAGGGAACTTCCCAGAGACTCATACTCCAACCAAGGTACAGCTGGATCATGAGGAAGCACTGTTCCTAGTTGTCTGAGAAAGAGCCAGATTGATTTCCAGAGTGGTTGTACAAGTTTACATTCCCACCATCAGTGGAGGAGGGTTCCCCTTTCTCCACAATCTCTCCAGCATGTGTTGTCTCTTGAGTTTTTGATCTTAGCCATTCTGATGGGTGTAAGGTGAAATCTTAGGGTCATGCTGAGTGAGCTGTCCCAGAAGCAGAAAGATGCACACGGTATATACTCACATATATAGACATGTAATATAGGATAAACCTACTAAAATCTGTACATCTAAAGAAACTAATCAAGAGGGAGGACTCTTTCTAAAATGCTCAATTCCTATCCAGAAAGGCAAAGAGGATGCACATCAGAAGAAGGAAAAAAGAGGGAACAAGTCAGAAGCCTGACACAGAGGACCCTTGAAAGGCTCTGCCCTGCAGACTATCAATGCAGATGCTGAGACTTATGGCCAACCTTTGGGCAGAGTGCAGGGAATCTTAGGAAAGAAGTAGGAAACAGTAAGATCTGAAGAGGACAGGAACGCCCCAAGGAGAGCAACACAACCAAAAAATCTGAGCACAGGGGTCATTCCTGAGACTGATACTCCAACCAAGGACTATGCATGGAGATAACATAAGACCCCTGCACAGATGTAGCCCATGGCAGTTCAGTATCCAAGTGGGTTCCATTGTAATAGAAACAGGGACTGTCTCTGACATGAACTGATTGGCCTGCTCTTTAATTACCTCCCCCTAAGGGGGAAGCAGCATTACCAGGCCACAGAAGAAGATACTGCAGCCACTCCTGATGAGACCTAATTGACTAAGATCAGAAGGAATGAAAAGAAGACCTCCCCTATCAGTGAACTTGGGAAGGGGCATGCATGCAGAGGGTGGGTGGAGGAAGGGAGGGATTGGAATGGGAGGAGGGAAGGAACCACAGGGGGGATACAAAGTGAATAAAGTGTAATTAATAAAGAATTAAAAAAAATTTAAAAAAAGAAAGATGAGGAAGATTAAAAAAAAAAAAGCCAGATTTGGGAACGCAAGGACATCCAGGCACACAGTTTTCAGGAAGTTAAAATTACATTGCTGTGAGTCCCCTAACAATGGGAGTAGGGGCTGTCTCTGACTCTGTTTCCTGCCTCTGGATCCCTTTCCCCTAGCTGGGCTGCCTTGTCAGGCCCCAGTGGGAGAGGATGCACTTCGTCCTGCTAGAATTGAGGTGCCAAGGTGTGTTGGTACCCCTTAGGGGCCTCCCCTTCTCTGAGAAGAAAGAGGAGGGAGGGGTAATGGGTGTAAGGGTGAGACTGGGAAGAGAGGAGAAAGGAGCTGGAATCAGGCTGCAAATAAATAAATAGATGGAAAAAAAAAAAGAAAGAATCAGGGCTCGATGGAGATTGTAATGAATACAATAGGGAACTTTGAGTTTCTAACACTGAAAATTATCATTTTAGTGTTCAAACCATTACATAACATCTTTCCAGCGATTTGGCATTCAGGAAGTCATGAGAATCAACATTTCTTTGAAGAATAACATATCAATCTCATTACAGTGGCTTGTCTACAACATTGTGCCTGTGAATATATTTATGAAAGCTATTCTGGAGAAAACATTTGAAAATAGGGGCTGCATACATTTCTACTCAAAAGACATCAATCTTTTTAATGAATCATTTTAGGATGATCAACCAAATAATGTGTTGGAGCTTACCTTTTTATTTTTAAACACACTAGCTATATATATTGAAATAATAATTCGTATTTGGGGCTGGTGAGATACAAAAAATAAACATCTAAATTTAATTTTTAGACTCATGTAAAAAGAAAAAGCTTTCTGTGGTGGTTTACACTTGTAAACCCAGTTCTGAGGAAGTGGAGACAGATCTTTGAGTCATTGTGGCAGCCAGCCTAGCCTATGTAGAGTACTGCAGGCCAATGAGAGACCCTGCCTTAAAGTAGAAAAACAGTGTGGATGGCTCTAGAGGACCATACCCAAGGTTGCTTTCTGCTGTCCACACACAAGGTGTAGAGTATCTTCAGATACGTAGTTATCTACCCATACATTAACATATATATATGAATAAACATATCCATATTTCATGTCAATATTAGTCAGATAAAAGTTACTTTTGCAGAATAAATGTAACTTCACAAATACTAGTGAATTGTAACATAAATCTAGATGCCATAAATAACATAAAGATGCCAGAGTCTGTTCCTAGTCACGGAATTTCTAGTCATTGAGTCTCCTCTGTTTATTATTCATCATTTTCTCTGGTCAATTGATGACCACCAAATTTCTTTGAAACCTCTGTAGAGTTACAAAGTAGATGAAGAAAGATGAGGAATTTTATGTGTGTTTGCAAATGTTTAAATGGTCTCCCAGTATTGCCACTAATTTCCATTCTGTGTTCTGCAGGAAACCAAAATCATGTCTCTATTCGCTACACAACAATTTTCATGTGTATTTGCAAATGGGTCACTGATAACTTCTCTATACAACCTAAAATAAATTGAAGGCTACACTGGTGCCTAAAATTTGGAAATTTGTTTCCATTTGTTGAGATTTAAAAAAAAAAAAAAAAAAAAAAGGTTGCTTCAGACTTTACCCCTGAGCTCTGACTAGAATTGTCTGTGGTACTTATTCTCAAGACTGAAGATTGAATTTCTGAGACTTGATGGTTGAATGTATGCCAGAGAGTCATGTTTGCATTGATTTCTAAGACCTGAGCATAAGCTGTTTTCCACATCAGTTGTTTTATGTAGTAATCTAAGGCCATCCTCTGCCTCTGAGCATGCAGCCTGTGGGTGTGCTCCCATTGGTTGTACAAACACAACTCTGTCAGCTACTTCTCTGTTGCTGTGATGAAACACCATAACAAAGGCAACTTTACAGAATAAAGAGTTTATTTAGGCTTCTGCTTCCAGAGATAAGAGACTCCATGCTAGAAACAGAGAAATGGTGATGGCTCTGTGTACTAAGAGCTTATGTCTCAAGCAGGAAGCAGAGAAATCTAACTGGAAAAGGTGCATGACTTTTGGAATTCTAAAGCTTGCCTCTAATGAAGCACTTACTCCAGCAATGCCTCCCATCCTAGATGTCCCCACTCTTAATAATGAGGATTAGGTATTAAAATACCTCAGCACACCACAGCAACCATGAGGAAAATCCAAAGCTTCTTTAATGTTGTATTATAGAAGAGATTCATGATAGCAAATACACACAGCTCTTGAGTTTGGTGAGTGTAGAAAATGATGAAAAATTGAGTGATTATGGCAAAGATTTTGATCAGAAGGCGAAGTGCTTATTTATTGGCCAAACAGACATAAAACTTTTGAGAATTAAAAATCACTGATATTATTTGGTTAAAATGTTTGTTCATATGTGTGTGTGTGTGTATGCAGATATTGCAGATATCTTTGAAGACAGTAGAGGGTGTCAGATTCTCTTTACCTGAAGTTATATAGATGGTTATGACCTGCTGGATTCATGTTCTAGCAGTCAAACTTAAGCTCTTTTTTAGCATATGTAAGTGCTGACATGTCTATACAGCTCACTGATATATTTATATGACTAAAAATATTAACTTACTCAAATATTAATTTCATCTATGCACATGCTTTCACTCAAACATACAAAGGAAAAAGTAGGAGCAATGGCCCTGTAGAGCAACGCTTTGAACTGCCCAATCATCTTAATTTGAGGTATATTTCATTCATTAAGTTAAAAAGAAATCAAAGTTAAAACTATTTCTGGTTGCATTCAATCATGCAATTCTGTCTTTCAATATTTCTCACTGAAATAGACAGGTGGCAAAAAAGATTGATTTCTCACAAAATAGTTCTTTAAAGACAATATTCAGAAATACCAGTTTGAGCCTACCCCTCCCCCAATTCCACGCTGTGAATTTTTCTTTCTTGAGTTTACAAGGGTCTTGTTTGTGCATGCTTGTCATGATCACTACAAGCACTTATGCGCAATTGCTCTGCTTTGTACAGAAAGTAGTTTTCCTAGAGTCATACAAGGACTTCAGCTCTTACAATAGGCCCCATGTCTGGCTGAGGAATTACAGGCCACTGACAGCTGTTGGAAGATGTAGAGTCACTTGTCTTTGTGATTGGAGCCTCTGGTGGTTCAACACAGCTCTATAGGAAGATCCAAGAGTATATGGCCAGTGCAAATTGGCCTTGATGGGTTAAAAAACTAAAAAGGAGTCTCTAAGAGGCCCTCTGTGATAGGCTCCTGTCATGTTTCCTGTTTTGTTCTGCTTCCAATGTCTATCACATTTGCCCTTCTGAATGAGGATTAAGTATCTCCCATAGGGTCTTCTTTGTTGTTTAGCTTCTTTAGGAGTATAGATTCTAGTATATTTATCCTATTACATGTCAAATAACCACTTACGAATAAGTATATACAATGTGTGTCTTTCTACTTCTGGGTTAACTCACTCAAGATGATCTTTTTTAGTTCCCAAAAATTGCCTGCAAATTTCATGATTTCCTTGCTTTTTAATAGCTGAGTAATATTCCATTGTGCAAATGTATGACAATTTCTATATGAGAATCATAGCCAAACTTTGGGTAAAGGGCATGGAATTTTGTGAAAGAAGGGGGGAATAGAAAGACCTGGAGGGGACAGGAGCTCCAAAAGGGGACAAACAGAGCCATAATAATAATAATAATAATAATAATAATAATAAAACCTGGGCCCTGGGGGTCCTGCAGAGACTGATACCCCAGCCAAGGACCATGCATCGAGAGGACTTAAAGCCCTTGCTCAGATGTAGCCCATAGACTCAGTCTCCAAGTGGGTTCTTTATTAAGGGGAGCAAGGGCTGTCTCTGGCATGAACTCAGTGGCTGGCTCTTTGATCACCTTCCCCTAAGGAGGGAGCAGCCTTACCAGGCCACAGAGGAAGACAATGCAGCCAGCCCTGAATGAGTCCTGATAGGCTAAGCTCAAATAGAAGAAGGAGAACTTCCACTATCAGTGGACTAGGAAAGGGGCATAGAAGGAGAAGAGGGAGGTAGGAGATGAAGGAGAGGGCCACAGCCATAAGGAAAAGTGAATAAATAGTAATAAATAATAACAATTTAAAAAATAAAATATTAAATGCCAAAAAGTTAAAAAGGTATTATCCAATAAATACATGAATAAATGAATAAATAAATAGGAAGGTCTATTTTATTATAAGGCATTCCTTAAGTAAAAATATGGTTTGATATTGGTAGGAAAATAATATTTTACTGTAATTCATTGAACAATGAATTTTTTTCAGTTTTTATTTTTTATTTATTACAATTTATTCACCTTGTATCCCAGCTGTAACCTCCTCCCTCATCCCTTCCCAATTCTCCCCTCCCTTCCTCTTCTCATCCCCTGTCCCTTTTCCACTCCACAGATGAAGGAGGTCCTCCTCCCCATTCATCTGACCCCAGCCTATCAGGTCTCATCAGTACTGGCTGTATTGTCTTCCTCTGTGGCCTCTTAAGGCTGCTGCTCCTCCCCTCCCCAATCATGGGGAGGTGATTAAAGAGCCAGACACTGAGTTCATGTCAGAGACAGCTCCTGTTCCCCTAACTAGGGAATCCACTTGAATAATGAGCTGCCATGGGCTACATCTGTGCAGGGTTTCTAGGTTATCTTCATGCATGGTCCTTGGTTAGAGTATCAGTCTCAGAAAAGACCCCTGGGCTCAGATTTTTTGGTTCTGTTGCTCTCCTTGTGGAGCTCTTGTCCCCTCCAGGTCTTTCTATCTCCCTCTTCTTTCTTAAGATTACCTGCATTCTGCCCAAAGTTTGACTCTGAATCTCAGCATCTGCTTTGATACCCTTCAGAGTAGAGTCTTTCAGAGTCCCTCTGTGGTAAGCTTCTGTTCTAATCCCTCTTTTCTCCCTCTTCTGATGTCTGTCCTGTTTGCTTTTCTGAGTGAGGATTGATCATCTTACCCAGGAGGATGTGGAGAAAGGGGAACCCTCCTCCATTGCTGGTTGGAATGTAAACTTGTACAACTACTTTAGAAATCAATCTGGCACTTTCTTAGAAAATTAGGAATAGTGCTTCTTCAAGATCCACGTGTACCACATCTAGGGCATATATCCAAAATATGCTCAAGTCTACAACACGGACAGTTGCTCAACCATGTTAGTAGCAGCTTTATTCATGATAGCCAGAATCAGGAAACAACCTAGATGCACTTCAGCAGAACAATGGATACAAAAATTATGGTTCATTTACACAATGAAATACTACTCAGCAATTAAAAACAAGGAAATCATGAAATTTGAAGGCAAGTAGTGGAAACTAGGAAGGATCATTCAGACTGAGGTATCCCAGAAGCAAAAAGACACACATGGTATACACTCACTTATAAGTAAATATTAGATATATTTTATAGGATAAACATCCTAAAATCTGTACACCTAAAGAAGCTAAACAAGAATAATGAAATTTTAGTACATGGATGCACTAAATTCAAATTGAATTAAAGCTGATACAAATGACCTAAATTATTATTCCAACTACTTAATATATAGTCAAGTTATTTTATGTATAATTAAATACAATACTACTTATGTAAAATACCTCAATTTTGTGTCTGTATATATACCCTTGCAGAAATAATTATTTATATTTAGAGTAGAAAACTTGAAAATGAATGCATATTTTCACTGAGGAAAAGTGTTAAATAATAATTAAAATTAATTTATTCTTTTATTTTTTTTAAAAAAAGAGGGTGGAATAATGCCTCAGTCATTAAGAACGTGTACTGTGTTCCCAGAGTACTTGAATATGGATCTTACCTATGTTGTGTGTTACAGCAACTGTATCTCCAGGCCCAAGGTCCAAATGCCCATTTTGACATCTTCATCATCTGCACATAGATACCTATGCCCACATATAGGCATATAAATAAAAAATAAACCTTAAATTGAAGTAGTCAAAAAAAAAATCACTGCCATATGTTGAGAACTCATGAGCATGGAGACCTTGTGTCACAAATTACAGCAAGATAGATGTGTTTCCACTTTAGGTCTTTTTATTTATTTGTTTGTTTGTTTATTCAGTTTACAACCCAAACATAGGCCCCTCTCGTCTCTCCTCCAGGTCTCATCATCCCTCTCTTTTTCTCTCCCCCCCCACTATTCCTCAGAAAAGGGGAGGCTCCCCCTACCAAACCACCCTAGCTCATCAGTTGTATCAGGACTGAGTGTATCCTCTTTCCATGTGACTTGTAGAGACAGCCCCATCAGGGGGAGTATTCAAAAAGCAGGTGATAGAGTCCAGCTGATAAAGAAAAGCTCACACTTTGTCCATGTCATTTATTGTGTTTGTTGTTTCAGATAATGCTGAATTTTCTATGTCTAGAAGTTTTAGTTATATTATTTGAGATATTTTCCATATTCTCTAATAAACATGCCCACATTTTCCTCTACCCTCTAAACTATACATCAAACAAATGTATCCTTATGTTTAGTAATAGCAATGATTTGTCAGTCAATTTAATCCTCATTTGTCTGTGCTGTTTCTCAGTTTGTTTCTAATTAGTAAACTCCTCTCCTTGCTTCTTTCCAGACAGAAATTATGCGCTGAAAGTCCCCTTAAATTTTACATTCTTTGGTGCTATAAATATTCCTGAATGCTTAATGAATGAACAGTTATGTTTTCTTGGATAGTTTGATCTTTTGGAGGCCGATATTTAAATATGAAAAAAGCAACCATTGGTTTAAGAATATTTTTGCCATCCTATATAACTGATCCAGTGGTCTCTGGAAACCTCTGTGATGCTTCATGATTGTGAGACTTTCTTCCTCAGCAGGTGACCAGAAGTCACTTATGCCCTGATGTGCTTGTATAAATGATGATGGGGTGCACCAGGATCTTCTTTCCTGGCTTTGAGAAGCCTTTTCCAGTAACACTCATGATTCCTTAACTCTGTGCTTAGGGAGAGCCTCACTGGTCTCTAAAGTTCTTCCCATGCCGTTCCCTGCTACGTGGTATTGTCACTGCATTCTCTTGTCTCCTATAATTTCTCAGAAACATGTTCTTTGTCTTAGCTCCGCAAAACTACTGTACTCTTGCCAGGCCTACAGCCTCTACTCAACTTGTCAAAGTGTCCAGCAATAAATAAGATCAATTCAAGCTGTGTCTTCTCTGTCTCTGCCCTGGGATTCTCTCTCTTCACTACGCTACATTCAATATGTAAAAACTTTTTAGTTCTTCAACGTTTATATCATAATCCCACTATGAGAAAATAAACTATGTTGAAATTGACTCTTTATGTGAACTTATGAAAACTTCTTTCTGCAGATTCTCCACATGCTTCAGACGCGTTCTCTTCTAAATTTACTGTTCATGCAGTTTCTGTCCCTGCTCATCTGAAATTCCATCTGCAGTACTCTTTTTTCACCTGGGTACTCTGTGCTGAAATATTATTAATTTAGACACTTGGTGAGAGGCAACACAAGCTTACCTGTGTGTGTGTGTGCGTATGTGTTTTGTCTGTGTGTGGGGGGGGTATGTATTATTATTTCTCATTGAATTTTCAATGAAAAATTACTCATGGCTCATCAGTAGTTTGATCTTCTGGAAATGAAACAGAAATTAAAAATAAATCCCTCCATAGACAACAGAACCTTTTCTACTCAGGGTTTCACACTGTGTAAAAGGGATGACAAGCCTGGACTAAGCCTGGACTCAGCCTGACAGTCTCAATCCAATGCTTTACAGAGACACCTTCTGAGTGACACCTATTCATATGACAGTTTTTATGACTTTCAACAGCACCTGCTGCTCTCTTGTTTGCTTTTCCTTTGATTACATGATAAAATAGCACTTTTCTTGCTCTTTTCTCTCATTTCTCTGAAAGTTATTTTATAATGCATACTTTTAAGAACAAATGAAAAATGAGCTTCTCACCATATGGATTAATGACTTCCTTGGCGTCTTTATAGAGCATGTGTGAAGTTAGTTATAAGTGCTCAATATTTTCTTTATGAACTCATTTGTTTTTATTCCTACAACTTTTCATCTAAAATATTTGTATGTGATTCCATGCTGAAAACGAATCACAAAACAGCCCAGGGATGCTCTAAATGGAAGGTGTAGGTCCGGGCCAAGTGGGACTCCAAGATTCCTGAAGACTGGCTCATGTGCTTCACACTGCAGACCGGATGCAGCATTCACTGAGAAAGAGTTCAGATTCTGAAGTTATCCTGATATGGAGTCAGACCTGTTTCACATTTTTTTTCTAGCACTTCACATGCTATTCAGCAAGAAAAAAATAATAAAACCTCTCAGAATTTTAACTTCAGTCATTCCCATACCCAAAATTGAGACAGCAAAACACATGGATGTGCAGAATTACAGGAAATTGAGGTCACAAATGTAAAGAGTTTGGCTATTTTCATATTCAGTGTTACTGCCACAATACTCACACATGAATCAAAGTCTCTTGCTTATACAGGAAATGCAACTGCCTGTGGCCTGATGAAATCCTTGCTGCACTGAAGCAAGTGTCCTATGAGACTGGAACACGAGTGGTGAGTGGGTATCAGATCAGTGGTTAGCAGTTCTCCTTGATATAAGGAAAGGAAATCGATCCATTTTTCAGTAGACAACAAAAAATAATGAGGGATAGTGAAAAGTGGGAGAGAGAGAAAGAGATAAGGAACAGAGAAGAGAGTAGGAAGAGGTGGGAAGATGAGAAGAGAAGAGGAGAGAAGAGGGGACAGGAGAGGGGAAGAGAAGAAAGGAGAGGACAACATAAGAGAGGAGAGGTGAGAAGAGAGAGGAGGAGTGGAGAGGAGAGGAGAAAGAAGAGAAGGGATGGAGAGAGAGAGAAAGAGAGAGAGAGAGAGAGAGAGAGAGAGAGAGAGAGAGAGAGAGAGAGAGTTTTCTCCGAACAGAGTTTTATTAACATTATTTCTGGTCAGGACAAACTCTGTATGGATCAAAAGAACACAATGGACCTCATCAATATACAACTAATACACACTGTTTCTTAAAGTTAAACAATTTTTATGTTCTCAAATTTGTTAAATTCTCATAATAAGAGAAAGTATTAGACTAAAAAGCACATTTAAGTGTCAATAAAATGGCATTTTTTTTTGTTTGCTTGAGCCACATATTTCACTGATGCCAGCATCAAGCTCTTGTTTCATTCAGTCTTTTAATCAGTGGTAAGCAGTGTTCTTTCCATTTAAAAACGTCTTCTATATTACAGTTTCAGTGTTGACCCAAATGGTAGCCATAAGTAGCCAGACAGAAACAGTGAATGTAAAATAAATGAAAGGCAAGTGAAATGATAATAATGATCAACCCTCTCCACCACAAACAGTATAACAGACTTGGTGACAACAACAGCATCTGTTTGAGAGTGTTTACTTTGTTCCTAATCAAGCAATTGTGATAGTTGATTTTTTTTTTTCTTGACAAGAGGTTGCACAGAGAGATGAAGCAAGAGGAGGGAGGATAGCAAGGCCAAATGGAATGAGACAGAGGCAGAGAGATAGAGAGAGATAGAGAGAGAGAGACAGAGGGAGAGAGCAGCAGAGAGAGACAGGCTGACTGACTAAACTAGAATAAGTAAAGAAGGAGGAGCCTGGGCAGCAGGCTACAGTGTCATCCTGTCCAGCCTTGCTGTAGCCTATAGTTTGAGGCTGGGTTTGTAGCTAGGTTGGTAGGATGATTTTCTAGCATATAGGTTTCCAAATACACAAGTCTAAAAGGAGTGAAAAGAAAGCTTATATGTGCACCCTGCTCAGGGGTATGTGTTGGAGATACTGTATTAGTGGGTTTATAGAAAGATAAAAAAGAATAAAGTCAGTGAATTGAATGGGTAGCTTCCCTATAGAGATAGTGCTGGCAGGGGAAGGAAGGATATGTCTGAAGAGAAGGTGACATGGAAGAGAACACACTAACAAGAGCAAGGGTAGGTCCCCTTCCATGGTTTCCTTGCTTGTTTGTCACATGTTTGTTTCTGGGTCTTTGATTCAATTCCATTGATCCACCAGTCTGTTTCTATGCCAGTACCATGCAGTTTTTATTACTGTTGCTCTATAGTACAACTTAAGATCAGGGATGGAGATACCGTCAGAAAATATTTCATTATACAAAATTGTTTTAGCTCTACTATTTTATTTTTTTTTCATATGACGTTGAGAACTGTTCTTTCAGGGTCTGTAAAAATGTATGAGTATTTTGATGAGAATTGCATTGAATCTGTATTGTTTTTGGTAGGATGGCCATTTTTACTATGTTAATTCTACCAATCCATGAGCATGGGAGATCTTTCCAACTTCTGATATCTTCTTCAATTTCTTTCTCCAAAGATGTGAAGTGTTTTTCAAACAAGACTTTCTTTCACTTGCGTGGTTATAGTTACACCAAGGAACTTTATGTTTTTTGCTGCTATTTTGAAGTGTCTTATTTCCTTAACTTCTTTCTCAGCCTATCTTTTGTACACAGAAGGGCTACTGATTTTTTTAAGTTAATTTGGTGTCCAGCTACTTTGCTGAAAGTAGGCATTCTCTTGTAGAATTTTAGGGGTCATTCATGTATACTATAATATGATTTGCAAATAGTGATTCTTTGACTTCTTCCTATCTGATTTGTATCCTCTTGATTTCTTTAGTTATCTTATTGCTCTAGTTAGGACTTCAAATGCTATTTTGAAGAGATACAGAGAGAGTGGGCATCATTGCCTTGTCCCTGATTTCAGTGGAACTGAGTTAAATTTCTCTCCATTTACTTTGATGTTGGCTAAAGACTTGTACATAGCCTTTACTATTTTAGGAATGTGCCTTGTATCCCTCATCTTTCCAAAACTTTAAACATGAACAGGTGTTGGATTTTGTCAAATGCTTTTCAGTATTTAAAAAGTTGACCATGTAGTTTTTTTTTTCTTTCAGTTTTGTTTATGTATTACATTGATGTATTTCCATGTATTGAACCACCCCTAGATTCCTGAGGTGAAGCCTACTTGGTCTTGGCGAATGATATCTTTTATGTGTTCTTGGATTTGATTTATGAGTATTTTATTGAGTATTTTTGTTCATAAGGGAGATTGGTCTGAGATTTTCTTTATTGGGTCTTTGTTTAGATATTAAGGTGATTGGGGTAATGTTCCTTCTTTTGCTATTTTGTGAAATAATTTGAAGAGTATTGGAATTTGGTCTTCTTTGAAGATATGATAGAATTCTGTGCTGAAACTGACCAGCCCTGGGCTTTTTGTGGATGGGAGAATTTTGATGAGTGCTTCTATTTCCTTAGGGGATATAGGACTTTTTAATGTATTTACCTGATCTTTATTCAACTTTGGTAAAGATTCTGTCAAGAAAATTGTCCATTTCATTTAAATTTACAAATTTTGTTGCATATAAGCTTTTGAAGTTGGACCTAATGATTCTTTGGATTTCCTCAGTGCCTGTTGTTATGTCCCCCTTTTCATTTCTGAATTTGTAGATTTGAATATTGTCTCTCTGCCATTTAGTTATTTTGGCTAATGGTTTGTCTTTCTTGTTGATTTTCTCAAAGAACCAGCTTTGTTTCATTGATTCTTTAAATTGTTCTCTTTGACTCTAATTTATTTATTTCAGCTCTGAGTTTGATTATTTCCAGCTATGTACTCCTTCTGATTGCATCTGCTTCTTTCTTTATTCTACTGTTTTCACATGAGCCATCAAGTTGCTTTTAACAGATGCCTTGAATTTCTTATTTTTTTTTCAATGAAGTTTATTCAGGAACCTTGAACAATCATCTGACCCTGGGGAAAGCCAGCCCACAGCTTAAATAGCCTCTGGGTAGCCAACCCCAGCGTGCCATGTGGGCAATGCAGATAGGTCCACATACCTGGAAGCAAGCCAGATCCTCAGCCTTAGCCAAATGTGGAGTTGTTCATGACAGAGAGCACTCACCATCGGGAAGGTGGAAGGCGGAAACCAGCTCCATCTTTAAGGCACAGCATTACACAGCTCTCTACAGTTCCCCCTTTTGTTTCAGACGCATCAGGCAAGAGTAGAGGTCTGATCTCTGATATTAGAAATAAATTGGGACTTTGTACTGATGTTCATTTAGGTGTCATCCACCCAAAGAGCATCAGACCCGTCAGATACCTTTTTCTCAGAGGCGGGACCTGGGGCAACAACCCGCATGCAATCAGACATGCTCTTCTCTGGGTCCAAAGCGGCTGAGCGGTACAGTGCTTAGCCTCGCATCCTGAGCATAACATTTTAGCTTTTGATGGTAGCCAACCATGCTTGGGGAGACTGTCCTGCTTCAATGGCTGTAAAGGCCTGAATGATCATGGCTGCATTACGCTGTTGTGAGACTCTAATCTTGCATATACACCACAGGCAAACCAAGGAGACCAACACCAGAAGGCCTGCTAACGATCCCATGCCGGCCCATTCCTTCAGATGATTCATGGCTGCAGCAATCCATGGTGATAATCCTGTGGCTAGTCCTGCGTCCACTCTGGTAGAATTTACTATAATAATGGCCACTCTCAGCTGCTCCATCGTAGTATCAAATTCTCCAGTCCAATTACCTAAAATATAACTAGACAAATGTTTAGACAGATTTGCAGCACAGGAAAAATTCTCATGTTGTATGCTAGTGACTCAAAGTCCAGCATACTTTCATTGGCAGCCAGGTTGAGTGATTTGCCATAGGGTATCAATTTGCTCCTGCACGAGGTAAATCCTCTGATTGAACACCATCAAGCCTCCTTTTAGTTGAGCATTAATTCCTTTTTGTACATCTAAGGCATGAGCTACATTGGCTAAAAGGTTATTCAGGGTCTGAGCAGTCTGCACAGTATGACTCCTGGCTAATGCCGCGGTGGTAGCTCCAACAGCCGCCAATGAGATGGCAGTAACAATGGTGGCTGTAATTCCAAGATCCCTTTTCTGTCTGAAAAGAGTCATAGCGTGAGGGGCATCAACGGGCACAGGCACCCAGCGAGGCATGTGAGTAACCAGGGCATACCTAAATTCACTAGCATTCCAGCATTGGGCAAAAAAGCAAGTATCATCACCACAATTACTTGGCTCTATCTGGCTAATAATGAATAAAAATGGGGGATATAAACAAACAGGTGTGGGCTTATAGGAAATATTATGAGAAGCCTTAACCCCCTCGTTGGAACATCCTGCATCAGTTCTAGAACTAGCAGTGGTGGTGTCCGAGGTCTGAGTAGGTTCAGGAGACCATTGCCCCCAGGGGTGAGACATGCTCCATGTATTTCTTTATGAAGGCACTTAGTGCTATGAACTTTACTGATAGCACCTCTTTCATTGTGTCCCACACATTTGGATAAGTTGTACTTTCATTTTCATTGAATTCTAGGAAGTCTTTAATTTCTTTATTTCTTCCCTGATTCATCTGTCATTCAGTAGAGAGCTGTTCAGTTTCCATGTATGTGTAGGGTTTGTGCTATTTCTGTTAATGTTGAGGTTTAGTTTTAAACCATGATGGCCTGATATGATACAAGGAATTATTTCACTCTTCTTATATATAGTGAGGATTGGTTTGGACCCAACTATATGGTCAATTTTAGAGAAGGTTTTGTGAGTTGCTTAGAAGAAAGTAGACTTTTTTGTTTTGGTGAAAGTTCTGTAAACATCTATTAGGTTCATTTGATTTAAGACCTCTGTAAGCATCATTACTTCTCTAGTTAGCTTCTGTCTCAATGATTTGTCCCTTGGTGAGAGTAGAATGTTGAAGTCTCCCACTATTAAGGTGTTGGGATCAATGTGTGATTTAAGCTTTAATAAAGTTTCTTTTACAAATTCAGGAACCCTTGTCTTTGTTGCATATGTGTTCAGGATTGTGATGTCTTCCTGGTGGAATTTTCCATTAATGAGAATGAAATGTCCCTTCCCATATATTTTGATTAATTTTGGTTGAAAGTCTGTTTTATTAGATATTAGGATTACTATTCCTACTTGCTTGTTGGGTCTGTTTGTTTGGAAAATCTTTTTCCAGCCCTTTATTCTGAGGCAGTGTCTATCCTTTTTGCAGATGTTTCTTGAATGTAGCAGAGTGTTGGTTCCTGTTTCTACACAATATTGTTAGTCTATGTTTTTTATTGGAGAGTTGAGTCCATTGATGTTAATAGTGACCTATAATTATTAATTCCTTTTATTGTGGAGTTGGTGGTGATTGTATGTTTGTGTGCTTGTTTACTTTTGCTTCTTTGTTGTGAAGATATCATTATCATGTGCTTTCTTGGGTGTAGTTGATCTCGTTGGGTTGGAGTTTTCCTTCTATCATCTTCCTTAGGGCTGGGTTGCTGCATGTATATTGTTCACATTTAGTTATGTCATGGAATATTTTGTTTTTTCCATCTATGTTGATTAAAAGTTTTGCTGAGTATAGTAGCCTGGGTTGGCATCTGTGGTCTCTTATTGTTTGCATGATATCTTTCCATGCTCTTCCGGCTTTCACAGTCTCTGTTGAGATATCTGTTATGATTCTAATAGGTATGCCTTTACATGTTACTTAGCCTTTTTTTCCTTGCAGCTTTTAATATTTGTTCTTTGTTCTGTAAATTTAGTGATTTGATTATTATGTGGCAGGAAGAATTTATTTTCAGGTCTAGTATATTTGATGTTTTGTAAGCCTCTTGTAGGTTTAAGCTCATTTCTTAAGGTTGGGAAAATGTTCTTCTATGATTTTTTTTAAATATTTTATGGACATTAGAGCCTGGAATCTTCTCTTTCCTCTATTCCTATTATTCTTATGTTTCATCTTTTCATTGTGTCCTTGATTTCTTCGATGTTTCATGTCAGGAACTTTTCTGATTTTATATTTTCTTTGAGAGATGTCTGCAATTGTATCTTCAGTGCCTGTGATTCTCTTCTCTATCTCTTGTATTCTATTGGTGATGTTTACCTCTGTGGTTCCTTATCCCTTCTCTAAGGTCCCTTCTTCAGGTTTGTTTGTTTGTTTGATTATTTTCCTTTATTGATTCTAATTCTGTTTTCACATCTTGAACAATTTTATTTATTTCCTGCACATGTTGATTGTAAATTCCTTTCTGTCCATGAAGACCTGTGTTTGCTTGTCCTTTTCCTCTTTATGTATTTCTAATAGCTGCATAATCATAGATTTAAGATCATTTTCCGATGTTTCAGATGAATTAGAATATCCATTGATTTAGGGGGATTCAGGTAAAGTCATGATGTACTGGGTTTTGTTGATTGTTTTCTTCAGCCAGCCACTAGCCATCTGGTTTTACTTAGCCTTAACTGTTTTAGCCCAGAGTCTGTACACCTGTCTCTGGAATCTGCAGTAGTCTACAGGAAGATGAGAGATGTTGAGGAGCTCAAGAATGGATGCTGGAGATTCGATGCCACTAAGGAAGAGAGGACACTCTGCTGAGTTCACTGTCATTACTTCCTCATTGTTTGTGAACCAAGGGGGGCAGAAAGCTGGAGAGCAGGCAGAAGGATCTATTAGCCTAGAGCTGCTTCAGTACCCCACAGGACTTTCTCGGGATGAAAAACAATGGGCTTTGGTCTCATGCCCAACTCACATCCACTGGATTCACTGTCTCTGCTGGCTCACTTGGTCCTTACACCCTTCATTTATTTGGAAGTATGGTTTCTTGTCGCTCAGGGCAATCTTGGGTTATAAAGCTAATGATGACTTTCAACAGTGATACTCTTGCTTCCACTGCCTGAGTGCTGATATTATAAACATTACTATTATACTAGGTTTCTGTGGCATTGGAGATGGAACCCAGGGATTCTATATGTTGGGAAAGCACTCAAATGACTTGCTTATAACCTCTGTCTTAAATATGGGTGTTTAGCAAGACGAATAACTATTCTACTGCATTTCACTGCCCAGACTCTTCCCCTGTGTACTTATGTACTAGATACAGTCATTTTCAAACTCTCTTAAGATTCACAATAATATGGCTTTTCTGCTTTTCATGCCAGTGGCCAGTATTATGTGATTCCTTGGCTTCCATGACTACCTGAGCTGCTTCCTCCACTACATGATTCCTAACATAGTTCTTTCTCCATTTACTCTATTGTTGAGCTTCTCCGTAGAACCTTGAAAAAATAAAACACTCCAGTATGGTATTGAGATAATCTCTCATATAACTTAGCTTTATGGCTGTCAAACATGTGCAAGATGTGGAATTGGAAATGGGAGAAGAATGAGTGATCAAATGTGTGTTAAGATTTGCAGGTAAATGGTAGGATCTGGAAAGGATCATCCTGAGTGAGTTGTCCCAGAAGCAAAAAGACACACATGGTATATACTCACTCATATAGACATACAACATAGGACAAACCCACTAAAACCTGTGCATCTAAAGAAACTAAGCAAGAGAGAGGACCCTAACTAAAATGTCCAATCCCCATCTGGAAAGGCAAAGAGGATGGACATCAGAAGAAGAAGAAAACAGGAAACAACCTAGGAACCTACCACAGAGGGCCTCTGAAAGCCTCTGCCCTACAGACTATCAAAGCAGATGCTGAGCCTGATGGGCAACTGTTGGGCAGAGTGAATGGAATTTTAGGTAAGAACTGGGAAATAGTAAGAGCTGGAGAGGACAGGGTCTCCACAAGGAGAGCAACAGAACAAGAAAATTTGAACCCAGGGAACTTCCTAGAGACTCATACTCCAACCAAGGACTATTCATAGAGATAACCCAGAACCCCTGCACAGATGTAGCCCAGGGCAGTTCAGAGTCCAATTGGGTTACATAGTAATGTGAAGAGGGACTGCCTCTGACATGAACTGACTGGCCTGCTCTTTAGTCACCTCCTCCTGAGGGGGAGCAGCCTTACCAGGCCATAGTAGAGGACAATGCAGCCACTTTTGATGTGAACTGATGGACTAAGATCAGAAAGGAGAGGAGAACCTCCCCTATCAGTGGACTTGGGGAATGGCATGCATGCAGAGGGAAGAGGGAGGGTGGGATTGCGAGGGGAGGAGGGAGGGGCTTAAGGGGGGATGCAGAATGAATTAAGTGTAATTGATGAAAAATTTAAAAATAAAAGGGAAAAATAATTTAAGAACCTTAAATGACTTTCAAAAGTGGAGGAAAACATGGAGTTAGTCAATTTACATGGAGTACATCTCGCCCCTGGGGGCAATGGTCTCTTGAACCTACTCAGACCTCGGACACCACCACTGCTAATTCTAGAACTGATGCAGGATGTTACAACGAGGGGGTTAAAGCTTCTCGTAATATTTCCTATAAGCCCACACCTGTTTGTTTATATCCCCCATTTTTATTCATTATTAGCCAGATAGAGCCAAGTAATTGTGGTAATGATACTTGCTTTTTTGCCCAATGCTGGAATGCTAGTAAATTTACTAGCTGGTTACTCACATGCCTCGCTGGATGCCTGTGCCCGTTGATGCCCCTCACGCTATGACTCTTTTCAGACAGAAAAGGGATCTTGGAATTACAGCCACCATTGTTACTGCCATCTCATTGGCGGCTATTGGAGCTACCACCATGGCATTAGCCAGGAGTCATACTGTGCAGACTGCTCAGACCCTGAATAACCTTTTAGCCAATGTAGCTCATGCCTTAGATGTACAAAAAGGAATTAATGCTCAACTAAAAGGAGACTTGATGGTGTTCAATCAGAGGATTGACCTCATGCAGGAGCAAATTGATACCCTATGGCAAATCGCTCAACTTGGCTGTCAATGAAAGTATGCTGGACTTTGAGTCACTAGCATACAACATGAGAATTTTCCCTGCGCTGCAAATCTGTCTAAACATGTGTCTAGCTATATTTTAGGTAATTGGACTGGAGAATTCGATACTACAATGGAGCAGCTGAGAGTGGCCATTATTACAGTAAATTCTACCAGAGTGGACGCAGGACTAGCCACAGGATTATCATCATGGATTGCTGCAGCCATGAATCATCTGAAGGAATGGGCGGGCATGGGAGCGTTAGCAGGCCTTCTGGTGTTGGTCTCCTTGGTTTGCCTGTGGTGTATATGCAAGATCAGAGAGAGTCTCACAACAGCGTAATGCAGCCATGATCATTCAGGCTTTTACAGCCATTGAAGCAGGACAGTCTCCCCAAGCATGGTTGGCTACCATCAAAAGCTAAAATGTTATGCTCAGGATGCGAGGCTAAGCACTGCACTCAGGGTCAGCCGCTTTGGACCCAGAGAAGAGCATGTCTGATTGCATGCGGGTTGATGCCCCAGGTCCGGCCTCTGAGAAAAAGGTATCTGACTGGTCTGATGCTCTTTGGGTGGATGACACCTAAATGAACATTGGTACAAAGTCCCAGTTTATTTCTAATATCAGAGATCAGACCTCTACTCTTGCCTGATGCGTCTAAAACAAAAAGTGGGAACTGTAGAGAGCTGCGTAATGCCGTGCCTTAAAGATGGAGCTGGTTTCCGCCTTCCCGATGGTGATTGCTCTCTGTCACAAACAACTCCACATTTGGCTAAGGCTGAGGATCTGGCTTGCTTCCATGTATGTGGACCTATCTGCATTGCCCACGTGGCTGGGGTTGGCCACCCAGAGGCTATTTAAGCTGTGGGCTGGCTTTCCCCAGGGTCAGATGATTGTTCAAGGTTCCTGAATAAACTGCATTGAAAAAAAAATATATATATATAAAGAATTGCTAAACTTTTCAAAAACTAACAAAAATACAAAGGGCAATGTGTATAACTCAAATGTAGATTGTTTTTTATAGCGTGTGGAAGTTACATGTACAATCCCCAGTACTGAAGTCTATATACCCAAAGCTGATACCAGCACTGTACAATATGTCCCAGTGGTTGAGGCTTGAGTTAGTGTAGGCAGTTGAAATATCCTCAGTTTGGTCACTAAAAGAAATATCTGAGTATCAACTGCATGGAGGCAAGTAGCAACTTAAAGTATGGCAAATGGCAACTTAAAACATGTCAATATGAGTAAAGCAGACGTCTTCAATATTTCTCTACAAAATGCACTTACACTCAACATGTAAAACATTGAACCCAAGCAGAAGTTAGGAAGCTGGAGAATTTGAACTTGTATATCCTTTGACTTTGGTCCTCTATTGCCTTCCTCTTCTCTTGTTACAAGATATTTTTGGTCTCCACAACAATATCTTTAAAAGTCTGTCCACAGCTGTATTTTCTTGGAAAAGCCCAACTTAATTTGAAATTTACTACAAATATTTTGAGAATATAGCCATCAGTTTATATTAAACATACTTAATATAATTCTGAGAAGCAGGGGAAATATCAGTTAAAAATTGGCAACTGGCTCTTTGACTTCCCCACCCCCCAATGGAGGAGCAGTTCTGCTAGGCCACAGAGGAGGACTTTGCAGCCAGCCCTGAAGATACCTGATAAAACAGGGCCAGACAAAAGGGGAGGAGGTTCTCCCCAATCTGTGGACTTGAAAAGGGGCAGGGAGAAGTTGAGGAGGGAGAGTAGGATTGGGAGGGAATAAGGGAGTGGGATACAGCTGGGATACAGAGTTAATAAATTGTAACTAATAATAATAAACAATAAAATATTGGCAACTGTAAAATTAACCCCTTAGTTCATATATAAAGAATTTATTTTATTTCATTTAGTACTTCACTTAAGGAAAAATGCTCATGATTATATATGTCAGAGTAGAGGCATGAACATAAGAATATATAAATAACACTGAATACTTTTCAAAAAAGACATATGAAAATCTTACCTACTAATGCTCCCATGCCCGCCCATTCCTTCAGATGATTCATGGCTGCAGCAATCCATGGTGATAATCCTGTGGCTAGTCCTGCATCCACTCTGGTAGAATTTACTGTGATAATGACCACTTTCAGCTGCTCCATCGTAGTATCGAATTCTCCAGTCCAATTACCTAAAATATAGCTAGACAATTGTTTAGACAGATTTGCAGCACAGGAAAAATTCTCATGTTGTATGCCACCCAGAGGCTATTTAAGCTGTGGGCTGGCTTTCCCCAGGGTCCGATGATTGTTCAAGGTTCCTGAATAAACTGCATTGAAAAAGAAAAAAAAAAAAGAAACAATAAAACTTTAAGATAAAAAAAAAAGAAAATCTTACCTACTACTAAAGACACTTCATATATATATATATATATATATATATATATATATATATATATGAAGAGATGTAGAGATAGGTAATGTTAAATTGAATTACTCTTTAATGGACTGGCTGTGCCTTAATAGACAGTAGTGGATTACAAATAAGAATTCCCAGTTCAAGGAGTTGTTACATTTTTTTGAGTTGTTGACCAGTGAGTCCCATAGGCTTGCACACAATAAAGCCTATTACTGGTACTCTAGGTTACCTTTTAGAACTTGACTTTAAGACTCTATTATTAAAAACACCACATACTTAAATCACAAAACATGAGGATTTCAAACTGGTGCTGACCTAGAAATTTTATTCCTACTAAATAACTTTTATATTTTGAAATATCTTTCATATTATGAAAACTATCAGATGAGGAAAGTATCCATTAATCTTATCCAGCTCTTAACCCTGTGAAGTACAATGACTAGGATGGCAAGATATGCTCATTGATGCATAGTGGCAAAATCATCACAGTAAAACCAACCACTTTCTCATTGCATTTATACTCCACTTCACAAAATGAAACTCATATTTGGCAGCAATGTTGAGTCAAGGACCAGAGGTAGACAGATCATAGATTGTCATGGACAATTTACTGATATTATTCTGATAAATGGAGATAGTATTAAACTGATTGCTAAGGACTCATAGATGAATTAATTTCACATCCTTCATTAGAAAAGCTTTACTTTTGGTGTTTAACATAGAAACCCACAACTAGCCAAGGAGTAGAAAATAAGAATCTGAAGAATGTTCAGTCCACAAGTGGGCTACATCACTTTCCTTTCTTCCAAGTTTTGGAGATCACTGTGAAAGAAATGGGTAGAAAAACTCTGTGATCCAGAGAATATGGAAGAATACACCGAAACATTACCAACTGGACACAACAGGGAATGTGTATCTGAGCTAACAGTAACTGTAACAGCATTCATACACCCAAAACAGGCTCAAGCAAGACCAAACCCATGAACATAAAATTCTACCCCTATTTCTGAGGAGCTATTGCCAGTTGATAGGCCACTGAGGAAAGAAATAATGGTCTTTTCTTTTTAAAAAATAATTTTATTTGTATATTTATTATAATTCGTTCAAGACTGAAGGGCACATAAAAACCTGTTTCCAAAGAAAAGACTGAAGTGCACATAAAAACCCCTTTCCAACGAAAAGACTGGAGGGCCATTGAGTTAATGCCAGAGACATCCCTGTACCTCTTACTAGGGAACTGAATTGGAAACTGAGCAGCCAGTGTGCTTTCTTTGAACAGCGGTTTTAGGTCCTCTCCATGCATGGTCTTTGGTTGGAGTTGGCTCCTGCAGGAACCCCTTGGTGCAAGTAATTTGGCTCTGTTGTTCTACTTGTTGAGTTCCTGACCCTCCTGGTCTTTCTGTCTCCTTCTTCCATAAGGATTCTGGCACTCTAGCAAAAATTTGGCTGTGAGTCTCAGTATCTTCTTCAATTCCCTGGTGTGTAGTGGTTTTCAGTGGAAGGCTCCTGTCCTGTTCCTTATCTTCTTCTACTTCCAATGTCTATTCTGTTTGCCCTTCTGAATGATGATTAAGCATCTTTGCTAGGGTTCTCCTTGTATTTTAGGTTCTTTAAGACTATAGATTTTAGTATGTTTATCCTATGTTATATGGCTAATATCTGCTTATAAGTGAGTGTATACCATGTGTGTCTTTCTGATTCTAGGTTTCCAAACTGAGAACCATCTTTTCTTGTTCCATTTATTTGCCTGTAAATGTCATGATTTATCTGGGCACAGGGGTCATTTCTGAGACTGATACTTCAGCCAGGAATCATTCATGGATATAATCTACTCCCCCTGCTCAGATGTAGCCTATTGCAGCTCAGTAGCAGGGACTGTCTCTGATCTGAACTCGGTGGCTGGCTCTTTGACCACCCATGCCTGAGAGGGGGGACCAGCCTTGCCAGGCCACAGAGGAGGACAATTCAGCCGGTCCTGATTAGACCTGATAAGCTAGGGTCAGATAGAAGGGGAAGAGGACCTCCCCTATCAGTGGACTTGGAGAAGGGCAGAGAGAAGATGAGGGAGGGAGGGTGGCCTTGTGAGGGAATGAGGGAGGGGGCTAAAGCTGGAATACAATATGAATAAACTGTAATTATTATAAAAATGAAAATTTAATTAAAAAAGCTTTCCATGTTTCTAATTGCTGAGTAATATTCCATACTGTAAATGTACCACAATTTCTGTATCCATTCTTTATCCATTGAGGGACATCTGAATGGTTTCCAGATTCTGGCTATTACAAATAAAGCTGCTCTGAAAATAGTTGAGAAAATGTCCTATTGAATGGTGGAGTATCTTTTGGATATATGCCTAGAAGTGGTATAGCTGGTCCTTGAGGTAGCAGTACTCATAATTTTCTGAGAAAGTGCCAGATTGGTTTCCAGAGTGGTTGTTCAACCCCAGCAATGGAGGAGGGTTCCCTTTTCTATACATCCTATCCAGCATACATCATGCCTTGAGATTTTATCTTAACCACTCTGATGGGTGTAAGGTGAAATCTCAGGGACATTTTGATTTGTTTTTCCATAATGAATGAGAGTGTTGAACATTTCTTCAAGCATTTCTCTGCCATTCAAAACTCCCCTGTTGAGAATTCTCTATTTAGCTCTGTACTACATATTTTTATTGGATTACTTGGTTTGTTAGTTTTTAACTTCTTCAGTTCTTCATATATTCTGGATATTAACCCTCTGTCAGGTGTAGGGTTGGTGAAGATCCTTTCCCAGTCTGTAGGCTGCAGTTTTGTTTTAATGACAGTATCCTTTGCTTTACAGAAGCTTTTCAGTTTCATGATGTCCCACTTATTGCTAATCTTAGAGCCTGTGCTGTTGGTGTTATGTTCAGGAAGTTGTCTCATGTGCCAATGAGTTCAAGGCTCTTCACCACTTTTTCTTCTAACAGATTTAGTGTGTCTGACTTTATGTTGAACTCTTTGATCCATTTTAAATGTAGTCTTGTGGAGGGTGATAAATATGGATCAATTTGCATTTTTCTACATGTAGACATCTAGTTAGACCAGTATCATTTGTTGAAGATGCTGTCTTTTTTCCATTGTTTGGTTTTGGCGTCTTTGTCAAAATCAAGTGTCTGTAGGTGTGTGAATTTTTTTTGGAGTCTTCAATTTGATTCCATTGATCCACCATTCTGTTTCTATGCCAATACCATGCAGTTTGTATTACTATTGTTCTGTAGTACAGCTTGAGATCAGGGATGGAGATACCTCCAGAAGATCTTTTATTGTATAGGATTGTTTTAGCAATTCTGGGTTTTGATTTTCCATATGAAATTGAGAAGTATTCTCTTCATGTCTGTAAAAAAATTGTGTTGGTATTTTGGTAGGAATCGCATTGAATCTGTAGCTTGCTTTTGGTAGGATGGCCATTTTCACTATGTCACTCCTACTGATCCGTGAGCATTCCATCTTCTGATATCTTCTTCAATTTCTTTCTTCAGAGACTTGAAGTCTTTTTTCATATAAGTCGTTCACTTTCTTGGTTAGAGTTACACCCAGGTACTTTAAATTATTTGTGGCTATTGTGGAGATAATGTTTTCTAAGTTTGTTGTTCTGATAAGTTAACCACACATTAAAAGGCTACATATAGAGGAATATGTAGGCAACTCATATTTGAGTTGATGGGGGAGGTAGTCACAAAGTTGGGCAAGCAGAAGTCCTGGAAGAATTTAGGGGAGGTCTGGATGTAATCAAAACACAAGGTACAAAGTCTCAAAGAACTTAAAAGAAAAAAGAAATTTTCAACAATAAAACTGCCTAGTACTAAATACAGACAGAAGAATATATCTGAGTGCTATATTTGAATTAAAATAACACAGAGTTTAAAAAATAACCCTCACTGACAAAGTGCACTAACCATATTGTTGAGTAGAAATTATTTCTGTAGAAGGAACTGACAAACAATTATAAGTATGTTTATTAGCTGTTTGTGCCAGAGGATACTTTTCTAGAATACATCCCTGATTAGAGAAAATTGGGAAAGAAGTTGCATGCCACACAGAAAATACATGATTTGACTAGCTTTGAGAAAAGGCCTCTGTCCTAACAAGTGAGAGAGAAAGAAGTGAGGAGAGAAGAAAAAGATGACACAGAATGGTTTGAAGGCAGAGACACAATCTTGGCTTATTTTTTTCCTATTCTAGGAGGATAACTTTTCTAACAGTCACTATAATGAACAGAATATTTAACCCAAAATAGCATCCTTTTCATGCTGAGTTAGCAGCCAGTGATTAAAGTCTCTTGACATCCAGCTGTTCTGAAAGCCTCCCTGAGTGGAATAGAATCAAACTAGAGGCCAGAAAGTGTACAATAGGTCCAGTCTTTTCTAATCATGAAATAGACATTTCAATTTCTCCTATAAACAGGAAGAACAATCTGAGCCAAGTCAGGATGTAACAGATAAAAGCAGAGGCTGAGTACACACACATCACCTGTGGCTAGGCTTTAATTTAAGGTTTAGGATTAGTGTTGAGCCTTTTCTGTTGTGTTGACTGCTGTATGCTGAAGAACACAACACAACCCTACCTTTAGGACAGATGTCTAATGAGGGAGGCTGATCAGAACATTGTGTACAGAAAGTGAGCTGGCACACTGAAGATGGGCATATGCCCTACAGAGATTCCAAAACCTAAGAATGATGAAGTAGAAAGGGATGAGATGCTAGCCTTATCACAATAAAACAAAATAGCCACTTACATTCGAAATTTCAGAATAGAAAATTGTATATAGCACAGATTGCTACCATTGCATGACATAATATATACTTGAATAAATCTCGTTATTATATTTGAAATTTAAATTTTATATTTCCTCTTATGTTTTGCCTGACAACAGTAAGATAAAAATGCTTTCCAGAAATGTAAATCCTTGTGTTGAGGTCTGAGAGTCAGGAAATGAAAGAACATGAGGTCATTGTAGAAAATGCTGTCTGAAGATATTGACCTTGAATATCATAGTGGATATTCAAGCCTGCCTTCAGCAGTATTTCTAAACACATTTTATCATGCCCAAGTAGTAGCTGACGATGTGACAGAGGAAGCAATGTTTAGGTAATAAAAAGAATTGCTTATTAGAATCCAAAAGTGCAAAAGTGCAATTGTCAGGGAGAGCCAATTTTGCTTTCTCTACTGAGTTTTGTAGGTTAAAGAAAAAAAAACTGGCAAGAGATTCACAATAATAAATGCATGCACACCAGTTAGATTCAGTATCACAAGCAAAAATGGACAATAGGAAGAGGACTGAATGCCCACATCATCTGAAGATTTGTTAGCTCGTGTATCATCTTAATCACAGAACAGGGTGTATATGTGACAGAGGAGAATAAAAATTATAGAAGATGAATGGACCTTCTTCTCAGAAACTTTAATAAGTCAGTTTTTCCTAAAAGATTAAACTCTTAGCAAGGTTCTGAGAATTGTGCTCTTCATAGAGAATATGTAATTGGAAAGATAAAGATATGCCAGACAAGGTGTCTCTTTGAGATTTAAATCTGTTTTAAATGTCATTCACCTCAAACAATTACTGAAGAAAACTGCCATATTTTAGGTTGCATGCCACATCTGAAACTCTTTTTTTTCTTTTTTTTTAATTTTTATTATTAGTTACACTTTATTAACTGTATCCCAGCTGTATCCCACTCCCTCATTCCCTCCCCAACCCACCCTCCCTCCCTAATCTCCTCCCTGCCCCTTTCCAAGTCCACGGATTAGGAAGGACCTCCTCCCCTCTCATCTGACCCTGTTTTGTTAGGTATCTTCAGGACTGGCTGCAAAGTCCTTCTCTGTGGCCTAGCAGGACTGCTCCTCCCTTGAGCGGTGGGGAGGTCAAAGAGCCTGCCATTCAGATCCTGTCAGAAATAGTCCCTGTTCCCCTTACTTCGGGAAACCAATTGGTTACTGAGTGACCTCGGGCTACATCCGAGCAGAGGTTCTAGATTATATCCATACATGGTCCTTGGTGGACTATTGGTCTCAGAAAAGACCCCTGTGCCCAGATATATTTGGCCCTTGTGGAGCTCCTCCCCTTTACACGTCATACTAACTCCCCCTTCTTTCATATGATTCCCTACACTCTGCCGAAGGTCTGGTTATGAATCTTAGTATCTGCTTTGATACACTGCTAGGTAGTCTTTCAGAGGCCCTCTGCAGTAGGCTCCTGTCCTGTTACTTGTTTTCTCCTATGTCCAATGCACATCCCATTTGTCTTTCTAAGTGAGGCTTGATCATCTTACCCCCCCCAGTCTTCTTTCTTGTTTATCTTCTTAAGGTATATAGATTTCATTATGTTTATCATATTTTATAGGTCTATATGAGTGAGTATATACCATGTGTGTCATTCTCCTTCTGGGATACCTCACTCAGGATGATCTTTTTAAATTTATTTTTATTAATTACAGTTTATTCACTTCATAGCCCAGCTGTAGCCCCATCTTCATTGCCTCCCAATCTCACCCTCCTTTCCACATCTCCTCCTCTACCCCACCCCCAGTCCACTGATAGGGGAGGTCCTCTCCCCTTCCCTCTAACCCTAGCCTATTAATTCTCAAAAAGACTGGTTACATTGTCTTCCTCTGTGGCCTGATAAGACTGCTCCCTGTTCAGGGGGAAGTGATCAAAGAGGCAACCATTGAGTTCATGTCAGACAGTCCATGGTCACATTACCAAGGAACTACTTGGATACTGAGCTGCCATGGGCTACTTTGTGCAGGGTCCTTCATTGGAGTATCAGTTCCAGAAAAGACCTCTGTACCCAGACTTTTTTCATTCTGTTGCTCTCTTTATGGAGCTCCTATCCCTTCTACATCTTTCAATTACCCCTTCTTTTGTAAGATACCCAACACTCTGCCCAAAGTTGTCTGAGTCTCAGCTTCTGCTTTGATACCCGGCTGGCTAGGTAGTCTTTCAGAGGCCCTCTGTGGTAGGCTCCTTTTCTGTTCCCTGTTTTCTCCCTCTTTCTGATGTCTATCCTGTTTGCCTTTCTGAATGAGGATTGAGCATATTACTCAGGATACTCCTAGGTACAGATATTAATATATTTATCCTATATTATATATCTAATATACACTTATAAATGATTATATACCATGTGTGTCTTCTGGGATACCTCACTCAGGATGATCTTTTCTAGATCCCACCATTTGCCTGCAAATTTCATAATTTCCTTGTTTTTAATTAGTGAATAGTATTCCATTGTACAAATAAACCACAATTTGTGTATCCATTACTCAGTTGAGGGAAATCTGGGTTCTTTCCATATTCTGACCATTACAAATAAAGATGCTATGAGATGGTTGAGCAAATGTCCTTGTTGTATACATGAGTATATTTTGGATATATGCCTAGGAGTGGTATATCTGGGTCTTGAGGTAGCACCATTCCTAATTGTCTGAGAAAGTGACAGATTGATTTCCAAAGTGGTTGTACAAGTTTACTTTCCCACTAGCAGTGGAGGAGGGTTCCTCTATCTCCACATTCTCTCCAGAATCTGTTGTCTCTTGAATTTTTTATTCTAATGAGTGTAAGGTGAAATCTTAGGGTAGTTTTGATACATTTCCCTGATGAATAAGGATGTTGAACATTTCTTTAAGTGTTTCTCTGCCATTAGATATGCCTCTATTGAGAAGTCTCTGTTTAGTTTTGCACCTCATTTTTTAATTGGATTACTTGATTTGTTGCTTTTTATTTTAATTTTTATTAATTACAATTTATTCACTTTGTATTCCCCCTGTAGCTCCCTCCCTTCTCCCCTCCTAATCCCATTCTCCTTCCCCCTTCTCCACCCATGCTGCTCCCAAAGTCCACTGATGATTTGTTGCTTTTTAACATCTTGAGGTTCTTTATATATTCTGGATATTAGCCTTCTGTCAGATATAGGGTTGATGAAGATCCTTTCCCAGTCTGTAGGCTGTCATTTTATTCTAATGACAGTATCCTTTGCTTTACAGAAACTTTTCAGTTTCATGAAGTCCCATTTATTGATTATTGATATTAGAGCCTGTCCTATTGGTGTTTTGTTCAAGAAGTTGTCTCCTATGCCAATGAATTCAAAGCACTTCCCCATTTTTTTTCTAACAGATTTAGTGTGTCTGCTTTTCGGTTAATGTCTTTGATCTACTTGAACTTAAGTTTTGTGGAGGGTGATGAATATGGATCTATTAACATTTCTCTACATGTAGACATCCAGTTGGACCAGCACTATTTTTTGAAGATGATGTCTTTTTTTTCCATTGTAGGGTTTTGGATTCTTTGTCAAAAATCAAGTATCCTTAGGTGTGTGGCTTTATTTCTGAGTCTTCTGTTCTCTTCCATTGATCCACTATTCTGTTTCTATGACAATACCATGAGTTTGTATGACTATTACTCTGTAGTACAGCTTGTGATGAGGGATGGAGATACCTCTAGAAGATCTTTTATTGTAGAGGATCGTTTTAGAAATTCTGTTTGTTTTTGTTTTTGTTTTTTTGATATGAATTTGAGAGTTGTTCTTTCAAGTTCTGTAAAGAATTGTGTTGGTATTTTGGTGGGAATTGCATTGAATCTGTAGCTTGCTTTTGGGAGGATGGCCATTTTTACATGTTATCTGACCGATCCATGAGCATTGTATATATTTCCATCTTTTGATATCTTCTTCAATTTCTTTCTTCAGAGACTTGGTGTTTTCTTGAACAGGTATTTCACTTGTTTGATTAGAGTCACACCAAGGTACTTTATTTTCAGTCTTTTTGTCTTTCGTGTACAGGAGGGTTACTGATTCTTTTGAGTTAATTTTTTATCCAGCCACTTTGCTAAAGATTTTTATCTGCTGAAGGAGTTCTCTGGTTGAATTTTTGGGTTCACTCATGTATACTATCATATCATCTGTAAATAGTAATATTTTGACTTCTTCCTTTCTGATCTTTATCCCCTTTACTTTAGTTGTTTAATTGCTCTAGCTAAGACTTCAAGTACTATGTTGAAGTGATACAGAGAGAGTGGGTAGCTTTTCCTTGTCCCTGATTTCAGTGGGATTGATTTAAGTTTTTCTCAGTTTATTTTGATTTTAACTATAGGACTGCTGTAGATTGTCTTTACTATGTTTAGATAAATGCCTTGTATCCCTGATCTCTCCAAGACTTTAAATATGAATGGGTATTGTATTTGGTCAAATGATTTTTCGGCATCTAAGGTGATGATCATGTGTTTTTTCTCCTTCAGTTTGTTTATATAGTTCATTACTTTGATGGATTTCCATATATTGAACCATCCTTGTATACCTGGGATGAAGCCTCCTTGGTCATGATGGATGATATCTTTTATGAGTTATTGGATTCAGTTTGCAAGTATTTTATTGGGTATTTTTGCATCAATGTTCACAAGAGAGATAGGTCTGAAGTTCTCTTTTTTTGTTGGATCTTTGTGTGGTTTAGGTATTGAGGTGACTGTGGCTTCATAGAATGAGTTTGGTAATGTTCCTTCTGTTTCTATTTTGTGGAATAGTTTGAAAACAATTGAAGTTAGCTCTTCTTTGAAGGTCTGGTAGAATTCGACACTGAAACCATCTGGCCCTGGACTATTTTTGGAATTGAAACCTTTGATGACTGCTTCTATTTCCTAGGGGGATATAGTATTATTCAATGTATTTACCTGATTTTGACTTAGTTTTGGTGAGTGGAATCTATCAAGAAAATTGTCCATTTCATTTAGATTTTCAAATTTTTTGGCCTATAGGCTTTTGTAGTAAGGCCTAATGATTGGTTGGATTTCCTCAGTATTTGTAGTTATATCCCCTTTTCATTTTTGATCTTGCTGATTTGGATAGTTCTCTCTGTCTTTTAGTTAGTTTGACTAAAGTTTTGTCTATCTTGCTGATTTTCTCAAAGAACCATTTCTTGGTTTCATTGATTCTTTGAATTGATTTCTTTGTTTCTAATTCATTGATTTCTTCTCTGAGTTTGATTATTTCTAATCATCTACTCTTCTTCGGTGTGTCTGCTTCTTCTTCTCCCCCCCCCCTCCCAGGGCTTTTAGGTGTTCTGTTAATTTGTTTGTATGAGATGTCTCAAACTTCTTTCTGCAGGCATGTAGTGCTAAGAACTTTCCTCTTAGTACTGCTTTTATTGTGTCCCATGCATTTGGGCAAGTTTTCCTTCATTTCCATCGAATTTTCGGGAGTCTAGTTTCTTTTTCCATTTCTTCCCTGACCAAATTATCACTGAGTAAAGAGTTGATTAGTTTCCATATGCATTCAGGCTTTTTGTTATTTCTGTTGTTGATGTCTATTTTTAGGCCATGGTGGGCTGATGGGAAACAAGGGATTATTTCAATCTTCTTGTATCTGTTGAGGCTTGCTTTGTGCCTGACTGTATGTTCAATTTTTCAGAATGTTCCATGAAGTGCTGAAAAGGAAGTATACTCTTTTGAGTTTGCGTGAAAAGTTCTGTAGACATCTATTAGGGCCATTTGTTTTAGGACCTCTGTAAATGCCATTATTTCCCTATTTAGCTTCTGTCTATATGATCTGTCCCTTGGTGAGAGTGGATTGTTGAAGTCTCCTACTATTGAGGTTTTGGGTTTGATGTGTGATGTAAGATTTAATAATGTTTCATTTACAAATTCTGGTGCTCTTGCATTTGGGGCTTATATGTTCAGGACTGAGATTGATGTCCTCCTGGTGGTTTTTTTCTTTAATGAGAATGATGTGCCCTTCCTCATCTTTTTTGATCAATTTTGATTTTAAATCTATTTTATTAGATATTAAGGTAGTTAACCCAACTTGTTTTCTGGGTCCATTTCCATGAAAAACATTTTTCCAGGCCTTTACTCTGAAGAAAGTTTATTGTAGAGGTGTGTTTCTTGGATTCAGCAGAATGTTGGATTCTGTTTCTGCAACCTTTCTGTTAGTCTGTGTCTTTTTATTGGAGAGTTGAGTGCATTGATGTTGATAGATAATAGTGACCAACGCATGTTAGTTCCTTTTATTGTAGAGTTGGTGGTATTACTGTTTTTCTATGCTTGTTTTCTTTTACTTTTCTGTTGTGAAGTTATCTATATCCTGTATTTTCTTGAGTACAGTTGATTTTGTTGTGTTGGAGTTTTCCTTCTAGTATCTGTTGTAGGGCTAGGTTGCTGAGTAGATATCATTTAAGTTTAGTTTTGTCATAGAATATTTTTTTTTCTCCATCTATGATGATTGAAAGCTTTGCTGGGTATAGTAGTCTGGGTTGGCATCTGGGTGATCTCTTAGAGTCTGCATGACATCTGCCCAGGCCCTTCTGGATTACATAGTTTCTGTTGAGAAGTCTGGTATGATTCTGATAGGTCTACCTTTATATGTTACTTGGCTTCTTTCACTTGCTGCTTTTAATATGTTTTCTTTGTTCAAAAGATTTAGTGTTTTGACTATGATGTGATGTGAGGGGATTTTGTTCTGGTCTAGTTTATTTGGTGTTCTTAGGCCTCTTGTATGTTAGTAGTCATCTCTTTCTTTAAGTTGGGAACATTTTCTTCTATGATTTTCTTGAAAATATTTTCTGGATGTTGGAGCCTGTAACCTTCTTTTTTGTCTGTTCCTATTATTCTTAGATTTTTTTCTTTTCATGGTGTCCTTCATTTCTTAGATGTTTTGTGTTTAGAACTTTTCTGATTTTACTTTTTCTTTGAGAGATGTATCAATTTCTGCTATTGTATTCAGAACCTGAGATTCTCTTTTCCATCTCTTGTATTCTATTGGTGATGCTTAGCTTTGTGGTTCCTGATCTTTTCTGTAAGTTTTCCAGCTCCAGGGTTTTCTTTGTTTGTTTTTACTTTATTGATTCTAATTATATTTTTATGCCTTCTACCATTTCCTTTACCTGTTTGAATGTGGATTCATGTTTTTCAATGATGGCCTCTATTTTTTTAAAATTAATTTCCTCGTTATTTGCCTCTATTTGTTTGGCTGTATTTGCCTGTGTTTATTTGAGAGCTTTGTTCATTTCTTTTTTATTTGCCTCTATTTGTGTGGACATTTCTTTGAGAGCTTTGTTCTTTTTTTTTTCAATGCAGTTTATTCAGGAACCTTGAAGAATCATCTGACCCTGGGGAAAGCCAGCCCACAGCTTAAATAGCCTCTGGGTAGCAAACCCCAGCGTGCCACGTGGGCAATGCAGATAGGTCCACATACATGGAAGCAAGCCAGATCCTCGGCCTTAGCCAAATGTGGAGTTGTTCGTGACAGAGAGCACTCACCATAGGGAAGGTGGAAGGCGGAAACCAGCTCCATCTTTAAGGCGTGGCATTACACAGCTCTCTACAGTTCCCTCTTTTTGTTTTAGACGCATCAGGCAAGAGTAGAGGTCTGATCTCTGATATTAGAAATAAATTGGGACTATGTACTGATGTTCATTTAGGTGTCATCCACCCAAAGAGCATCAGACCAGTCAGATACCTTTTTCTCAGAGGTCAGACCTGGGGCATCAACCCGCATGCAATCAGACATGCTCTTCTCTGGGTCCAAAGTGGCTGACCCTGAGTACAGTGCTTAGCCTCGCATCCTGAGCATAACATTTTAGCTTTTGATGGTAGCCAACCATGCTTGGAGACACTGTCCTGCTTCAATGGCTGTAAAGGCCTGAATGGTCATGACTGCATTACACTGTTGTGAGACTCTAATCTTGCATATATACCACTGGGTAAGCATAGCTTTTAAATAATTGTCCTTTGTTTCAGATTAATTAGCATATCTATTGATTTTTGGGGTTGCCAGTGAAACCAAAATGTCTTGATTTTTTTTGGGAGTGTTTTTATGCTGACCTTTAACCACCACTGCTTATCTGTAACCTTAGCTGTTTGTTCTTTGAGTTTGTACTTCAGACTGGATCTGTCTGTCTCTGGATTCTGGAGTATTCTTTAGGAAGATGAGAGATGTCCACTGGTTTGAGCATGGATGTTGGTTTCAGCTGTAGCAAAGGAAAGAAGATCACAGGCACATGTGTGCAAGCACAGGTGTGTGCGTGGGAATGTGCTTTCACAGACAGAATGCTAGAGCATGTAGATTCCTGGGAGGGTAGAGATTAAGCAGAGTAGGGGTGCTGGCACTATTGGTGGTCTTAATGTACATGCCCCGGTGCCCTGAATACCTCAGTGGCCTACAGGCCTATTGTACTGTGCCTGGTACTCAGACATATCTGGTCTCCAGGAATTGTTTGCTTGGACTCCACTGGTAGATGCATAGAACAGGGACTTCAGTGTTGAAAATCCTATCTCAAGGATCCCTATGTTGCCCACACTGAGGATGTGAGTGGGATGGATATGATGTCTGGCTGCTACTGTAGAGGGACCCTGCATCTGGGGCTCTACACACTCACTTGAAGGTGCACTCACTTGCTCACAGGCGTAATCGGAAAGCACAGGGATTCCTCTTGTTCTCTACACTCATATTTGGGCCCACAGGAGCAAATGAGAGTGTAGGAGATCCATCAGTTCAGTTGTATCCACTGTATGGCTGCCGGGCAGGGAGACCAGTACTTGAAGCAGCAGCCTCTGCTGTCTCAGTCTTAGAGGCACAGAGGCTCCTGCTTGGGCAAGCCACATTCACAGACCTAGGAGGCCTGTACTGCTCTTGCATCTGCTCTCTCATTCACTGATCATGGAGGCTCATGCTTGGGGCAAGGGGAAGTACAGGGAGTTTGAATATTCACCACTCTCAGTCCCTGGACATGGCCATGGGTGACATGGATCCAAACTGTCCCAGCTCACAGTTTGTCCCCTCTCTCCCAGGAAGCTTCAATGTCAATGGTTTGGCTACAGTTGCCCCTCCACTCACCAATTTTGGATTTTCAGATCCTGTGCCCATCAGATAAGGTGTGTGCTGGTGGCTGCCATCTTGGACTCCTGGAACTGTCTTGATGTCATGGTTTGGGTTGGCATATTCAGATTTCTACTATCTTATACAGGTGGTGACGAGGTCTTATTTTCCATGTAGGGAAACCACTGACATGACAGTAACCACAGTGGGAAGAAGAGGCACTGGTGACTCTTAAAACCCTTCTACAATCCTTCCCTTGTTTTAAAGACTTTATATATTAATTATCTTTTTATATTCTGGGAGTATTACATTTATATCACATTAGGCTTTAGCAGTGTCTATAAAAGAGAATACAGAAATCCTTTTCCAATTTGACGTGAAGACACAGCTAAAAGAGAGTCTTCTGTGACACAGGACAAAGGCTCTGACCAAAAAAATCTAATCTGACAGCAGTTTGATGGATAAACTGCTGTCCAGGATGGTAAGAATAAAGTTATTTTTGCTTTTACAAGTCAGTTATTATAATTTCTTATAGGCTTAATGGGCTAAGATATATGTAGTATGCATAAAAATAGATGAGTACATATATACAATCTTACATATACATAAACATGTATGAGAGTATACACATCAAAGTTTGATTAAGGAACTAGCTTAAATGCTATGGAGTTAGGGAGGTCCAAGGTGTACAAAGTGTCTCCATCTCTATAGACCCAGGAGAGCCAACTGTGGCCATAGTACAAATGATAAGGCTAGAGAACCAGGGGAGAGTTGAGGGTGTAATCTACATCAGATGACTCTTGAAGGTGAAAAATCACTGGGCAGTGATGGGCATAAGACAACAGAACCCCTGGTCTCAGATCCTTTAGCTTTGTTGGTCTCCTTGTAGTGCTCCTATCACCTCCATGTCCTTCTGTCCTTTCTCTCTTCTTCCATAAGACTCCCTACACTGCCCAAAGTTTGGCTGTCAGTCTCAGCATTTGCTTCCATCTCCTGTTGGGTGGAGCCTTTCAGAAGACCCTCTATAGTAGGCTCCCATCCTGTTTCCACTCTTCCACTGCTTTTGTTGTCTATCCTATTTGCCATTCTGAATGAGATTTAAGCATCCTCCCTAGGGTCCTTCTTAGTGTTTAGCTTCTTTAGATCTATAAATTTTAGTATGGCTATCCTATATTATTTGTCTAATATTTGCTTATAAGTGACTGTATACCATACAGATCTTTCTGTTTCTGGGTTTCCTCACTCAGGATGGTCTTTTCTAGTTCCATCCATTTGCCTGCAAATTTTATGATTCCCTTGTTTTTAATAGCTGGGTAGAATTCCATTGTGTAAATGTGCCACAATTTCTACATCCATTCCTCTACTGAGAGACAAAAAATCCGAGCCCAAGGAATTAGTCTCTGGCAGAGACTAATACACCAACCAAGAACCATTCACAGAGAGGACCTACCCCCCCCCATTCAGATGTAGCCACTTGACAGCTCAGTCTCCATGTAGGTGCCTGAGTAAGGGAAGCCAGTGCTGCTTCTCTCATGAAATTGGATGCCTGCTCTTTGATCACTTGCCCCTGGTGATGCAGCCTTAACAGGCTATGGAGGAAGAGAATCCAGGCTGTCCTGATGAGACTTAACAAGTTATGGGCAGATGGCAGAGGAGGAGAACTCCTCCCTTCAGTGGACTACAGGAAGGGGATAAAGGGGAAGAGGGAGGGAGGATGGAACTGGGAGGAGTTGAAAGATTGGGCTTCAATCAGGATATATAACAAATAAATTGTGAAAAAATTAAAAAAGAGAACAGGTATCCCAGGTACAAGGTTGTCCCCTCCAGGTGTTACTTTGTGTTTAAGAGGAAACATTGTCAATAGCTAAAGACTCCTCAGCTAAAGACTCTATGTGGTATCATTCCTCACAAATTCTGACATCCATAAAATGTTTTTGAGCACAGTTTAGCATAAGAATGGTTTCCATTCCCTTTGTCATAAAGGTTATCTTTGTGCCATTTAATATTTGTAGCTATGGCTTCCTTGGTTGGTTTGGCCTCTGTCATCCCAGAATCACAAAAATATTTATATTTTGATAACAGTCACTTGGATTTAAACAATCCAGGGCATTTCTTGCATTCTTCTTAAAACTTTTCCAACTCCTATACTTTTCCCCCAGGTGAAATGAGTCAATACAAACAACTATTGGACTCCTAAGTTATATCTGGGTGAAAGTTTTAAGATATTAGTACAGGAAAGTCTCTTTGACTCTGGAAACATTAAAACACACCATATATTGTCAGGGAGGGGGCTGCTGCAGGGATACAAAGTGAATAAATTGAAATGAATACATGAATAAATAATAAATAAATAAATAAATAAATAAAGTTTAAATATCTAGAATGCAAAATATGCATAAAGGAATTCTATTCCTTCTCACCCACCCTGCTTGTCAAACACTGACACCTTTTGTCAGAACAACAATGGAAACGGACTTCCTTCAGAACAGTGAAGTATCTGCTTCTCTCACTCTGATCTCAAGCCAGGTCAGCAAGGATTGAAGTTTCTGGGTTCACGGTCCAAATGACTCTGTTCTTTTTTTTTCCCCCCATGTTTTTCTACTTACATAACAGGCCAAAGCAGAACCTGGGGTCTGTCAAGAAGCAGAATCCGACAAAAGGCTGACTGAACACAAGAGGAAAGAGACAGAGTTCTCCGTCCTGCACATTCTTGACCTTTCTGACTTTGCTTAGCATGAATAATTCTGGCATGAATAATTCAGTTTTCTCTCCTGGCTCCTTCAAAGAAATAGCTCTTATTTTGCAAATATGATTTTGTCTGTTTTATTAGCATTCATAATTTTTTGATTCTTAGTGAAAATTGTGAATTCATGTAATTTGACATAGTCTGGGTTCTTAATTAATTCAACAAGGTTCTGAGGCAGTAAGTAACTCAAACCTAGTTTTTGTTGTACATTCGGACAGATAACAGGAAGGAGCTCATATTAGTGGAGGCTACGGCAGATGCTATAGTGAGCACAGCTTTGTTCCTCATAGTATTCTGTGGACCTAACACTGAAAGACGTTGAATCCTCAGTATAACCATAATCTTTTCATTATTTTTTAATCACAGATTAATTTGCCTTCACAGAAGCAAGACTCTGATCCTGTTGTAAAGCAACACATGGCTTTCTGTGCAATGATAGTTCAGGATGTTATTCCTCACAAAATGATGGAAAATATCTGACTTTCAGTCAAACAATGGCCATGAGAAGCCACCACTGACATAGGAGGAAACCCAGGCAGAAAACAACTTCTCATTGCTTGTCACAGACACTAAAATTGTGCATAATTTTGATAAAAGCTTGAGGTGTGCATTTAGAAGGATTTGTCTCCTTCTACTATCCAAGGCTTTGGATGTTCCTTGGACAAAGAAGATTTTGTAGTGATCAGTGTGGCATTTCGTGATATCCAGTCTCTTTCTAACCACCAAGAGTACATGTCATCCTATGTAATCTATAAAATATACTATATAATCTGAAAAAAAAGAGAGAGAGAACAGATTAAAGCCCAGGCCCTTGAAGAGGAAAGCAGTAATGGTTTGGTTCATGGCCCTCCCACTCCCTGAAGGCACTGATCTTCACTCCTATCTACTGTTATTATGTGAGTCCCAAGCTCACTGAAGTGATTATTGACAGTATCATTCTCTAGATAAAGATTGTTTTTCTCAATTTTGAGGTCACATGCTGATTGGACTCAATATTGTGTCTGTTATGGTTAACTTAGTGTGTTATTATTAATTACTAATTGTGTTCATTTAAAAGAGTAAGTCAGAATTACAATAGCAACTCCAATTTTATTTTATGAAGAAAAATTTGGAAGCAAGAATATTATGATTCTGAGAGTGGCATTGTGGTGAAACAAGAATTCAGGACTTTGGTGTTTCTATGAGTCTATCATGAGGTTGTCCAGAAACACGCCTTAGTAGTCAATATGAGCAGTTTGGATTTTAGCTTCTAGTTTCCATGCTCTTTGCAGAAGAGAAGGAAAAACAAAACAGATTCCAGAAGTTTCTTATCTCCTGTGTTCCTTCCCAATGTTAAGATACATTGTCAATTCCACTCTCACACATATAGCATCGTTACTGGGCTTGTAAAACATGAGCCGGCTTGGTTGCACACAGGGGCTAGTAAATACACTTTTTGAGCAGCGCATTAGCACAGACAAAGTCTGTAATTACATAGGTCGGGAATATATTTTGAGGCCACCTAAATCCTATATTGAATATACATAAAGAAGAAAACTCTTGGGGTTAAATGTAAGTTTGTAAAGAGTAAACCCAGACCATTGCTATTTCTCTAGCATTAGGTACATGAAAAAACTTAGACAACAGATCTCACAGAACATTGCTCATGCTGTCTCTTTCTGTCTATCGATAGACATGATGCTTGTAGGGAAAGCTATTTCCATGAGGTCAGTTGTTACAACAGACAAAGAACTCGTCTGATACAGTTTACTCTCCTAGTGATAACTTGATAAATGTTCTGCTTTGACACGCTCACTTACTTTACTTGACTGAACTGCAGTATACCTGTCAGATAATATTGTAGAATGTCACGAACAGGTGAAGCACGCAACACAGGTGTAGCAGATGTGTGCTGGGTCTGGAATGAAATCTAAGTCCACCACTGCTGACACATCCCTTCCTGCCTTGTAATTTGGGAGCAAAGAAGCAGATTTCTATACAATCACCAGAGAAAAAGTTTGATTTCTATAAATTTACCAAGATCATCATTTGTTCACTTTGCATAACAATCACCTAGTCCTGGGACAATAGATCATGGTGGGTATTGGCTCTTTCTAGTCTTTTTAATGATTTACAATAGATTTATGACATATTATTAAATATGATAAAGATCAAATAGAAAACACCTATAATTAAGTTAGCTAGCTATACCCCTACTGAACACAAAAGATTCAAAAGAAATAACTTGTCCCTAAGGTGAATCAACAGTTTGTAATTTCCAAAAAATGAGGAAACTACTTCATAATGCTTCACTTTTCAAAGCTTCCATTAAACAATGATGGAAATTTCAAGCATGTATTAAAGTTTATATTCCTGTCAGCCTCTTTATTCAGTTCCAGCATCAAAGTACAATTTTGCTCCTTAAAAACATTTACTTTATTATATTTATGTGGATGGTAAGAGTGTTTGGTGTGTATGTGTGTGACACAGTGCACATAGAAGCCAGAAGAAAGCTGCAGTTGCAGATGGATGAAGCTCTACTACCTGGGTGTTGGGAACTGAACCCCAGACCTCTGAAATAGCAGCAAGAGTGCCTAACTGCTGTGCCCTCTCTCCAGCTTCCAGAATTTCCCTTTCATTCAGCAATTCTGTATCTTAACACAGACAGATTCTAAATTATACCTACAAGTTCATATTCACTTTGTTCAGTGTTCTCAGAAATGACATGAAGCAAGAGAATTTCTTTCCCAGTGGTTCTGTCTGCTCTACCCAAGATATTTGATAATAAATCAGTAATGATGAATGAACTAATAAAATATAAATATTTTCAGAAACTTTTATAAGACTATTTGAGCAGATATAAATTTACAATAGTTAAGTTGATCACAAGACATCTTAATTCTTTTCAACCTTATTGTATTTGTATGATAAAGAAGACACATAGCTGCTGGTGTTTATTCGTGTATACCTCTCCATGTGTGGAAAGGTAAATCATAAACCCCATCTATCTAGCTGTGCAAAGGTGCTCAACTCAGTGAAAGGAAGCTAGCATTAGGCTCTGTTACAGTCTGGCACAGCTTATGGTTGGCGCTTAAGGACTTCCACAGCAGAGAGCTGAAGTGAGGCCACAGTACTTTGCTGGCTTTTATCCAAGGGAGATTCGTTTTCCTTCCAAACCAAATGTTGTATCAAACAAATTGGCTGAGAAAGTATCTGGGATAGATGCATTCTATTTAATTCAATGAGACAGTCTCTTAATTTGAGTACATAGCAGAGTGTCAGCTGAATTTCCTCCATTGATTTAATTAGATAGAGCTCAATGTTAATTATTTTGAATCTAGGGTTTTGAAGTCCCACAGACGAAAAATAAATATATAATTCTCTTTCAAATTCGAAGAAAATTTCAATAATAAAAAACATTTGCATGATTCTTAGGGAGTACAAATATGCTAAACAAATAATGAATTATTCATCACTGTATGCCTTTGGAATGACATGCAGCCTTTAATGACCTGTCTAATTTTACTTTCGTAATTCCATATTATTTTATTATCAGTTTTATTTCCAGAATGGTTTACATTAGAAAAATGTATTTAATAAGTTGCTGTGCCTTCCAAATAAGGACAGCTGAATTCTTCAGCATGTCTTAAACTTTTTGCTTTATAAAAAACCTATAGGTAAGATTTTAAACTCTGTATCTGCCCTATATAAAAAGGTAGGAGATGTAAATGGAAACTTCATTTTCCTTAGGTTTTTATATGGAAATCATATGTCAAATGATCGCACTGAATCCAATTTAAGTATGTGTCAACACTTCGGGCTATTTTAGTATCTTTCACTCTTGAGCTGTCTGGTGCAGATGAAATGCTGTGACAGAAAATGCAGGTTATACAGCCTTGATTTGCTTTTTCTTTTTTCCAGGGGAACAAAAAAAAAAATATCTATTATTTTTATGGGCAAAGAGCAATTAGGGCTTCTTTTAGTGTTCCCAGGCATTTTATTCCATGAAGAATACATTTGTTAAAATCTCACATGTATTTGGGTTGTGTCATTAGGCACCGATGTACTCAAAGAAGGAGATGCAGTACCACCATGGGGACACAAAAGAGGGTCTTAGATTTAGACTATATATATATATATGCCCTCCCTGGCACCAGGGCCATGAAATGGGGTCCTCTGCTCCACTGAGGAACAGCCATGGAGGAGCAGCTGTGAGGTAACCTTCCACACTGCAGCAAAGGAAACAACCTCACCTCCCCCTTCCACCTCTGTTGACCCTGAACAGGTGATTTCCATGCAGTTAAAACTAGAAGTTTACATTTCACAGTGCTTTAATTTGGTGGAAACAAGTCAGGTGTCTCTAACACCTATAGACTATATAGAATCTTTCAAGATTATTGCTAAAATTTAAAAACCAGTCTCACATATTTTAGGTTGTGAGAATACTTTGCTGAAGGTTTATGCTAATGTGATTGGGGCTGGGAGTCTACACAATTTTCTTTGGGATATTTTCTCATTTCACTCTTTAAGTGGTAGTTTCAATAAGAGTACAGATGGAAGAAATATGTAGTGTTATTAATCTGAGTTTAAATTGTTTGGAAGATATACCTGTCATTCTTTTATAAAATTATAACTTTGAAATTTGTAAACTTAGAAATTCGAACCCAAATTAACTTTCCATTTTGTCAGTTTATTTTTCTCAACTGAATTATTAAACATTAACATTTTAATCCATTTCTTGTAAAACAGCACAAGAATATTCAGCTAATTTATACTTTCCTATACAATGTTGGAGATGGTATCATATTCACTATTTTAATAATAGTGTATTTGGTATTGCATTTGAAAATGGTGTATCCAATGTAGTTCTAGGGAACATATCTGTTTTCTGGCTTGTGAAAGATTACTAATCTGCAGATCAGGTTTTAACTTGTTGCAGAGTAAGGGTCTGTATTTAAGTTTCATACTTAAATACATCTTTTTCTCAGTAACTTATGCAATGGAAATGTTACAGTAATCCATTCCTTCAATGGTGGTGGGCTGAAAAGAGATGTGTAAGTTGTTCAAATCCCAACTTTAGACTTTACCGGTGAAGAGAGCACTGCCAAGGGTGGTTGCATGCCACCATTTTCATGACTTGAGCAGAGGAACCTGTCAATGAAGGCATGAAGAAGAGCAATGCTTACGACTGATCAGCAGTCTTCTTCAGAGTTAACAGAAGAAAATTTATGTGAGTCACCTGCTGCTATACCACTCCTGGGTATATATCTAAAATATGTTCAACTATACAACAAAGACATTTGCTCAACCATGTTTGTAGCAGCTTTATTCATAATAGCCACAATCTGGAAACAACCCAGATGTCCCTCAACTGAGGAATGGATACAGAAATTGTGGTACTTTTACACAATGGATTACTACTCAGCTATTAAACAAAAGGAAATTATGGAATTTGTAGGCAAATTTTGGGAACTGAAAAAGGTCATCTTGAGTGAAGTAACCGAGAGGCAGAAAAACACACATGGTATATATTCACTCATAAGTGGTTATTAGGCATATAACATAGAATAAGCATACTAAAATAGTAAAACATACTGAAATAGTAAACATACTAAAATAACTAAATACTATAGTTATAAAAAATTAAACAACAAGGAAGACTCTAAGGAAGATGCTCAATCCTCATTTAGAAAGGCAAACAGGATAAACATTGGAAGCAGGAGAAGACAGGGAACAGGACAGGAGCCTACCACAGAGGGCCTTTGAAAGACTCCACTGATCGATGTATTGAAGCAGAGGCTGAGACTCATATCCAAACTTTGGACAGAATGCATCGAATTTGATGAAAGAAGGGGGAGATAGAATGACCTGGAGGGGACAGGAGCTCCAAAAAGAGACCAACAAAGCCTAAAAAACTGGGCCCTGAAAGGCCTGCAGAGATTGATATATCAACCAAGGACCATGCATGGAGAGGACCTAAAATCCCCTGTTCAGATGTAGCCCACAGACTCAGTCTCCAAGTGCTCCAGTAAGGGGAGCAGGGGCTGTCTCTGACATGAGTTTAGTGGCTGAATCGCTGATCACCTCCCCCTGGGGGTTGCAGCCTTGCCAAGCCACAGAGAAAGACAATGCAGTCAATCCTGAGGAGACATGATAGGTTAAGGTCAGATGGAATGAGAGGAGGTCCTCCCCTATTAGTGGACTAGGGGAGAGACATAAGGGGAGAAGAGAGAGGGTGAAATTGGGAGGAGACAAGGGAGTGAGCCACAGCCAGGGTACAAAGTGAATAAATTGTAATAAATAATAATTAATAAAATACAAAGAAAAAGAAATCCTATGTGCTGGTTAGTTTTTGACAACTTGGTATGTACCTAGATATACCTGAAAAAAGGAAATCACAATGAAGGAATTGCTTCCATCAAATTGTCCTGTGGGCAAGTGTGCTTGGTATATTCTTGGTTAATGAGCAACGACGGAGGTGCCAAACCACATTGGTTGGTACCACCCATCAGGTGGTCCCAGGTTTCATACAAGAGCTCAGAAAACCTTGGAGAGCACCCAGGAAGCAGTGTTCCATCCTGGCAGGTGCCTCTGCTCCTACTTGAGTAAGAACTGATTTCCCTTAATCCCAGACTCTGATCAGGACTTATAAAGCAGATAAATACATTCCTTCCTGAAGATGTTTGGAAACAATACTAGGACACCCTGTTCTAGATTCTAAATTCATAGACAAAAAAACACATATATGTGTGTTTATATAATCACTTGTCCTTTGGGTAAAGCAGGTTGAAGGATTCAGATCTTAAAGTCTGATGTGGAAACAAGGTCCCTCTCTACTCTTAGGATGAAGGCTGTGATACACTGTGGTAGAGGCATCATGAATATGCTTAATTTGCTAAAAGCAAGCTGTCTTTGCCCACTAAAGAGTATAAACCAAACACTTGCATGTTGGTGTTTTTAATTACCTCCTACTTTTCTTCTCACTGTAAACACAGGTATCAGATTTGTAATTTATCTTCAGAGTTCACTGTCAAAAAGCGGCACACAGTTTTTGGTGGTAGAGATGAGACTTTAAAGTGAAAGCAGAATGATTCCTGAGACCATATGGTTCAGTCTGGTTCTGCCTTCATCCTGTCAAGAACTTGGACGACAAGGGCTAAGCTCTCAATCTTCTCTTCTGCAAGGGTGTTGAGATTAGATGACATTGTAAATTATGATTAGATCCAATAGTCACTAAAAATACAAGGCTCTCCTCTCTGTCCTCTGTTTAATTAACATCTTTTACTAATTTAATATAAACTTAACAACTCAGGGATAGCTGAGGTTCCAGATCATTTATGATCATAATCAATTGAAATGTGTCAGATTCTGGTTTCTCATCTTTAAAACAGGATAAAAATTGTTGATAGCTGTTGGTGATCCTGAGGTCAGATATAGTAATATCTACAGAGCAGGCTATGCTCTTAGGGAAGCAAATATCACTTGTAATAAAAGTAATGAAATAACTCTAGAATGCATTCACATCCCAAGTAGTCTCTAAAGGTATCTGGGCATTGCTACCCCCAGTTTGATGGCCTTTGATTGAAGACAAATGTCTGCCAAGATTCATTAAGGGTCATTCTAGAAAATTGTTACTGCCCTGAAACGCCCCTAGTTTGTTGTTTGGTAAATTAGCAAAGAGCTCTTGGGGAATGTTCGGAGCCATGCTGGCATGACCTGGACATACTGTGTCAGTCCATCCACAATCAACAAGCAGCATTCTTCCTCATAAATCCTAGAAGATTACTCCAGTTTGAAAGTGGTGTATGCTGACAATGCATGATGCCATGAAACCCTTAGCGTTAAATTTTAACAAAATAATTGTCCACTTAGCTACTGATAATATATGTCAGACATTGTTACAGTTGAGATTCTTAATATTTTTTCTGTTTTCTTTTTATTTTTATTGATTACAGTTTATTCACTTTCTATTCCCCTGTAGTTCCCTCCCTCCTCTGCTCCTAATCCCACCCTCCCTCTCACTTCTCCACCCATACCCCTCCCCCAGTCCATTGATAGGGGAGATCTTCCTCCCCTTCCTTCTGATCTTAATTTATCAGATCTCATCAGGAGTGGCTGCATTGTTTTCCTCTGTGGCCTGGTAAGGCTGCTCCCCTCTCACGGGGAGGTGATCAAAGAGTAGGCCGATCAGTTCATGTCAGAGACAGTTCCTGTTCCCCTTATGAGGGTACCAACTTGGAGACTGAACTGCTATGGGCTACATTTGTGCAGGGGTTCTAGGTTATCTCCATGCATGTTCCTTGGTTGGAGTACAGTCTCAGAAAATACCCCTGTGCCCAGATTTTTTGTTCTGTTGCTCTCTTTGTGGAGCTCCTGTCCTATCAAGGACTGACTATTTCCTACTTCTTTCATAGGATTCCCTGCACTCTGCCCAAAGTTTGCTATGAGCCTCAGCATCTGCTTTGATACCCTGCAGGGTAGAGCCTTTCAGAGGCCCTCTGTGGTAGGCTCCTGTCCTGTTTGCTGTTTTCTTTCTCTTCTGATGTCCACCCTCTTTGCCTTTCTGAATGAGGATTGAGCATATTAGTCAGCATCCTCCTTCTTGATTAGTTTCTTTAGGTGTATGGATTTTAGTAGGTTTATCTTATCTTATATGTCTAATACCCACTTATGAGTGAGCATATGCCCTGTGTGTCTTTCTGCTTCTGAGATACCTCACTCAGGAGGATCTTCTCCAGTTCCTACCATTTGCCTGGAAACTTCATGATTTCCTTGTTTTTTATTGCTGAGTAATATTCCATTGTGTAGATGTACCACAATTTCTGTATTCATTCCTCAACTGAGGGGCATCTGGGCTGTTTCCAGCTTCTGGCTATTAAAAATAAAGCTGCTACAAACATGGTTGAGAAAGTGTCCTTGTTTTATACTTGAGCTGACCGTCTTTTGGATATATGCCTAGGAGTGGTATAGCTGGATCTTGAGGTAGAACTAGCAAAACGTCCAGGCTCTGTACATCAAGAGCACCGTGGGCAAGCAACAGCACCTATACTAGGACACCCCAATAAGCCATAGTACTACCACTCTCTTGATCTGCCTGTGAGTAACTGCAGCATGGTCTGGAGCTCAAACACAGCCTCCGTGTAAAGAGTGAGCTCCATGTAAGGATGGGTGTGGTAGCAGTAACCTCAAAACTAAACAGGCACTTGGGAATCTGGCACACCCTATCCCCAAACCAAGCCTGTGTGTGGAAAGATCCTGTAAGAGCCTCTGCTTGCCTGGCTGTCTAAAGCCACAAGAGAACTAGCTTGTAGTTCTTGTTATATGTTGGCATAAACTCAGCTCATCCCCGAAACAGGAGCTGCTGACTTCAGCCTGCACTAAGCACACTTACCCTGCATCCAGTGTCCTTTCTTCTGTCCCCAACCTGGCCTCTACTTGTAAGCTTATGAACAAAACTGTGGGCAGAATTTAGAACTCTTTTCTTGAAGAGGGTCGTAGTTCCCAGGAAGAACAACTAAAACCTAATTTCAGTATGGTCAGAAATGGGGTGTGGAAAAGGATCTTCACCAAACCTATATCTGACAGAGGGCTAGTATCCAGTATATATAAAGAACTCAAGAAGTTAAACAGCAGCAAATCAAGTAATCCAGTTAAAAAATGGGGTACATGGCTAAACAGAGAATTCTCAAGAGAGGATTATCGAATAGCAGAGAAACACTTAAAGAAAATGTTCAGCGTTCTTAGTCATCAGGGAAATGCAAATCAGAACGACCCTGAGATTTCACCTTACACCCATCAGAATGGCTAAGATCAAAAACTCAAGTGACAACACATGCTGGAGGGGATGTGGAGAAAGAAGAACCCTCCTCCACTGCTGGTTGGAATGTAAACTTGTACAACCACTTTGGAAATCAACCTGGCACTTTCTCAGAGAATCAGGAATAGTTAGATTCTTACTACTTTTTAGTCCATGCATTTAAGATCACAACGATGAGAAGTAGACTATGTCAAAATACAATTATTCATTTAAAATACAGAAACAAAAAAATGTTCAAAAGCTGTTATTTGATGAATGCAGTTACCTTTGTCATTGTGTATATTAAGCTTTAAAGATGCATCAATTGATATGACCTACAAAGGGCTCTTACCCGGTCATGATAGCTGAACTTGTTTTAATGAGTGCCCCCTAGAGCACAGTCATTTTACCCACTGTACTGTGATAGCAGTACACAGTGTCATTGTCTGGGTGTCATTTTGTATATTGAGAGAGAGAGAGAGAGAGAGAGAGAGAGAGAGAGAGAGAGAGAGAGAGAGAAATGTCTTAGAAAATGTTTTACTTATTACTTGGTGAATGATGAAAGCCAACTAAAAGCCAATTAGTATAAGTAAAAAGTGAACCTCTCTGTGGTGTGTGTATGTGTGTGTGTGTGTGTGTGTGTGTGTGTGTGTGTGTGTAGTAAGGAAAGAGAGAGAGACAGAAAGACAGAGTCAGAGAGTCAGAGCAACATAGAGAGCTTTCAGGATACGTATTTGCAATATGCTCTGATGTTATCTATCAGTTTTGCACAGTAGGAACATGTGTGCTTTTCATTTTTGTCTGATGAAAATGGACTTTCAACTCTATACTCTAAGACTGACTGCTGTTCTAAAAGAAACTGAATCACTAGAGCTTATTTCCATATTATATAGAAACTATCAGGATTTCTGACATACATTAAGTATGGCTTTAAATGTATTTAAATACCAGCAAGCTTGAGTAATTAAGTAGTAAACAACTTCAAAAAAGTGAAGAAGACAGAACAATCAAGAAGACAGTTGATTCCATTGACAAAAACACATAGCTATGAAAACTGCATGGTCTCTTGTATTGGCTGGGCTTTTTGGAAAGAAATAGCATTTTACATGAAACCAAAAAGTGGCATTTTTTTCCTCCGACATCCAATTGGAGCAGCTCATCCTTTGCTTTCATATTGAAAATATTTTCAGGATATCACAAAGAAAGAAAGTATACTCATTATTTGATGATTGCATTTGCACTGAATTTATTTTTCTTTGTTCGAGTTCTTAGCCAAATTGAGAGGCGTTGAAAAAAGCCAAGGTCCTTATGCACCAGGAACAAACCTCTTATGTGGGAGGATACAATAAATGTCTTATAGTGAATAATAATGAAGAAAAGCACGTGGCATCCAGTGATATAGAAGAAACCAGAACACAATTCACAAAATTATGTAGAAGGAGAAACTAGACGTTTCATAAATATTTTAAATCCAGTTTTTGAATAATCAATGTAAGTAATGTAACAAGGGTTTATCTTATTACTTATGAGTGTTAGTTATTAATTTAGATTTCTTAGGTGTAATTGAACAGATTTTTACAAGTTTTTGTGCTCCATGTTTGTGTCTGTCTTCTGTCTTTGTGTCTGTGTCTGCGTATGTGCGTGTGTATGCAGTGCCTGAGGAGTCAGAAACAGGGCATCATTCCCCAAGGACGGGACTTAGTAGAGTTTGGGAGTTGCCCTGAGGTGCTAGGAACTGAACCTGGCTTCTCTGCAAGAGCAGCTAGTGCTCTTAACCATTGAGACAACTCTAACTCCTGAGTGTCTATGCTTTCTATTAATCTGCCTACCTCACAGAAAGCCAGTGTTTCACAACTTCACCATATACTTCTGTGTGATTTTCCTGTATCAACAGCGACAAGGGTGTAAAGTTCTATGTAACGATAATATATGCCCAGCTGCTTTACTATTTAAGGCAGCTTATACTTCAACTTCTGTCAGGGTCTCTCTAATGCCTTTGTTCTTGTTCTCTATGCACCTTGCCCATCTTTCACCACAGCTTGTCCAACACACACTCATATTACCTTTTGTTATAATGGATATATAATGTATATTTGAGTCATAAGCTAAGCAAAAAAGTTTATTCTTCTGGTTTGTAAACTGTGCCATTGGTCTCCATTTCACGACTAACATATGTGCACTCAATTGTACTACGTTAAATCCAGATTTTAAAATATTTCTTTAACTACATTTATTAAACCAATTATTTTGCCATGCTTTTATTCTCCACTTCTTTGCTTGTGTATTAGTGGATGGCTACAAACATTCATTTTTATTCTGTAATAATTTATACAGGCAACAAGCTTTTGAAGATATTTGCTTGTGTGCCTTATTAGAAAGTACGTCCCCAATATTTTCAAATAAATTTTTTCTAGTCTAATCTGGAATATTTTCCACAGTTTTCTCTTGTGTGTGTTGCACACAAGGCTGGTTATTTCGGGATTCAAGGCCATGTCTATATCTGTGGAGTTTTCCAGAGTTCCTCAATGAAGCCAATAGAAGTGGCCACTTTTTAAAAGATTGCATTAATCTTTCTTTAAAAGCTTGGTAAATTACGGCATTATTCAGTCGCAGTCTTCTGTTGGTATCAATCTTAATTGTTTTCTCCTCAAAAGTTTTGTGTAAGTCTTGGGTTCAAAATATTAATGTCAACAGATTTTAGTGACTGATATTCATGCTATATGTCCTATTCGGGGTTCTCTAGAGTAACAGAACTTATGGAATGAATGAATGAACATATCTGTATATAAATAAATTTATGTATATAAATAATAAATGTATATAAATAAACAAACCATAAATATGTGTATATATATATATATATGGTTTGTTGAAATGGCTCACAGTCTGCAACCCAGCTAATCCAACAATAGATAACCATAAATTGAACAATCAAGATTCTTGCAATTACTCAGTCCCACAAGGCTGGTATCTCAGATAGTCTTCTTTATATGCTGGAATCCTGAAGAAGTACTTTCCAAAGCTAGGAAAGGAATAGATGTGCTTGCAAGGAAGGGCAGGCAAAGAGCAAAAGCTTCCTTCCTCTATGTCCTTATGTAGGATTGCAGCAGAAGGTGTGATCCAGATTAAAGCTGTGTCTTCTGGCCTCAACATCTGGATTAAAGGCCCCTGTCTTCCTACCTCAAGTTCTGAATCAAAGGTGTGTGTTTTCCCGTGGATTCGCCCTCTTCAAAGCAAGCAGTATTTCTCTCACATGTGTTCCCTCCACTTCTGTAATTTAGTTCATTCCAGATACAGTCAAATTGACAGCCAGAAATAACATCACACTAAATTCTAAGCTTCTTCAACTCCTTTAGAAATGAGAAGCCGGTTTTAAATTGATGTGACTTAAAGACCCCGAGGGTGGTAATTTCCTGACAGACACCAATTATTACAAAGGAAATGAGAGTACTTATGAACAAGCCACTTACTTTAATTTCTTATGTCTATATATATTTCTCTGAACTTTCCAGTTTCCCTTCAGAATACATTTTACCTCGCAGGTCTCCAGTTCCTCAGTTATGCAGTGATAAAGTAATCAGTGCCCTCTCAGTTTTTGGTGATACAGCAATGAGAAGACCTCAGCTGAAGAGTGCATGTAAATTATCAAGTTCCTTTTCATCATACCACAGTATGTAATGTGAGGGTTGCCTCTGATAATGTTCTCATAAATGTGAGTGCTTGCGTGTATGGAGCATGTAGAAACCAGAGACTGATGCCACACATATTCCTCATGAGCTTGCCACTCTATTTTTTTGCATCAGGACCTCTCTCTGAATATGGAGCTGGTTTACTTTGGTTTATCTGGCTAGTTAGCTTACTTCAGGTATTCAGGCTTGGCTTCTCAGATGACAGATGACAGAAATCTGTCGTGTTTGCTGGGTGCTGACATCTTCCATAGCACTTTGGAAGTACCATATTAATGAACTATTGAGCTACACTACTATCCTATGAGGCTGCCCTGGACCCACATTCTTAGAGCAACACCAAGTAGCATTCCTTGAACTAAGCAGATCTCCGTGTGTCTATTAGAGTGGAATACAGGGAAGCAGCTAGTGGCCTCGTTGATTAGTGTCTACAGTATTTTTAACTTTCATATTCTATGAATTCCATCTGAAGATGAAGTGGATCAATGAATAGGACTTGATTTAGTCCAGATGCTGGTGGATTTGTTCCTTTTTGTTTGTTTATTTTCAAAAAGAAAGAGCATTTCATGGAGCAGTAAGGATTGCCTTACGCTTTAATAACACAGTTTTTTTTTGGTTGTTTTTTTTTTTTGTTTTGTTTTGTTTTGTTTTATGTTTTTTCATAAGAGAACATTTGGTCAGTTCTTAGCAGCAGTCATTACAGGCAAATTTGAATTTGATATAAGGCCTTAACAATTGATAAGAGGGGCTAGAGAGATGTATGAGAGGCAAAGAACATTTTCCTGCTTTTGCAGAGGACTTGGTTGCCTTGTGGTCCATGACCTCGGTAACTGCAGTTCCAAGAAATTTATTGACTTCTGGCCTCTACTGGCATGAAGCACAGAGGTAGTACACAAATGCACATGCAGCCAAAACACCCATATGCACAAAAATAACTATAAATTGCATAGACTGTTTTCACACATACTTGCTAATAATATAGTTTTGATAATAGTCACTCCAATGACTGATAATACTACTATTATTATCAATCTTGGCTTGATGTGATTTATAAGGAAATATTATGCTGTAAAATTTCTGCTGTCTACTATATTCTAGAGGTTCCTATTCTGGTCCAAAATATTCTGTTTGACCATTATGTCTTTCCTACTTTTCAAAATAACTTCACACAGATTTGTTCTAAAATATAGTTGTTGAATGTAGACAAAAATAAGTGTTCAGCAGCATGTGTTGATATCGCCCTGGACACACCACCTACAATCTTTCTCCACACTGAAGGCTTTGCAAACATTGCTCAATCTCACCCGGGACATCTTTGAAAAAGGAGAAGAAATAAAATACAAATATGGGTAAGCCAGAGAGTATGCAGATACCCATACAAAGGAATATCTTGTTAAATATGTAAGGGATTGAGTGTGCTGCAGACTTGGTGCAAACAGATTTTAATAAAGCTAGTATTTTTGAAGGAAGATTACATTCCATCCACTAGAATTTGAAACAGTTTCATTTTTATTGACACTTTCATTCCATTTGATGTGTTAAGACACAAATTAATGATGTCCTTACCGTATTTGATAACAGAAAATGAACTTGTGAATCGTTCACCCTCCAACATGAAGCAGTGGAGGAAGATCCACCGCTTGTGTGGCTTTAAGGACGGCTGCTGCATCTGAGCACCAATCAACATTACACAGCTGAAGCTTTTCCAACTCAGCATGCAAACTTGATGAACTTCCTACAAAACCAACTGAAAAACTTAGAATAACCAAGTGTAAAGTCACCATAACACACAGTGAGCTAGATTGTTGACATTTTTTTTCTCAGCACCTTAAACCAAAAATAGTTTGAAAAGTATCTGGGGATAAACAGTGTTAATGCCAATGGCTAATTTTGAAGTGTCTAATTTGATGTGGTTATGTGGGCCCTCAAAAAAGAAGACTTGAGCAAAGATATCACAAGAGCTGCCTTTGAGATGGCCTGATTGAATAGTGTTAAGAAAAAAAATATATGGACATTGTCATCCTGTTTGCAGGCAATATCACTGGAGCACAGACATGCCACAGACATGTTGTTTACTTTTGGAAATGTTTTTAAAAAGTGGAAAGTCAGCCAGAAAAAAATAAAATTAATTTCATTATTAATGTCTTAAAATATTTCTTAATTTAAAGGACACTTTCTTTCTTCAGTGAAGTTTTCATGGCTTAATATTGCCAGTATTATTGCAGTTTGCCTTACTCTGTCTACTGTAAAGCATTAAAAATCATTCTAAACAACATAATAATAAAATTTCCACATTTCTTCAACTCAGTAAAAAGTCCATAGTATTTGTTTGCACAAAATACATTATAAAGCCTAAAATAAGTTGGCCTAATTTGTCATTTTTATTTACCAATGTGATTTTGCTTTTCTTGTACACATATTAATTACAGAAAATGTCTCAATGTCTCCACTACCTATTAAATTCATCTCTGTAAGAGTTGGTACACTTGGGGTTCATAGAGAACAGATGGTTTGGGGAAATACAGCACCACAAAATGTAGCAAAATTAATAAGATCCATCTAAACTAAACTGTACATAATCAATTTTCTTCTGAAGAGTGATCATTTTACTTTGAGAGACAATAAACTTCCATCTACAAAAGAGTGTTTAATGTGTTCTTAAAACACTACTTGAGTGATGACTGTAAGTCTCACGATCAGATCAGAAATTTACCATGTTGTAATAAAATACATATGGCTCATAAAATTGCATTTGCATATTTCCTATGGTCTTTTGACAGAGAAATAATACTTTGAGCCAGGGTTTTCACCTCATCAGCTATAACACAGTAAAGCACATATTCAGCATCATGACTTCAAATCCATTTACTGTTTGTGAGATACTAAAAGCCACTTCTATTTCCGGGTATATCTTTAGGCCAAGGTTGTCAGGTTCCTAGAGACTTACCACCCTTACCATGTGTTTACAAATAACTGAGTGAAAGGAATAAAGTTAGGAGTTATGAGACTAGCCATTCTATTCACAAACTTAGAAATTGCATCAATCTGCCCTCTCCTGACTATTTTAACATCTGGGTAACAGGGATATTCCAGTTGAGAAAAGTCTCCCAGGAGCTACAGAAGGAACATTTGAGGAGGAAAGTGCACTTTTCAGTCGCTTTAACTCCACTCAGATGTGTGTGGGCAGGCAGTCTTATCTGTTTTCTGCTGTTCTTTAGCCAGTATTTTATATCATAGTTTATTGCTCTGGCACGGAAGTGACACCTTCAAATTCTGTCTTCGGAAAGTATGACTGAAAATAATATGTTTGCTATGGCTTTTTTTAAACTTCATTGTAACTTTCTACAAAACTATATCTGTCCTATCCCAGTGGATGTTAAGGATGAGAATAGCTGCCTTTTATTTTGAAATATGACCTATGTCATCTTCTGTAGTACTTATCAGGACAATAATCTGAGTTTGGCATTATCAGCCCACATAGAATCTGAGGCTCAGAAGACTAGAAATTGTCTCGATGGTTAAGAGCACTGGCTTCACTTCCAGAAGTCCTGAGTTCATTTCCACCACCCACATGGTGGCTCACAACCATTTATAACTGTAGTCCTCTGGGATCAGAAGGGCTCTTTGGTGTGCAGATGTACAAGCAGGGAAAATACCCAGATACATGCAAAACATAAATAAATAAACATTCACAATTTCTTTTAGTTTGCAAATCTAGCCTATGGAGTTGACTTTACATTTGAGTTATAAATCTTGCTACAGACTCTAAATTTGTCTTCTTTTCACTTATCAATAGATCTTGAACTGTGAGTGTCAGTATTTTCTAGCTGTTTATTCTGATTTCTGTTTACTTATACCTATAGTTACAAGATTTTTTTTTTAATATCCTGTCATCTTGTTAAGTTGCTATCTGAAATCTGGTCATCATTTTGTTCAGCTTTTTTATTGCCTTGGCTGATTTCAGCATCCTGTTACTAACATATTTTTACTCTGGTGTTAGCATCTTTCAATGGTTCATCTAGTCTTCTGACATCAGCTCTAGAAGTCTACATAGACATATACACAGACTTACCATCACTTGAAACTATTTCATACAAAAAGGGGATACTCCAACAACTTTACTTCTAACAGAGCTGATTACAACTCAATCTCTACTGCCACTCTTTTTTTCTCTAAGTCACCTAAAAATGAATGTTTAATTCAAATCCAGTCACTTTAGCCCTGATGGAAAGAAACAGAAGAGAATTGTTATGAACCTCAAAACCATGAACTTCAAATATGCCCTGAACAGTAAACCTGATCATGTTCACGGAGACACCTAATAGGGAAGGCAATAGGAGGTAGTTAGTGTCAAAATATTGATGATCAAGATTTTCATCCTTCTGATTCCAGGGACATCTAGTGATTTCTGAGCAATCTGTGGCTCCGTAAATGAAGGTTGTCAGTCATTGTGTAATATTTTCATTGTAGTTTTCAGTTCAGTCTTCTGCATAACAGCAATAGGAGTAGCTAGGCATAAATGTAGGCATCACCTTGTTCTGAAAGAGTCCCCCAACAACTTCATCAAAGTAATGTAGTTTGGGTCTAAGGTGTCCTCTCAAAGCTCATGTTAAGGCTTTGTACTGAATGTTGCTTTGAGAAGAGACAGAGCTTTGTAAGTGGACCTGGTCATAATTAAGGGGCGATTAGGCAGTAGGACAGAATTTAGAGACAGCATTGAGACTCAAGATGCAGGTCATTTAGGCCATGTCTATAAAGGGTACATTAAGGCATCAACTTTTCCCTAATTGTCCTTGCTTTCTGGATGAACTGGGTTTTATTTCCCAAACACTTATACAATGATATAGTGCCTTATCATAGGTCCAAAAACAATTGGGTTGCAAGATCATTTTCTGGAAACTCTAAAACCGTGAGTCAAATGAGACTTTCTTTCCTTGAGTCTCTTTACTCTAAGAGTTTATTACTCTGGTGGGAAGATGATTAATACAAAAGAATAAATGTACGATGTTTTGAATTTGAATTTTCTTTATTTTGTTTTACTGTTTTTTTTATCTTAGTAAAGATTAAAGGCATAAGATTCTTATAAATCTTAATTTACCAGTTTCACTGTAAGAGCTCATTTATAAGCCAATGCTGTGCTTTTATACATTCCTGACAATCAAATCTCCTTCATTTATCCCAACAACATGAGGAACAGTATTCATATTATGTAAAACTTACATATTTCAAAGACTGGAATGCTTGTATCCATTTCAAGATGTATGTGCCAAAATTTAAGACTGTGTTCTTGTTAAGAAGGAAAACTTTTGTGACACAATGAATGTCTCATAAAAGATGCCTCACACAGAATCTATACATCTACTCTTCCCTGCCTTCCATGACATAAAGACACAGCCTTTCCTTCCTCCTCTTGCAGAGGGCCTTAGCACTCAAAGTACCAGCTTGGAGAACAGATCAGACACTGTCTGGAAGCTGAATTGATCTTGTCTTACCAAGATACTAGGACTAACATAAATAAATTTATAGCAAAGTATTTGCCTAAAGTATTTCATGATAAAATGCAAATGGACTAAGATGAGCATTGGATAGATCTGATATTCAAAATGAGGAAGATGTTACTGCAAGTAAGACAGCCAATGAGGCAGAGAAATGTGTGTGACTTTGCTCTGTTGCTGCTTTTGATCACCGTGCAGTTCTGCTTTCAAAATTACTGACTCATTGTTTTATTTACAATGCAAAGGACAAAAATATAGAAATTTGATGTATAAAACCTTGTTTGTTACCAGGCCACAGAAGATGACAGTGCAGCCATTCCTGTTGTGATCTGATAAACTAAGATCAAAAGGAAGGAGAGGAGGACCTCCCCTATCAGTGGACTTGAGGAGGGGCATGCTTGAAGAAGGGGGAGGGAGGATGGGACTGGGAGGGGAAGAAGGATGGATTTATGGGGGGATACAAAGTGAATAAATTGTAATTAATAAAAATAAATACATTAAAATAACCTTGTTTGTTAAAGATTGAAGTGATAGGATCAGAACGTAGAAACTCACACTGAACATATGAACATAAACTCAACTTTATTCAACAATCCAGAATTTCATATATACTGGATGCTTTATAGTGTCTGAAGAATGTGCATGAGCCAATGACAAGTTTTTGAATGATGGAATTCAAAATGAACAACATAGGGATGTTATATATTTTCATTAATGCTATTTTAAGAAAAATACCATAAAATTGTTAAAAGTAAAACACCAGGGATGAAGTAACATGTCTCATTGAAGTAAGGGCACTCAACAGACAGGCTGGAGAATCTGGGTCTAACTGTGGGCCCCTCTTAGAGGCAGAGGAAGAATTGACTTGGCTAAGCTGTCCTCCGACAGCCACATGCACAGGGTGGCAAAGCGTGCCACACAGGCATCCTGCACACAATAATAAAAACAGTTTTAACTAAAGATATTAAAAATAGAAAGATGAATTACTGGACCTCTTCCTAACGCTATTGCTTGTATTTGTTTTGGAAGTCAGATACATGGATACACTGGAACCCAGCTACCATAGTTTCAAGAACGGTTCACACTGTCTCCATGGCAGGTGCCATGGCCTATTGTCAGAGTCCACATGTTACACAATGAAGGGCCAATTCGCATTCTAAAGAAATGAGTTGCTGAAATTCTGTCAGTTCAAATTTTAGAATTATACAAAAAAAAATAACATAGTAAGAATGCTTTTAAATAAAAGTTAATTAGCTTTCAAATTATTCAGAAAAAATTCACAGTTTTCCTCTTTAATGTAAAGCTGAGAAAACACAGGGTGACCTGACAGTGTTATTATTATTATTGTTATTATTATTTAGTGCACTGTCCACCCTAATCCACAATGGCTTGCTCCCTTTTTTTCTTTGAAAAATATTCTTTTATTTTTCCCATTCAGAAACTGGTAAATAAGAAGGCCTATACTATGCTGGAAATACATTATTTTCCACAGTTCCTGCAGGCTTCTTAACAGTGAGTGTTACATTGACAGGTTGGAAGCATGGCAAGTTTATGTAAGTAGAATTACTCATGCATCAGCGACTGACCCTGAATCTTTAGATAATTAGTAGATCTGTACCAATTTTCTTTGTTTGCTTTTGGAGACTTTTTTGTTTATAAATACTTGGGCATATTAATTTTAATTCCCAGGGTTTTCATAACACCTAATTCTGGCAAGAGATACAATAGCAGTGTTTCATGTAGCATCCCATTTGTCCTTAGCTCAATTTCATGATGTAAGGGCACTTAAAAAACAAAAAACAAAAAACAAAAAAAAAAAAAAAACTTTATCCACAAGGAGAGCAACAGAACCAAAATAATCTGGGTCCAGGGGTCTTTTCTGAGACTGATATTCCAACCAAAGACCATTCAGGGAGATAATCTAGAACCCCTGCTTAGATGTAGCCCATGGTAGTTCAGTGTCCTAGTGGGTTTCCTAGTAATGGAAACAGGGAGTGTCTCTGACATGAACTCAGTGGCTGGCTCTTTGATCACCTCCACCTGGTTGGATATTCCCTCAATCTTTGTTCTCTCTTTATCCCTGCACTTCCTGTAGGCAGGGTAATTTTTGGTTCTCAGGTTTTGTCAGTGAGTTATTGAACCCCTCTTTCCACTTCTGCCTGGCTAGGTGGTGGTACCTTCAGTCTTCCTGTTCCCAGGAGCACTTTTTACAGATGACAAAAATGTAAGAAGCATATGCACTTAAGTACCTTCTCAAGTTCACATAGCCAGAGGATTTTAAATTATGATACAAAAAACGCCAGAACAGGAAACAACCTAGGAACCTGCCACAGAGGGCCTCAGAAAGCCTCTGCTGTGCAGACTGTTAAAGCAGATACTGAGCCTGATGCCAACTGTCGGGCAGAGTGAATGGAATTTTATGTAAAAAGTGGGAAATAGTAAGAGCTGGAGAGGACAGGAACTCCACAAGGAGAGCAACAGAACAAGAAAATTTGAATACAGGGAACTTCCCAGAGACTCATACTCCAACCAAGGACTATTCATGGAGATAACCTAGAACCCTGACAATGCAGCCATTTCTGAAGAGAACTGATAGACTAAGATCAGAAAGAAGGAGAGGAGGACCCCCCCATCAGTGGACTTGGGGAGGGGCATGCTTGCAGGAAGGGGGGAGGGGGGACTGGGAGGGGAGGAGGGAGGGACTTATGGGGGGATACAAAATGAATAAAGTGTAATTAATAGAAGTCAAATAAAAAATTAAAACATGTTATACTTTGGGGTCCAATGTTGATTCACTTTCAACACTGGGATCATAGAAATCTTATTTATAAATAGTAAGATGCATATTTTTAATTTAACTTAATATTTTAGTTTGTGTGTATATGGTGGACTGAAGGGGTAGTTTGTACATATGTACAAATTTGTACACATTGCAGAGGGAAGAAGAGGACATTGGATACCCCAGAGCTGGAGTTAAATGCAGTTGTGAGCCATGTTACCTGGGTAATGGAAACCAAACTGAGTTCTTTGTAGCAGCAGTACTTGCTATTAACTACTGAGCAACCTCTTCAGGCCACAAGATATGGTTTGATGGATTCACAGAAAAAAAATTTAATTGGCTTATCTTTTTCTTGACAAGTTAGAAGCAACTGAGTTTATGATTAATAGACTATTCAAAAGAAAATCACCAATCCACAAACAAACAGCATAGATTTTAAAAGTAAAAAAATCCATTTTTATTAATGCAGAATTCTTTTATGCCAATCAAAGGTGGAATAGGTGTTCAAATTAAATGGAAACAGGCTTCATAGCTTGTAAGATTTAATGCAACAAAATAGAAAAGAGATGAAAAGCTGCTGTAACACAAAATGTGACACTTCTCATACCACTCATAGTGACTCAGAGCCCTGGGTAATCCGGTACTTTGTCTGTGATGTTTCTTTATTGTGTGCACTTAGAAGTGTGTGAAGAAGCATAAGTTTAAATATTTTAGTCTTTCACTTGCAAAGAGAACATTGGTTTGATGAGAGAACCTACTGCTGATACAGTGTGTAAACTAACAACAAAGCAGGCATTTCTACCAGCAGTTATCGTCACTGTGCGTAGATCCATTGACTTTCTCAGGGTCTTTAAAACAATGGTGGTAAGCTCTACCAAATGCTATTGAGAAAGAATAAACATTCAAGATAAATGATAATGTTATAGAAAATAACCATTGATACTTTTTGTTGGTGACTGCTCAATACATGTATATTCCCTTACTCTAAATGAAACTTTCATAATAACAAAATATAGCCATTGTTTTATTTTTCCCTTTTAGTTAATAATAGACCTTTTAGTTAATAATTCAAATAATTAGGAAAAACATTCAAGAAGTATCAGGGTTGAGGACACAAGAATTGTAAGGAATTTGCAGGTCTTCATCTTGGTGCTGATTGTGACTTTATAAACTATCCTGGTCATTATAATAAAGAAGGAGGTCAAAGAGTTTGTCTTCTTCTCTGACATAGTTTTCTCTGTCCCTAGTTCTGGCCTCTTAGATGTCTTGATTCTCTTATGGATATAAATGCTACATATTCAAACTTACGGTGTTTTGTTGATAATGCATGCTGAAACGCTGTCTAGTGTGGTGTGGGCACACACGTCATAGAGCATTGTGACTGTTGGTGTGAAGAGACAATGATGAGGTCTTCTTGGAGGCAGTATCTTCAGGACAATGTAAGGAATTTGTCTTTCACTGTTCACTTGCAGCTCCATCTGCACCAGATCCTCTGAGGAAATAATGACTGATGCTGCTGCTCAGGGCTTTTGTCAAGCCTTGTCTGAAGTTCTAAAACGAGTAGTCTCAAAGCCAGCCAGATGCAGTAATAGAAGAACCATCTCCACAGAAGAACAGTGAGACATTGTTCTAAGCCTTCAATCCTCAGTAGCATGGGTCAGAAGCCTAAAAACTGGTAAAATGTCATTTTGTTTTGGTGATGATGCATAAACTGCTCCCATTTATTCACATAGAATATGCTTTATTTAGGGGAAGTTTTTGAAGTTTTTCCACAAGTGTTGGTTCTGGATTGAGTATCTTTCAAATGTGTTGTGAAGCATTTATCTATGCCACAGATTATAATGTCATGCATCTCAAATTCTGTTATCTACTTTTAACTGATCTTCCCCAAATTGCAAAGGTTGTCAAATGACCTCAAAGTTGCTTGGATTCTTTCCTAGCAACCTGAGTCCTCAGCAAGGTGTCAGCTTTGCAGGCCTGAGTTCCATATTGAATTTACTTAGCTTGTGGAGAATAGCCAAGAATGCATGTTTGTATAATCATATCACACCCAATGAGCATTTTTAATAATGTGTTTTCTTTGTTGTAGAAAAGAAAAAATAATTCTTGTCTCATTACAGAAATGTGTGCTACTGTCTTCTCAGAGGACAATGAGCTTCAATTGAAAAAAATAACATTTTCAAATCAGTCTCCATTTCATTAAAAATGACATTGGAATGTGAGCAATTGTAAAACCTAATGAATTCACATTTCCATGTCATTATTTAACTTGTTTTGTGTTGAGACCCGCTAAATTAACCAATGCTATGTGATACTCCATTTCCCCTGAATGGAGTCTGATGAGTTTAATGTAAGCTTGGGTTCTTCCACGCTACCGACTTTACTTCTACAGCATCCAAATAACATCCTGAGACTTTTCAGCAGTTTCTTGTGATAAATTCAGCCTTCATTTAAGTATCTAGAAATATTTTGTCTTATTGTATGAGAACTATATTCTACAAAGAGATAATGTTCAATCTCAAATATTTAATTTAAATTCAGGTTTACAAAATAGGTCGTCAACTGTGTGAAATGTGCAAATAAGTTAGATTTTCTTTGGAAAAAATACACCTCCCACAACCACTCAACTTTATCTCCATGTTTTTTTTTTTTAATTTTTATCATTAGTTACATTTTATTAACTCTGTATCCCAACTCTATCCCGCTCCCTCATTCTCTCCCAATCCCACCTTCCCTCCCTCACCCTCATCTCCTCCCTGCCCCTTTCCAAGTCCACTTATTGGAGAGGACCTCCTCCCCTTTCATCTGACCCTGTTGTATCAGGTATCTTCAGGACTGGCTGTAAAGTCCTCCTCTGTGGCCTAGCAGGACTGCTCCTCCCTTGGGGGATAAGGAGGTCAGAGAGCCTGCCATTGAGTTCCTGACAGAAATAGTCCCTGTTCCCCTTACTATGGGAAACCAATTGGTTACTGAGATACCATGGGCTACATCTGAGCAAAGGTTCTAGGTTATATCCATACATGGTCCTTGGTGGAGTGTCAGTCTCAGAAAAGACCTCTGTGCCCAGACATATTTGGTCCTTGTCGAGTTCCTATCCTCTCCCCATCATACTAACTCCCCTTCTTTCATATGATTCTCTGCACTCTGCGGAAGGTTTGGTTATGAGTCTTAGTATCTGCTTTGATACATTGCTAGTGTATCCATATGTTTTAAACTGCTTCATTGTCCATACAGTCTCCCTCCGCACTGTTGCATAAGGTCATGTGTGCCTAACTTTCTGCTACATGTTTTTAATCTGCAAAGAAATTTTTCTTAGAGAAAGCACTCAGTATATTTCAGTAGAAGATTTAAGGAATGTACATTCTTTGTTTCGTGTGTGTGTGTGTGTGTGTGTGTGTGTGTGTGTGTGTGGTGTTTGTGTGTGTGTGTGTGTGTGTGTGTGTGTGTGTATGAGCACGTGCACATCTGAATGTGCCTTGGGGTTAAAACAAGGAAGAAAGTCACTAAGATCTGACCTGTAGGAAGGTGTGAGTCATACAGCATATGCGGTTGCTGGTAATGAAAACTTAGGTCTTCTGGAGAAGTAACAGATGTCCTTAATCATTAACTCCTCTCTCTGAAGCCCCAGAGTTTATTATTTTTTTACAGTTCATTTTACCTTCTGGCTTTTAGTAAAGGCAGCCTCATTTATGCAGTAATTACAGCGCTATAACAGCAACCTTCTGACAACGATGTCTCTTCTCTACATAAGCACATTTTAAGCAAGTTCAGCTACTGTTTCCTTATGCTTTATTTTCTTATGATTTGTTTTTAAATCAATTTCTCCTTATGTATGTGTGTATGTGTTTGAGTGTATGTTTGTTTGTTAATGAATATATACAGATGCTCAAGGAAGCCAGAGGCATACAGTTCTGGGGAGCTGAAGTTACAGGCAATTAGGAACTGACACAAATGGATCAATCACAGAACATATCTTTACATATAGATTATCTCTCCAGACTAAAGTGTGTGTAGCTTTTCATAACAGAGAGTCAAAAGAACCAGGAGTTTGTTTTCATGTTTCTGCCAAAAAAATGTAATTAAATCATATGCTTATTTGAAAACATAATAATAAAATTTCATCTTGTAGGGTATGGCAATATATAATTGTTTAAAATATTAAACTCATAAGAGATAACATTTATCATTACCATATTTATATCTGTATGTAATTTAAAGTAATTGGATATAATTTAATTATAGCTTTATGTGGACAATACAGTAGAAATGCATCAGCACTCAAGGCTCCTAATAAATCATGTCCTCCAGCTGACACAGACTGACACCAGCTGCAACCATAACCTTGCTCAGATTGAAGTAATATTCTCATTTGTGAGAAAACTACATCATTTAGACTGTGGCTTGATTCAAGAAAGCAATAAAGGAGCTGCCTAGAAGAAACATACCCTGGAGGTCAAGGAGGCAGGGCAAAGCATTGTGAGGAGTGGCACATGGAAAAGGGATACTTTTGAGAACAACCTATCTCAGGGGTGAACTGTGCAGTAGATCATTCTACCTACGGATTCTTCTCAGAGAAAATGCAACACAGATCACAAAATCAGAGCTTCTAAGATGAGATCGCCATCAAGTAGTTTAATGTACATATAGGAAAGGTATATCAGCCAGTGCAATTTCAAGTTCCTAAAATGTAAAAGATCTTTAGAGAAATATCCAAAAACAAACAAACAAAAACAAACACCTTTTAATTGAAAATTTCTCTGATTTATGTCAACGACAAAATTTCCCAAATTATGATTCATTCATGTCATTTGCCATATGCATTCTTGTGGAAAACACTAAGTATTTATCCTACTAAAGTAAATATATTATATTTTTATACAAATTACAGATTTTCTGGTAATTACAAAGGGCTTAAGAACCCCTAATGTGGCACATTGCTGTTTACTGAAGATCATTTATTAGCATTCTGTTCACACTTCCTAATTTCAACTGAAATCATTCTCACAGTAACCTCAATTATTCAGTAACTATTCTCTTAACAAAACAGTAATTTCAGGCAGTGTGTGTTTTACTACCTTCACTGAAACACTTAGACCCTTCAGAGTATGTAACAAACTTTACTTTTCAAGAGAATAGACATCATATTAGATTTTCTGATGAGAAAAGAAATTGTATCTTTTAAGGATAGAAGTAAATTAAAATTCATATGTTTAAGAAAAATCAGTAGTTTGTCCAGCAGAGATCTAAATATGGTCCTAGCAGTTTTTATATCCCTTAATGTTTTAGTTGAAAATTCAGTAGTCTTCTACATGTCGATAAATGATGAATTATTTATCTTTGGTTACACTCACCTCATTTAAAATACACTATATATTTCCATCATTCACCAATGTATGGAATTAATAACCTCATAAGAGGGAAATATGAGTTCTAGGGCAGCACACATTTTAATAATGAACCCATGTTTGAATACATTATGAAAATTAAAAACTGACTTCAGTCTTTTTAGATTTTTAGAATGGCATGTGAAGAAGTTGATACTGGAAAATAAAAACTAAAAATACAAGATTCTTTGTCACCTTAATCTTTTTGGAACTATGATTAATATTAAACATAGAAAATTTTCCGGTTGGATGATTTAGCCTCTTTTGAATAATTGTCAAATAGTAAAGAATTCTTCTAAATGCTGACTTGTGTAGGTAGGTGAAACTTCACTGAAATGCTTTAACATCTTCTGTAGTTTTGACAAGATCTTATCTTTGATCTGCAAGATCCCTTCAATTGCCTGTACACAGATCCTAGATGGGCACCACCTACTGTAGCTGAGCCACACAGTCTCACACAGGTAACTTCCTGTCCTTTGGCTTTCCCAAGTCCTTGTCAGTAGAGCAGCAGTATGGATCAGGTTTTGTTGTTGTTGTTTGCTTTGTTTTGTTTTGTTTTCTGCTGAAGCATGTACACGGAATATTGTATCTGTGATAGATAATCAGACTTGCTCCACAGACCCTTGGGATTATATGCTTGCACATACCAACAACACTGCTTATACATCTCAACAGCATTTCCACAAGGATACATCATGTAAATTATTTTAGACAAGAGACGGGCTTTTGTAAATTCCTCATGCAGAAATTCTAAATTTCTAAATTCTAAATTTCTCTGTGTTTGGTAGCATTTGAGACAACAATCTGGCAAAATGAATTTAAAGTACATTATTAAAATTTATTTTCCATTTCATTACATGAAGAAATGGTGATTTATACAAAATTGCAGTACAAGGTAAGACACAGAAATTTCAGTAAAACAGTGACAACAGTAACAAGCCACACCTGCACTAAACTTTCCACAATGCTGATCAACTCAATGATTGTCAAGACCAGACCCAAATTATGATGGGCTGTTTTAGCTGCCCCCCCCCACAGCTATTCATTGCCTACCTCTGTGATTTACCTAAAATCCTTGCATTTCTGAGACAAACTCTTTCAGAGTGTACAGTATGATTGCTACTTCCCTCCAACCCAAAGGATAAGGATATAATCAGATAACATCTAAGGCTGATAGCAAAAAATTCCCTTTGCTTCTCTACCTGATGGTTCCACCAATGTGTCTGAAATTGTCTTGTTTTATGATTATCTCTTGTTCTATTTTTTCTTTATTAATTACACTTTATTCACTTTGTATCCCCCCTGTGGTTTTCTCCCTCTTCCCATCCCAATCCCTCCCATCCTCCATCCTCTGCATGCATGCCCCTGCCTAAGTCTACTGACAGGGGAGGTCTTCCTTTCCTTCCTTCTGAACCTAGTCAATTAGGTCTCATCAGGAGTGGCTGCAGTGTCTTCTTCTGTGGCCTGGTAATGCTGCTTCCCCCTCAGGGGGAGGTAATTAAAGAACAGACCAATCAGTTCATGTCAGAAAGAGTCCTTGTTCCTGTTACAATGGAACCCACTTGGATACTGAACTGCCATGGGCTACATCTGTGCAGGGGTCTTAGGTTATCTCCATGCATAGTCCTTGGTTGGAGTATCAGTCTCAGAAAAGACCTCTGCGCTCAGATTTTTTAGTTCTGTTGCTCTCCTTGTGGAGTTCCTGTCCTTTCCAGATCTTACTGTTTCCCACTTTTTTCCTAAGATTCACTGCATTCTGCCCAAAGGTTGCCCATAAGTCTCAGCATCTGAACTGATAGTCTGCAGGACAGATCCTTTCAGAGGTCTTTCGTGTCAGGCTCCTGACTTGTTCCCTCTTTTCTCCTTCTTCTAATGTCCAGCCTCTTTTCCTTTCTGGATAAGAATTGAGTATTAAACACTTAAAAAAATGTTCAGCCTCATTAGCCATCAGGGAAATGCAAATCAAAATGACCCTAAGATTTCACCTTACACCCATCAGAATAGCTAAGATCAAAAACTCAAGAGACAACACATGCTGGAGAGATTGTGGAGAAAGGGGAACCCTCCTCTACTGCTGGTGGGAATGTAGACTTTTACAACCACTCTGGAAAACAATCTGGTGCTTTCTCAGACAAGTAGGAATAGTGCTTCCTCAAGATCCAGCTGTACCACTCCTAGGTATATACCCAAAAGAGGCTCAAGTACACAATAAGGACATTTGCTCAACCATGTTTGTAGCAGATTTATTTGTAATAGCCAGGAGAAAACAGCCCAGATGCCCCTCAACTGAAGAATGGATGCAGAAATTGTGGTACATCTACACAATGGAATATTACTAATAATAAAAGCAGAGAATTAATAACCAACCAAAGTTTCTAAAGAACACAAAATGAGAATCATAAAAAAGGACACATAAAAGAAAATGCAAACCTGTAAGATATGACTATCAAGAGCTTGAATAAAATATGGAACCATCCTGCCCAAAAGACAAAATAATTTTATTAGTGGGGTATTTGAGACAATACAAATTACTAAAGAAATTTGAATTTAAAAATACCTAATTTTTAGCTAAATAACCAAACAGTCCAGTTCCCAAATAAATAATTAAGGTCGGTGATCCAGTCTGAAGCATGAGAGAAAGACATTATACACTGTTAGGGTAGAATTAATGAAATAAATGAAAACATCACATATGTTAAAGTTATAAAATTAAAATTGAAATTTAGTTTTAATAGGCTGATTGAAAATGTGTGTTTTATGGAAAATGTGAATTTCCATGTGCATAAAACTTTAACTGTAAAATTAACATCCACTTCAAATTAGATATTCTTTTCACGTCTGAATTTGGGTGATTTACTTTACCTTTCTTAATCTTTTTCTTATTGTAGCAGATGAATGTTAAAATTGGATTTAAACGTTTTAGTGTTTGTTTGTCTTAGCTCTCTGAGAATCTTCCAGGTCTCTGGTTTGCCCTCTTTGGCTTCACTCTCACCTTTACTTTTTCAGAGGAAACAGTCAACTCCCACCAGACACTAACTTACTAAATTTAGCAATATTGACAAAAATCTTTCCTTATGTATCCCAAATTCCTAGCATAAGTTTGGAATTCACTCCTTTTTTATTTTAATTTTTGTTAATTACACTTTGTTCACTTTTATCCTCCATAAGCCCCTCTCTCTTCCCCTCCCAATCCCACCTTCCTTCCTTCTTCTCCATGCATGCCCCTCCCCAAGTCCACTGATAGGGGAGGTCTTCCTCTCCTTCCTTCTGATCCGAGTCTTTCAGATCTCATCAGGAGTGGCTGTATTGTCTTCCTCTTTAGCCTGGTAAGGCTGCTCTTCCATCAGGGTGAGGTGATCAAAGAGCAGGCCAATCAGTTCATGTCAGAGGCAGTCCCTGTTCCCATTACAATTTGGACATTATTACAATGCAACTATGCTGATGGCATCTCTGAAGAATGAAATAGATGAAGTACAGACCGCCAAACTCATATGCCAAGAAGAAGCTGGATAAATCAAAAAGGAGCCAGAGACTTGGGAGACAGAAAGAAGCATGTTCCCCTTCATGTTTTATTGCCTTAAACACTTTATGGATGTTTTAATCTTCAGTTCCTATTTATGTATGAGAAATAATGCAGACAGTATTAGCAATAGTAAAATAAAAACAGCCATATAACAAGAGGCTTGCTGTTAACTATATGATCCTCCAGAGTTATGGGTCATGGAACCTCCGAAAATATGGAAGGGGTCTGCTGCACCCACACTGATGATTCTACACTGGGCAACACGGAATATCACTGCACCCTGGGCAGTCTAAAGAGATAGCAAGGGAAAGACAAACAAAACACCTTTTCTAAATGCTGAAAACAAAGTATGTCTGCCTAAATATAACACTTAAAATAATTTGAGTTATACAAAAGAGAGCCTCCAGAGAGAGCTTTATGAGATTAAGGATCATACTTCTTTTGCCTCTCAGTATATACCCAATATCTAACACATTCCTGGCACACAGTGGCTGCTAGTGTAGAATTTTATATCACTATTCTGAGAATTAGTACACAAAAGACCATGCAGTTTGTCCATTTATGCTGTGATCAATTAAATAGAACTATGTTCTGTTTCTATGTATTCATTTTCTCCATTTATTACTGTATTCATGCATATATACTTGTTTGTAAGTGTGTGGGCATATGTGTGTCTGTGCAATGTATGTGTGCAACTGCTTGTGAAAGCCTAAGTTTGATGTTGGCTGAGTTTGATGTTGGCTGTCTCAATTTTCTTATAGTATGATGATAGAAAATCTGTAGTAATCTCACTCTCATATAGGTGCTGTCTCACAGAGCTCCCTTTGTCCTCAGCAGTCAGTCCTTCATGGATTGCTTACATTCCAGTCATTTTCCCAGGGAGTAAACCCCAAACTGAAAGTAATATGTAAGTTCTGTCTCAGTTTCATTTAATCATACGGTACAATCATGTGATTGGAACCCACACCTTGCTATAACAAGGTTGGAAAGCGGATTGAGAGCCCATCGCTGCAACTTTTCAAGCCAACAGTGAATTCAGATTGGCCTATTATCACCATTTATTAACATGGAAACATAGAAAGGTTAAAGAAAAAGAAAATCCAGGCAAAACAGAAAAACATCAGAATTATTTACCCTCTATTAAACAAACAATAAAAACAAAACAACAAAAGCCCACATCTTTTCTCAAGAGTGAACACCCATGACCACTTTCTTTCACATTTCAAAAGTAAACACAATAATTTTCTGTATTAATGAGTGTATATGAAGGCTTATGATTACATTGTTTTGGAAGAGTGATCTAATTATAGGGCTTGGAGTAGTGTCTCACTGTATACGGCACATGCTTTACTTCTCAACAGTGGGAGCACATGAGTTTCAGTCAAGTGGGCTGAGCTCTCACTGATAGTCTTCTAGCTCTAATTTCCATTTATTTTAGAGGATAATCAGTTAATATATATGTGCATTGTGAATGTGCTGTACATGGTTTATGGCCCCAAGTCATGCTTCCTCTTCTAAACAGATGATTATAATCAGTGCCCTTGAAGAGGACTTTTCTGTTAATCACCACTGAGCTCCATGGGAGACTATAACCCCAGGAATGCTGCAGGCAATGTAACAACAAACTGAAAACTGCTTGCACCATCGGCATTCCCCATCAAGCTACAAACACTGATGCTGTATCTGCCATTTATTCCTTTCATTATACAGTGAGTTAGGCTCTGATTAGACTGTGTTGGACTGGAGGTGAGTTAGGTTGAAGAGGCAAAAGTCAAATGTTTTATATCTTCCTTGGTGAAAGGAAGGTCCTGGGGTGATCATCTTTTAAAAAGATTTTTAAAGTATCTGGCATGTTTGCCTCCTAAGCAGCTTAGCAAAGCTCCATGGGAAGCTGAGGCAGGGCTAGAGAGGGGTTTAATGAGGCTTGTTCCTCCTCAGACATGGAGCTTCAGTGTCTCTTCTCCACCTTGTGCATGCCCAGGGCACGTTCTATTTTCTCTTTTCTTTGTCTGTTTCTTTGCTTTTTCCTTTGTATCTGTTTCCCTGCTTTGAGTTAACCGCTGTACAAAGATTACTGATTGTTGGAGATGCTCAATGGGACCAGGACAAGGGACAGTCAAGAAGCCATGGCACTGGCATGGACCCTGCCTTATCTCTGTCAGACCCCTTGACTAAGTTTTTGAGCAGGACTCTTCCTAAGCACCACTGAAGCATTCTGATGGGTTGCTTAAGGAAAGACTGTCTGACTGTTTCTTTTTTGTATCTTAAGCATTCCTCCTGTCACATCAGCTTTCCTCAGGCATACCCTGTGTTTCAGGGATGCCCAGTTAATCTGCTGGTGAATGAATTAATGTCTTTCAGTAGATCTAAGAAGACACGTCTCAACTTACTTGAGATTAAAGTATATCTAACGAAACACCTCAGCATCACCTGGCTTGCATACATTTTTGTGTACCTATCCAAGTAACACTAAACAATGTGTTTATTTCAAACAAGACTCATATTACCCTCATAATCACTGTTTCTTACCTGAAGTAAGAGTATTTAGTCTGCTTCATGACATCCTTCATTGTTCAAGTCTTGCCTTTTTCTGTCTTTCCACTAATTTTTCTCTATAAGGAGCAAGCAATCAACAATCATCTAGCTACTCATATTCTGTTTTTTTTTTCATTCAGCTCATTTTATACCAAGTTGGTTAATTTAAACTCTGTGTGTCTTCCCATCTCATTTTCTCTCTTTCTCCTCTTTCTTGCCTATAAGAAAAACAAAAACTAAGAATAGTCCAAAACCTTGAATCTTAACCTAAACCACTGTCTCCCAAATGTTTTTAAGGTTGTGTACCCCGGAGATAACTGTTGCCTTCATGGGTTTTATCACTTAGTTTAATCCTCTACTGAACAGACTTTGGAAGTGGGGGATTTTTGGAATAAAACGGTACTTTTATAAGAGTCAGGGACATTTACAAAGGGGCTGTGGTTTTTCTGACATTGGACAGCTTTTCAGAATGTCTCCATCTTACTGGAATTTTGCAGGTAGAGCTCAAAGTGTTATGCGACTGATCTCCAGCAGTAGTCATGATTACTCAACTGCTTAATGCTGCCTGTGGGCCTCAGCCATGAAAATGAAAAAAACCCTCATGTTTACAAAGCTAATTACAGAGCATGCGCGCGTGCGCGCGCGCGCGCGCGCGCGCGCACACACACACAAACATTTTTGCTAAGAATCAAACAAAAAGTTCAATGTTTTATAGGACTATTTGTTTTTCATACTTATATGTCTTTCTTCTTTACTTCAGGTTACTGTTGCCCACGGTTCTCTCCCTTGTCCATTTCATAGGTTAACTCCTGATCTCTCTGCATTTTTTTCCAATTGTCTTTCTAGCCAGCCAATGCCATTTTTCAATAAGCATCTCAGTTTTCCCACCTTCTTGCAAAAATGTCATCTTTGTTTATGCATGCCAAATAAGCTGCCATCTTTTTGTAAACTATCTTAAAACCTTGAATTCATTTCTGTCTACCTATTTCACATGAAACTGATTAATGGTTAATAAAATAAAATAAATAAGTGTATGTACTTACAAGGCGTTTCTTTTTGTTTGCTTGTTTTGAACTGATTTAAATGTTTATTGAGTTCTTTTATGAATAAGAGTTTATTTGTAGCTTTTCATGTATAATGTTGAGCAAGTTGTCATTGTTGAATTAAAATAATCTTGGTAGAACAAGGAAATAGTCATAGTGACCACCAATCATGTTATATATAACACAAATCGCAGAGTCAAACGTAGGATTTGAACATTTAACAATAGAATCTTTTTCATAATTGTTTATGAAGAAAGCATGAAAGTCTTGCATAAGAAATTCAAAATAGTTGCCGAGCATGTTTGCATATACCTGTAATCTCAGCACTCAGGGATGCAGAGGCAGGTGAATCTCTGTGAGTTCAAGGCCAGCCTGGTCTACAAAGTGAGTCCATGACAGCCAAGGTTATACTGAGAAACCCTGACCTGAACACAAAATAATAAAAAAAAGAAAAAAAAAATCAAAATAGTCTTAAAGTTGTTGACTCAAATATAGAAAGACTAACCAATTAATGACAAAATGATCTTCCTCCAACATATTGCAAACTCACTTTAATATTTTTTTGATGTAATTACACTGGCAGATGGCAGCCTCAATATTTATTTTACTCTGTACAATTCTTGAAAATTTGTTTTTTTTTCTGAAAGAAAAAAATTGTTTCAAAATATATTTGAGGCTCAAATATATATATATATGTATATATATATTATACACATATATATCCCTCAAACATATATAAACATAGACATACACACATATATATATACATACATATACATGTTTATATATGTTTGATATATATATATATAATGTTTATATATGTTTGAGATTTGCAGTTGATCTCTCAATTGTGAGTTGGTTTTATTTTCTAGTCTTTCTGCTTGGTTTGTCTCATTATGAGGTTGGGATGGTATAGAAATAGATAAAAATGGGTTGGATTTATGTGAGATGCCACGCAGTCTGCCTGATACTTTTCAGGGTTGTACATTCATCTGCAAGACAATTTTTTATATTAAAACTAAAATATAATCTTTGTTATATTTGTTCTTCAAATAACATTTGAAGTTTAGAGAGATTACTTAGCTTGCTTTGATGACTCTTAGGTGCCAGCATTTGTACATAAATCTGTTCATTGCATGAATTCCTCCTTTATTCTTTTTATTGTTGCTTGTATTATTTTATACAAGTTAATTAATCATGTAATCCTACAGGGTAAATTCAGAATTTAGAATAACATACTACAAACACATCACCTGAAATTCAGGAAAGATTCTAACAGCCACATTGGTAGCAAGTCCCAGAGAGATAAAGGGCTCCTTGAGATTTCAAAGGTTGACTCAGGGAGTGATAAAGTATGGGTCTTCCTTATAAAAAAAAAAAAATCATGGATAGCAGGAAGACTGTAATATAACAAAAGAAAAACTCTTCAGTAATTACAATTTCTGTATAAAGCCAAATATATGGTAGCCATTTCTATGTGCACAGTATTCATAACTATTCTCTTAAATCCCCTGAATATTATCTGATAATATAATTTCTACAGTATTTGCTTAAACTTTCTAGAGATGCCATTTACATTGCAAGATGTGATTGATCTTGAAAACTCCTGTACCTTAGGCTCAGTTTTAAAGGGCAGCTACTTCCAGTGAAAATTAAATGCATTTATATACATGCTGTGATATTTATCCTTGGTTTTCAACTTGACCTGATTTCAGATCACCTATCAAAAATGCCTCTGTCTGTAAGTAAGAAAGTGCTTCTAAGGAGAACTAACTGAGGAAGAAGACTCATCCTGAATGTTAGCAACACCATCACACATGTCGGGTCCCAGACTGAGTGAAAATGGCAGAAAGAGAATACTACAATCTGTAGATTCACAGAGGTTAGGTATAGAGTAAGGAACTGAGGGTGGCAGAGATAGAGCTTGTTAGAAAAGGAAAATAGAATATATAAATATGAGTGGATGGGACACTAAAAAGGAGGATAAAGTATGAAGTGGGGGAACAAAAGAAAGAACACAGGAAAAGACGCCTAAAATTAAGGACCATTTGAAGCACAGTACAGAAACTTAATACAATTTTATAAAATTTATAAAATAAAATTTGTAAATTTTATAAAATATATACATATATGAGGCAGATCTAAGTGAAATCACTAAATAATAAGAGAGAAAGCCCTCTGTGGCCATCTGCTGTCACCAAATGAAGTTTCAAATGATGCTTCCAATACCAGAGTTATATTGCAACTAATTGAGTTTTTGACCCAAAGTGTACCATAGGAATTTCCAAATCACCAGACTGTTGCCAAGACTATAGGTTTCTCTCAAGAAACTGGCAGCAAATCCCTATTGCTGAAGACAACACCTACAAAACTCATTGAACATACAGTAATCAAGGTGGTGCCTAAGTAAAGCCTTTGTCTCAACATCATTGGTACAGGAAGGTACTGTTGATGCTACCAAAGGAGAAATATAAACACCAACACAACCATTTTAATCTACAATTGTGTCCTGCCTAAAACATATGCTAGTGCAATGGTAGCATAAAGTTTCTGAGAGTGACCAACGAAGATCTGTAAGTGCAGGCCCACTAACCATACCCAATACTGCTTGGCTGAGCAAGACCTGAGCCTAGATACCCATGATCATAGGGCAAACCCAAATACTACTGTTCTCATAAAGGATGTAGTCATAAAATGACTCCTGATGACATTGTGGTATATTCATAGATAAGTGCAGTCCCTGCTCAGCCATCATCAGAGAAGCTTCCTTCTGCAACAGCTGGAAAAAAAAAATATAGAGTCTTACAACCAGAAAATATGTATTGAGTAAGAGACCTTGGAACATTCAGCCCTAATGCAGTATCTCTACCAATTTCCTTCCCTCTGGTCTTAGGGACCTCTGAGAAAGAAGAAGCAGGAAGAGTGTAAGAAAGACTCAGTGGGAATGGAGGATACCAAGGAAACAATAACTCTAAATAATTCAACAATTTTGACACACGCATGAACTCACAGTGACTGAGGCAACATGCCCCGAGCCGGCAATGGGTTCTTAGAGCTGGAAGAAGTGGACACATGCCTCCATTCCTTTTTCAGAGGCAACTACATGTAAATGAAGTAGCCAACTACATGTAAATGGAAATTTAGTTTTCTCCAAGGGAGGAACACTGGGGAAACAAAATGCTTTTAAGTATAAGCTGTATGTGCAGTAGTAGATGGCCAAGAGAAAGTGAACTCAGCAGCATTTTTGGAGGTTCCTTGCCTAAATTTGTTCTGAGCATTTTATAAAAAGTATATTATTTATTATTTATAAATAATACATTCTCTTTGTTGCCTCTTTTTCATCCTATGGGACCTCCAGATATATGTTATGGCTTCCAGTTTTGTGTTTTTATAGGATTCCTGAGTGTGAGAAGAAGTGGATGCTGAGTTCATGACTGTTTCTTGCACATATTCTTGAGCTTTACTCCTTCTGCTTGTTTGTTTTGTCCTGCTCTGGTATGTTTGTTTTTGTTTTATCATATCATATATTATATTATCACTTAGAAGCTTGTTTTCTTTTTAATGGGAGATAGAAAGGTTGTGGATCCAGATAATACTGTGAGGAGAGGAACTGGGAGAAAAAGACAGAGAGGAAACAATAATCAGGATATATTCTTTACAAAAAAAGTCTATTTTCAATTACAGGAAAAGAAAATCATAGGAAGTTGGCAGGGAGTTTTAAGACAGCCATACAACAGGCTGAACATATTTAGCCCAAAATTTATGAGGCTGTAATAAAGCAGAAATGTATAGACATTTTGTAAATGTAAATCAGCAGAGTAAATCTGGATGTTGTCAAGGCTTAAAAGGAAACAAAATCCTCACTCACTTATCTCATCATTCCATAGTTGCTCTTTGGCTATTCTATCCATGAAAGCATGACAAAACCACATAAGCCAAACATAGGACTCTCCTTTCTGCACTCCTGTGTTCTCTGAAAAACTACTCAGATCCTATCAGTTTTCAGCTTCTTGGGGCTCCCTGTCAGAGCTTCAGCATAACTCTATAACTGATTATTTGATTTGTATTTTGTAGAATAAATATTGGACACATAAAACCTAATGTACCTTAATATATTAATATAATATGCCACAAATCCATAATCTTGAGTTACCACAGGCACTGGGGATATCCTTGTACATAAAACATATTTTTTACAGTTACAAAAGTGCCAACTTATAAACTATAATGTTGATATTTATATTTTCAGCATTTTTGTTTTTATATTTCCAAATCACTGCATTGGGAGAGAAATGTAGAAGGCACTTGAATGGGGGAGAATGGGTGCAAGAGTTAAGAAGCAGTTAAAGTGTATTTTCTATATTTTTTAACCTTGAAATATTTTCTTTTTTAACTTTTATTAATTACACTTTATTCACTTTGTATCCCCCCATAAACCCCTCCCTCCTCCCATCCTAATCCCACCTTCCCTCCCCCTTCTTCAACCATGTCCCTCCCCAAGTACACTGATAGGGGAGATCCCCCTTTCCTTCCTTCTGATCTTATTCTATCAGATCTCATCAGGAGTGGCTGCATTGTTATCTTCTGTGGCCTGGTAAGGCTGCTCCCCTTTCAGGGGGAGGTGATCAAAGAGCAAGCCAATCAGTTTATGTCATAAGCAGTCCCTCTTCCCATTACTATGGAACCCACTTGGACACTGAACTGCAACGGGCTATATCTGTGCAGGGGTTCTAGGTTATCTCCATGCATGGTACTTGATTGGAGTATGAGTCTCTGGAATGACCCCTGTGTTCAAATTTTCTGGTTCTGTTGCTCTTCTTGTGGAATTCCTGTCCTTTCCAGATCTTACTATTTCCCACTTCTTTCATAAGATTCCATGCACTCTGCCCAACAGTTGGCCATAAGTCTCAGCATCTACTTTGATAATCTGCAGGGCAGAGCCTTTCAGAGGCCCTCTGTCTCAGGTTCCTAACTTGTTTCCTGTTTTTTTTCTTCTTCTGATGTCCATCTTCTTTGCCTTTCAGGATGAGGATTGAGCATTTTAGTCAGAGTCCTCCCTCTTGATTAGTTTCTTTAGATGTACAGATTTTAGTAGGTTTATCCTACATTATATACTGAGTATATACTGTGTGTGTCTTTCTGCGTCTGGGACACCTCACTCAGGATGATCCTTTCCAGTTCTCACCATTTACCTGCAGAGCTAAACAGAAAATTCTCGATAGAGGAACATCGAATGGTAGAGAAACACTTAAAGCAATGCTCATCCTCATTAGCCATCAGGGAAATGCAAATCAAAATGACTGAGATTTCACCTTACACCCATCAGAATGGCCAAGATGAAAAACTCAAGTGACAATACATGCTGGAGAGGTTGTGGAGAAAGGGGAACCCTCCTCCATTGCTGATGGGAATGTAAACTTTTACAACCACTTTGGAAAGCAATCTGGTGCTTTCTCAGACAACTAGGAATAGCACTTCCTCAAGATCCAGCTGTACCACTCCTAGGCATATATCCAAAAGAGGCTGAAGTACACAATAAGGACAGTTGCTCAACCATGTTTATAGCAGCTTTATTTGTAATAACCAGAAGCTGGAAACAACCAAGATGCCCCTCAACTGAAGAATGGATACAGAAATTGTGGTACATCTACACAATGGAATATTACTCAGCAATGAAAAATAAGGAAATCATGAAATTTGCAGGTATTTTTTTTGTATTTTTAAACAATAAATTTTCAAACAAAAAAGTGGTTGCTAAACATATTAAAATGATTAGAAACTCATTCATTCAAAACTTACATTTACAAGGGTCCATGCCATGAATCCTTTCCAATGAGTAAATGACTGACAGGAACTTAGAAAATGAAATAATCATTATAGGAATTATTATTAAGTGTATAAATTTTTATAGGCTCACCAGAAAAGTAATTGGGAATCTAAAGAAACTCAGAAAGGTGTTTTGAGGTTGAGATTTTCCATTCAAGCTGATATCCTAGAATCAATAGGATCATAAACAAGAGACACATTGATTACAACATTGTATCCAATGGATGTAAAGGAGAGCGATGTAAGTGCTAGCATCAGGAAAGTCTCTTCTGATACAAGTTCAGTTTAAACTTTCCCTTTCTTTCTTTTTCGTTAAACATAATTCTTTAGTAAATCTTTTGGAATTTCACACTATGCACTCAAATCACACTCATCTCCCAGCACTTCGATATCTGTCCTCCTTTGTAGCCTCACCCACAAAAATAAATGAGAATAAAAAATGAAAACTAGAAAAGAAAGAAAAAAGAAAAACAAAACAGAACAGAACCAAAAAAAAAAAAAAACCTGAACAAAGGGGTCTTTTCTGAGACTGATACTCCAACCAAGGACCATGTGTGGAGATAACCTAGAACCTCTGCACAGATGTAGCCCATGTCAGCTCAGTCTCCAAGTGGGTCCCTGGTAAAGGGAACAGGGACTGTCTCTGACATGAATTCAGTGGCTGGCTCTTTGATCACCTCCTCTGGATGGGGGAGCAGCCTTACCAGGCCGCAGATGAAGACAATACATCAAGTCCTGATGAGCCCTGATAGGCTAGGGTCAGATGGAAGGGGAGGAGGACCTCTGCTACCAGTGGAGTTGGGGAGGGGCATGGGAGGAGGCTAAGGAGGAAAAGAGGGATTGGAAGGGGACCAGGGAGGGGCCTACAGCTGGGATACACAGTTAATAAGTTGTAATTAATAAAAAATATTCAATAAAATAAAACAACAACCACATATGACTCCCCTTCAGGGGTGTTGGAAACATTTGAATCCTTTCTCATCTATGACATAGCACTTAGGGTCAATATGTTGACTTGACTAGAATTCACTGTCAAACTTCTTGTCCTTTCTCTTACTGCCCCCTTATGTTTAAAAACTTTCTAGGAGACAACTGGGAACGAGGACTTTAAAGTCACAAGGGCTAGTTCCTAATACACATTTGCTGCCTCTGAGTTTCCTTAGCTTCTATAAAACAGTTATTTAGTTGGTTTCATCCATCAAGTTTCCTGGTGGGTTTGTAAGACTTGGCTAATGCTGAATGGCCTAGAAAAGCCTTGGGCATTTGATCATTACACTGAAATAGTTGTTTTTACCTCGAGCACATTTCAAGAACTTGAGAAACCTATGCTGTGGGACGCAGTTAGAGTTGCCCTTAATACTGGCTTGAAGACAGCAGCAATTCAGGAGCCAAGTTTCATTGTCAGGTGCAATTATCAGGGAAGCTTTTCAGGGATAGTGTGCTCCTGCAGAGGCTTCCACAGATTCCTTTAGTCACGCATGGTATTTTAAAAACTCAAAGATACATAATATGTTCAGTTCTTCCAATCTGCTCAGGGTTCTTCTCTCTGCAAGACATCACTGTGTGACACATTGTAACACACCTCAGATTTTATGGGGCGATGTTTGATGTTGTTTTTTTAGTTGTTTTATTCGTTTTTTTTTTTTTTTTTTTTGTGTGTGTGTGTGTGGAGGTACAAGGGCAGAATGTGGATATGGAGGGATGGGGAGATGAGTGAGATTAGGTGCATGATGTGAAACAACAAAATCATTAAAACGTTTAAAAATAGACTACAATTAATGATGCATATAATGAGAACAAAAATATATCAAAAATTAATATCATTTGTGCTAACTCTGGCAATCTAACAGAAATGACTTACCCACAGTTGTCACACTCTGCATGGGACCCTGCTAAACAGGTAACTGGAAAAATGGTAAACAGGAACTGGAAACACAGGAAAACACCTAGCACTCTAACCGAGTATTTTCCAATCTTTCATTTGCAGTACGTGTTTTCTGATGTTTAAGCTTAGCTCAAGGCCTCACGTCTGTCTTCTTTCGATGATATGTTTTGTCTGTAGTATGAAGTTTACTGATACCGTTTTAAGCACACATGAAGACCACCTCACAGATCACAGTTCCGATAATCTGAACTTACAGCAGCTGGGCTGGTTAAGCCTCACACTGTTTTCCAAACAAGTCTTGAGGCCTATGTTCTAGTCATCTCGCTGCCTCAGCTTCTCCAGAGTCTCTGAGGATAAAGCTGCACACTGCTAGGCCTGGGAGAGCTAATTAATTTTGGTATAAAAGGCTGGACCTTGCATGATATGATTCTGATTGGGTTTTATGTATTATGAGAACCCTCTTTCTGGCTGGAATGTAATTACCCACTCTTGATTTTACCTTTAAGGGATGGGGAATAGGAAAAAAATCTTGTTATTAACCCTATCACAATGAGGCTACATTTTTCTGACCTCAGTTTACCCTGATTAGTTCCTAAGAATCTTCTTATCAATGCAATTTCTCTGGGGTCAGAGAACTTCATTAATATGAGGAAGACACACTTCAATACATTGGAATTTCTCTCTTTTTATGAGAAAAACCCAAAAGCTCAAAAAGTTCTTTTAAATTTTATCTGGGAGTGCATGCATCTGGCTCTTTGTGCCCTTATTTCCTATATCCAGGAGTCATGCTAACAATTGATTGAAAATATTTAAAATAAGAGTCTATAACTAAATATTTGCAGATTCCTTTTCTTGTCATTTTGCCCTAAACAATACAGAACTTGCAAAAAGTTTCATTGTTTTGGGTATTATTAGCAACAGAAAGAACAAGAGCATATAAGGCATATGAAAATTCTACACTATAAACAACTTTGGATTTTGGTATTTGTAGGAATACCTGGAACAAAACCCTACCAAAAAGCAAAAGTCTGCTGTTTATACTATATTTTTATGGTAATAAAATTCAGGTTTGTACAGCATGTTTCAGTTCATATCACATATGGCACTTTCAGTTCAAAATTGACAAAGATTTGTTAATAGCCCCTATTGTGGGGAAGAATGTGGATTCAAACAAAGTGGCCCTCATGGGAACACACAATTTTCTTGCGTTGACAAATGCATTAGGAAAACATTTTAAACAGAGAAAGATTTATTTTGGTTCAGTGCCAGAAGTATTGTTGCATGGCTGCCTGGACCTATTGTCCTTAGGCCTGGGGTGAAAGAGAATGTCTTTCATGTTTGTCCGCCAATGGGTTCCTCCTTCTTCTCTTCTAGTCTTTCTGAGCCCCATGCTGTTGGATGGACGGTGCTGAGCACATTCTGAGTACATCTGGCTTTAGCATCTATGGAAAGCCCTTTCAGAAACATCAAGTGTATTCTACCAATTTCCCATGTATTTCTCAACACAATCAAGTTGATAGGCAGGTTAACCATTAAAAGAAATAACTACCATGTTTTTCCCTTTAAGTTTCATAACCCTATACAAGAATATATTTCATTAGAGTCAAAGGCATCCATGGCTTACTATACACTGTAGAGATCATGAATAGGCCTCTATGCCAGGTGTCTTATGGACAGAGCTATATTGATAAAAGTTTCCAGAAATGCTATGTGGTTTCAAAACTGCCGTGTGTACAATTTAACCAGTTAAGAAAAGTGAATACCATGGAAAAAAATAAAACCAGATATGGAGTTCTTTGAGGCCTGCAGGAACATTTGTGAGCACACTTGGGAAATGCAGAAAGAAACCTCTGTAGTGCTGGAATTACTGACTTTCATTTATACAAATCTCATTTTATAGTGGCTTAGAAATGCCATCCCATTGATCCTCATGGCTGCTCACGGGGACGCTGATGGGCTATTAAAATGGTAAGTGGGTCTTGTTCTAGGAAATGATCATCACAGTAACTTAGGGGCAAATGAAAATGATTTTGACAGAGAAACAGATTTGTATTAATTTCCAAGGTGGGCAGATTTAACAAGGGGATCGGACTCTGACATGGTTCCTGCCTTCTCACAGGATAGGATTAAGCCAGCCTGGAAGAAAGCCAGGAAGGGGCAGCAACTAGTTAATCTAAAGATTCCTCTATTGAACTCAATTTGTCTGGAACAGAAATCTTAGTGAACTCCTTCAGCAATTCTATCTTTTCCTTCTCTGTGTGTTTTCTGCCAGCAGGCACAAATAGTATGAATCAGTACACAGCAAATAGAAGCTTGTAAGAACTGTGTCCTAGAACCCCTGCACAGATGTAGCTCATGGCAGCTCAGTGTCCAAGTGGATTCCCTGTAATGGGAAAAGGACTGTGTTTGACATGAACTCAGTGGCTTACTCTTTGATCACCTCCCCCTGGGGGTGGAGTGCAGCCTTACCAGGCCACAGAGGAAGAAAATGCAGCCACTCCTTATGAGACCTGATAGACTAGGTTCAGATGGAAGGGGAGGAAGACCTCTCTTATCAGTGGACTGGGGGAGGGGCATGGAAGGACAAGAGGGAGGAAGGCTGGGATTGTGAGGAGATGAAGGAGGGGGCTACAGTTGGGATACAAAGTGAATAAACTGTAATTAATAAAGAATAAATCAATTAAAAAAAGAACTGTGTCTCCATGCCCCTGTCTCAATACAACTGTTACATGACCTTCTCTGCAAGATTGCAAGTGAATCAGATTAGGTATGAGCTTACAGTGTGTTAGTAAGTGTTCAGTTAAGGTACAGGGGTCCACAGAAATGTTGAGCCTTTTCAGAGCATTTTGTTTGGATTTGTATGGGTGCATTTTTCCTCTGAGTTGACTGCTCAAAAATGGCATCATACTTCAAAGATTTTGGGAAATTTCACAGGTAAGGAATCTTTGTTCTTAAGATAAAGCTTGTGGGTAACACAGGCCTATACAAATTCACTTTTTCATGATATAGTCTTGGTTAATCTCTACTTTTTAAATGTGTGCCATCTTCACTGAACCTTAATATACTGAAATACATAAATCAAAGTCTGACCCGTGTCAGTTCAAGCTTAATTCCTCTGTGTTTATTTGTCCAATATGTGTGATGTCTTCAACAATAGGGTCTTACTTTCAAATTTTATAAAGAAACAAAGAATTTCAGAAAAAAAATATATATATATGTGATTTGTGAGTCTCTTTAACACCCTTAGCTAACAACTCAAAGGGAGGTTTCCTGTGCTTGGCATTGGGATTTACTGGAAAGCTACTCTCCGTTTAAGCTGCTGAATGCTACATCTAGAGAGAAATGCAACACTGAGCAGCTCAGCTCATTGTCCCCTGCTTCCTTTTGTCCTCAGATGTGACTTGAACCTGACATTAATGCAAATAACATAGCTTGTGAGGATTCTTAATTTGTTAATGTGATAAAGATATCATTTTCATTCAATATGTGCTTGGTAAATTATACTCACCAATGTGATAAATTATAATCAGTTAAACTAACATTGCAGACATGGTTATTGGCACATCACTTGGAAGCCACCAACTGCAGCATGGACAAGCTACATCTCATCCTGCATTGTGTGACTTTGATGCTGAGATTGAGAAAACCCCAAAGCATCAATAACTCTGATTACAGGCTGATTGCTGCTAGGCAGTGCAAATGACTGTCAGGAAGAACAAACTACCCAGCTCCTCTCAAATGAGGCAAGTATGAGCTTCCTAGAGACCTATGCATGATTTCTAAAGGAAGAATGAGGAATTATAACTGAAACTCATTATAGATAGGGTTAGAAGGCACTTGCTAATCAGAACTGCTGCTTATGAGAGATACAGCTTGTTAAAGGAAAAATAACTTCCACAAAGCAACATCCTTTTTATTATGTGGCTGCAATGTTTTCAGAGGCTTATACAGGCTTATTTTAAAACAAAGTATGTGTTAGAAACCTGACTTAGTTTAGACTTTCAGAATAATGATTTAAAACAGAAAAGTATGATTTATATATTACCAATGAAGTAAAAGTTAATGATTATGACCTAGTCTAAAAGTGGTAAATTTCACATTAAAAATAAACAAAACTAAGGCAAGAAATAAAAGTTATAAGCATTTTGATAGCTTTTTCCCTCAGTAAAACATTGAAGATGTGACCACATCCTAGAGAAGTTGCTAAGGTTGGATGGACCATCCTCCTTTATCTCCCTTTCTAAAGGAATATTCCTGTGGTGCAGATATTCTCCTTAATTTGGATTAACATTTAAGGTATTTTCAATTTCTTACAGATTTAAATAACTCTGGAAGCCTACGTATAAATATTGCACAGTCCACCTGTTTAGTAAGCCTCCCCAGAGCTGGAGGTTTGAGATCATGTGTGGAAAGTTCTGGCTTCCTCATTTACTAAGAACAATTGATGCTGCCCTGGGGATAGATGAAGGCAGTCACCTAATATACAGGTGACTGAAATGGAAGCTTGAATCCTGAAAGTATTAGAAGTAGTCTTACTCCTTTTAAATCAATAGAAAAACACCATAAAAGTGGCTTTAAGATATCGCAGTTAAAACATTCTGAACTTGAGCCCTAATTAGAACTCCATCTCTCCCACAGGTACACTTGTCGTTAGACTCTGACTGGACACAGTATATTGAGGATAAAGCTATCTTCAGAAAGGAAAGACGGAGACTAAATGACAGACCATGGGGGACACTGCTGTGCCAACTGATAATTAAGATGACTAAAACCAACTCCTTGGGCACCTACAGCAGGAATGGAGATACACTCTTGAGAATATGGAGAACCTAGAAAACACTGGCCCAGTGTCCCCAGGAAGAAATGTGGAACAAAGACACACAGCAGACTGGAGGAAGGAACAGAGGAAGCGCTGACAGGTGGGGGTAGGCTGATTAATAACGTTAAATAAAAGGCAGAAATTTGAAGTAGCACTGAAGCATTCAAATTATCACCAGCTGTTACATGAGCAGGTGATCTCACTCCGTGTCCTCTAAGCTTGATCTGTGGTTGACTGTCACAGAGAATATAAGGAGAAATGTCAGTTGAATAAGATAAAGAGGACCAAGTGCTCAGTGGGAAAAATACACACCAGAGACATTCAACAGTTTAAACTTATTCCATTTTAAAGTATGCTATTGTCAAGACAAGGGTTGCACCAAAATCTTATTTTTCTGTTTAGTTTTCTTCCTTAAAAAGATGTGGGATTCATTAAAATAAGCATAGTTTTAATAATATGGGTTAAATTTTCCTAGAAGAATAGTCAAAGACTCTGTAATGGAGATGTAATTTTAAAAGATGAAACAATACAATATTACAAAACTTTTCATAGATTTAATTTTTTCCTCCAAGAAATGAAACACCTTGCTAGTTGTTCTCTCTCCATGACTATGTAAATGGACAGATGAATCCAGAAAATTTGTACTGAGAGGTCCCTGAGCCTGGTTTCTTGTCTGCATTTGCACGATGTGGCCATATTATGGAGGTTTTGACTAACCAGTAGACAATATAAACCCTCTTTTTATTTTAATTTCATCATTGGAGAACAGTAATCTGAAACCTCAGACATTTAAATGTGTAAAAAAAAATCAGCATAGAATAAGTAACAAAATGCTGTTTCACCCATGAAATATTTTCCACGTAGTTTTTTTTTAATTTTCTTCTTTTGTTCACCTTTACAACATGATTGAACCCAAGCTTTCATATTTCAAAGTTAATCAGTTATAGTCAGCTTCACAAATTTGGTTTATGGATGAAGCACATGAGGCACTTTCTATGGACTTAGAGGATGATGGACAGTTTCATGAATACATTGCTAACATTGGGATCAACTTTTTTTTTAAATTTCCAATAAATTCTATTAATAATAAAAACAGTTTACCAATTCTGGGTTTCAGGTTATTCCATATGAAGTTGAGAATTTTTCTTTTAAGGTCTGTAAAGAATTGTGTTGGTAATTTGATGGGAATTGCATGGAATCTATAGATTACTTTTGATAAGATGGTGATTTTATTAATCATTCCAAGCAATGAGGATGGGAGATCTTTCCACTTTCTGATGTCTTCTTCTATTTCTTTGTTCAGAGACTTGAAGTTTTTTTATTTTTTTTCCATACATGTCTTTGACTTGCTTAGTTAGAATTATACCAAGGTACTTTATGTCTTTTGTGGATATTTTGAAAGGTGTTGTTTCCCTAATTTCTTACTCAGCCCATTTGTCTTTTGTCTACAGGAGGCCTGCTGATTTTTTAATATAATTTTTTTATTTAACAAAATTTATTTACTTTGTATCCCAGCTGTGGCCCCCACCTTCATCTCCTCACTATTCCACCCTCCCTCATCTCCTCCCATGACCCTTCCAATCCACTGATAGGGGAGGAACTCCTCCTCTTCCATCTGACCCTATCCTATCAGGTCTCATCAGGACTGACTGCATTGTCTTCCTCTGTGGCCTGGTAAGGCTCTCCCCTTCAGGGGGAAGTGATCAAAGAGCCAGCCCCTGAGTTCATGTTAGAGACAGCTCTTATTCCCCTTACTAGGGCATCTACTTGGACACTGAGTTGACATGAGCTACCTCTGTGCAGGGTGTCTAGGTTATCTCCATGAATGATCCTTGGAATATCAGTCTCAGAAAAGATCCCTGGGCCTAGATTTTTTTGTTTCAGTTGTTCTCCTTGTGGAGCTCCATACGCTTGCAGGTCTTTCTATCTTCTCCTTCTTTTATAAGTTTCCCTGCACTCTGCCCAAAGTTTGGCTATGAGTCCCAGAATCTGTGATTTTTTTTTAGCTAATTTTGTATCCAGCCATTTTGCTGAATGTGTTTATCAGCTGTAAGAGTTTCCTGCTAGAATTTTTGGGGTCACTCATGTATACTATCATATCATCTGCAAATAACAAAACTGACTTCTTCCTTTCTGATTTGAATCCCCTTGATCTCCTTTAATTGTCTTATTGCTCTAGCTCGGACTTCAAGAACTATGTTGAAGAGATATGGAAAGAGTGGACAGCCTTGCCTTGTCCCTGATTTCAGTGGGATTGATTTAAGTATCCCTCCATTTAGTTTGATGTTGGCTACAGGCTTGCTGTATATTACCTTTACTATGAGTGAGGTATCCCAAAAGCAGAAAGACACACATGGTAAATACTCACTTATAAGTGGACATTGTACATATAATATGGGATAATCACACCAAAATCTATACACCTAAAGAACCTAAGCAAGAAGAAGGACCCGGGGTAAGATGTTCAATCCTCACTCAGAAAAGCAAATGTGATAGACCTCAGAAGATGGAGTAAACAGCAAGCAGGACAGGAACATATCATAGGGGGTCTCTGAAAGACTCTACCCAGCAGTGTAGACTCAGTGAAACTTTTGGCAGAGTGCAGGGAATCTTATGAAAGAAAGGGTAGATAGAAAGACCTGGAGGGGAATGGAGCTCTACAAGGGGAGCAACAGAACCAAAGAATTTGGGTCCAGAGATATTTTCTGAAACTGATACTCCAACCAAGGACCATGCATGGAGATAACCTAGAACCCCTGCACAGATGTAGCCCATGGCAGCTCAGTGTCCAAATGGGTTTCCTAGTAAGGGGAACAGGGGCTGGCTCTTTGATCACCTCCCCTTAGGAGGGGGCAGCCTTACTAGGCCACAGAGGAAGACAATGCAGATAGTCCTGATGAGACCTGATAGGCTAGGGTCAGATGGAAGGGCAGCAGGATCTGTCCTATCAGTTGACTGGGGAGGGTCATGGGAGGAGATGAGGGAGGGAGGGTAGGATTGTAAGGGGATGAGGGAAGGAGCTACAGCTTGGATACAAAGTAAATAAATTATAATAAATAAAAAATTTTAAGAATGTAATTAAGAAAGAAAAAGCAGTTTACCTTAACTCAGTTAATGACCCCTCCCAGAGGCATAAACTGTATTTGACATTCTTTCTTCTGAATAGATTGGTACAAAGCTGTTTCTTTGCCAGGACAAAAAATATTATGTATGAGAGAATTAGACTATTAAATGAAGCAAATTAAATTTATGTACAGTGTGTCAAATAACAATAACTTCATAGGAAAAAGAGATAAAGCCAAACAGGAAAATAGTTTTGCAGAAATAAGAAAAATAGATTAAAATGACATTTTATAAAGACAAGAAAGTATCATGTGCTGAAGAAATAATTCAAGTGATTCTCTTGAAAGCCATGAAATGCGGAAGAGAATGCAGATATCAAAAAGCCATTGCCTGATGAGAAAATGAGCTAATGTAGAAAGGAGAGAGTGTGCCCAAGAAAGCAAGAGGGAATACACGTTCTCAACTAGGAGGCTCTGTGATTATGGGAAACTGAGGAAAAATTTGAATGGCTTTTATACTCTAATGAGTATAGGTTAAGAATTAACCACCAAAATGAATATGAGTTCTAAAGAAAAAGTATAAAGCCATTCTTTTATAAGGCTTTGTGTTATCTTAGCATTAAAATGTATTTTTTTTCCAAGCATGATGATGACCTGACTTCCATTGATCTCTGTATCCTATATGGTGGAAGGAGAGAACGGACTCTCCTAATTTTACTCCCACCACCACATATATTTCAAGGTTGGTATGTACATCCAAATATGCTCACATGTCTATTCACAAAAACATACATACATACATACAAACTAATAAATATAAGAAAATAATTGGAATCCTTTGAGAATGATGAAGTGATCCTATGACAAAGATGAAGTGACCTCTCAGCAAGGATCCCTTCCCTTGGAATGGAGCTGCCTTATTCTGTACACTATTTTACAGAAGCAGAATCAAGGCCTCGGATGTCAATCAGTTTTATATAGCAGACAATTTCAGAGTTTAATAAAACCATTAGGCATTACCCATGACTGGTCTAATACATTTGCACAGACTAGCCAGCTGTAGCACTGATAATGCCTATATAAAGCATGCTAAACACAAGAAACATTTCTGTACATTCCTGTGTGATAATCAACTGAAACTGAAAGTCATTTTCCATTTCTTCTTATAGGATCATGTCTCAGAGGAAAGCTTACCAAAAAACTCAGCATATGTTGTGTTCCTTGAATAAAGCATCCCCCTTGCCCCTTGATCTCTGGGCTCTTAGTTTACAATAAATGATGTCTCTGAAGACACATGTCTGACAAAACTTCAGTAGCCTTTAACTCACTCTTATTCTGGAAGATATCTTTGTCAAATACAGAACCTGTTATGGGTGCTGAACCTGTACTTTTAGTGCCATGGATGAGTCATTTAACCTCCTTACTCTTTAAAGATAGGAATAAATTGTTTCCTAAACTATTTCACTTACTGGAACATTTATTGGGGAGATAATGTCTACAAAACAGAATGAATGTCTCACTAAAAAGCAATTTACTGCATTTCTTGACCCTAAAGCTGAGCATGAAACAGATGGAAACAGAGAAGGGGGATGAAGCAAATGTCTGTGAGTTCATAGAGATGGGAGAGTGGAAGCAGAGGTCTATGACTTCACAGATATGGCAGATGAGATGTCTTGACTTCACAGAGTTGGTTTATGAAGGGACTCTGCTGTTTTGTGATAACACAATGGTTGAAGGAAAAGGCTTTATCTCACTTGCATATATTTCTGATGATAGTGAATATTTTTAATTGACTCTCTAGTTACAGAAACATTAAAAAAAATGCCCCCAAGCTGTCCAAGGCAGACAAGAAGCAGACAAAAATGCTGGAAGAATTAATAAACTTTTCTAATCCTTTGTGAGTGGTGCTAGTGTTTACAAAGGTCAGTGAGATACAAATCCCTGTTCTATTCTAGAACAAAACGAACCACTCTTCAAACCCAATGAGTGCTCTGACAGCTAGCTGCATATTTCTAATGCTTCAATGTGCTCAAAATGACAGCATTGCTTTTCTTTGATTCTGTTTGTTCTCTCTTTCTAGTTAAAGCTTGGAGGTCCTATTTCTCTTTTTCTTTTTTTATATAAAAAGCATGCAGCAGCCCTGTTGTCTGGTTCTTGGTGTTTCTACCTGTAAAAGTAGCTTTTATTCTCCTGATTTAATCATTGTCTTGGACACTAATGCCTCTGTCTGTTAACCTAAGCTTAGTCCTAGAAGCTTCTAGCCTCTTTACAATCTAATCCAGGTTTTCAGTCTCTGAGACTCCTGAATAAGTTCACCTTTTTTTTTTTTAATTATTATTCTTTCTGAGCTCTGGTTGAGTGGTTCAATAACAGAGAGATGGGAACACCAACCCACCCACAATACCTTCCATCCACAATTTAGCCTACCTACGAGATGTGCAGAGATAAAAATAGAGCAGATAGGGAAGAGATTGAGGGAATGCCCAACTAATTCCTGGCGCAACCAAAGATCAACCTTACTGAAGAGTCTCGACCCCTGACACCATGATTGGTACTTCTCCTAACTTGTAAACGGGAGCCAGACAGAGTTCCTCTGAGAGGAACCTCTCAGGAGGTTCTGGGCAGGACCTTAAAGCTGATGCTGAAACTCACAGTCAAGCATTTGGTGATGCTTAGGAAGTCTTGTAGAAAAGTGGAAGGAAAGAGAAAAGGACCTAGAAATGACAATAGCTCCAAAGGAAGTCCAGCAGAGCCAGGGCCCAGAGGGCATTGCTGAGACTTAAACATCAACAAGGACCATGCATGAACTGGACATATGCCCCCCACTATAAAGGTGTAGCATATGGGCAGCTTAGGCCATGTATGCCCTTTAGCAAGGGAAACAGGTACTGCATTGGACATGGACTCCCTTGCCATGCTTTTGATCACTTTCCCCTGGCTAGACTGCCTTGCCAGGCCACAGGGGAAGAGTACACACTTAAGCCTGATGCCACTTGATGAGCTGGGCTGGATGAGAAAGGGAGCTCCCCTTTTCTGAGGAAAAGTGGGAGTGGGAGGGGAAGAGGGATTGGACTACAACAAGGATGTAAAGTGAAAAAACGAGTGTGAGCCACCATTGTCCAGTCCAGTGTGTCTGCATTCTAGCTGGATCACACAAACATAGAAAGTCTTCGGATGTGATCTGTTGCTAGAACAGCCATGGTCTAAATTAGAAATCCTCTACATCCAAGCATCCACCAAACATTTGTTTTGCAACTCCTGTTACATAGTCTATGGCCCACCAAGTTGATTTACTTAGTTTTCAACAGCATGTTTCATGCCTCTGTCTTGTGCACATTACCTCTATCATGCATGTTCTTCTGTTTAATACACCATCAGTGGTATAGAGCCAGTCTCTGGCACCTGTCCTAATTCAGCCACCCCTCTTAAGCACGTGCCTTTGGGTAAGTGTCTCAATTTCTCTTTTTGATAAAATAATATGATCATTATACCCTTATTATGACTTTTAAATCCTTTAAACAAATTGCTTATAATTTCCTTGTAATTTGTACAAGGAAAACATTGGTATATACCAAGAAATCACAGCCTTTGCCGTCAGTCCAGGTTTTTGTCTAAGTCTTTGCATGTTCCCCAAACTTATTTCCTTTCTTTGACTCTTTCTTCTCCTTCTTTCTCCTGAAGAAGGTGGTTTCGAACTCCTTATTTTGACCTATTTTTTTCTTATTCACATAGAACAACAATATTATGGCGCTTTTAATTACTTATTTTAATGTGTCTTGTATCATGGACAATGACACTAATTGAAAGTAAATAGATATTCTATTTCTGTGATACTCTGAAAATAGCAATTCTTTGAACACATATGTTGAAGGGTAGAGCACAGTCCCTGTTTGTGTAATTAAATTACCTACAGAGACTAAAGAAATAAATGCCTTCTCTCTCTTCTGGGGAATACAGAGTCCTAAAGACCATAAGGGACAGATGGCTTCATTACACTATGTGTGATAGTTTTCCAACTTATTTTCTTGTAGGCATACTAAAGCATAATAGTTTGTTCAGCAGAAAGCTCCAAATAATTTTCAGTTGTCACATCTTGGCCATACTACAAAGCATAGATGCATTTTTATCTATTATAGTGTGTTTTACACACTCAGGTAACTAAACATTTGAATTTTAAAGTAATTCTTAAAATACATTTTCTTAAACACATTGATAAGAGGCATAAGAACAAGATATTGAACATTAATTTTGAATTATGTGAATTGGAAAATGTTCAGTTTTTCATAATCAATATCTATTACACAAATTTGCATATTAAAACACCAATTTATGAATTTATATTGTAAATTATTCTTATTTAATTGACAAACTATGAAAGGCAACTGAAAAATAACAATTTTTAATTCTTAGAATTAGTGTTTCTGTAACTCTTCCTAAAAGCAATCTTTGCACTGAACTAATGATATACTAAAGTAAATAAGGTAATTGCATCTTGGGTGATAATCAAAATGCTGAGGCAGAACTCTAGCTTAGGGCATTGGAAAATACTGAAATTGATTTTTAGTAACTTAACATTTGTCTTTAAAAAAACAAGTTGAAAATAGAGATTAAGAACAACAACAAAATATTTGTCTCCATAATAGGATTTCCTAATCAAATAGGGACATAAAAATGAAATCTGATGGTAGCGATCCTTCTTGTGAATACTTTCTAGATTTCTTTGCTCTTTTCTGCATAACACCGACCTCCTGAATTCCTTCTCTTTCTTCATCCCACTGTTGACCTTATTGATTCAGCTTCATCTCTTTTCTGAGGCAATAATGAATAGTAGATTTTCTCTTGCTCTTCTTAGCTTCGTGCATTGGCTCAGCATCAAACCCTTTGATCCTGTGTGGTCAGCGTAGCTTAGTGTAATAATCTCATAGCAAGTGCAAATTCATATTTATTACTATCCTAAAGTTAGTGCCAATCAGACCAGTAATATGTAGATTGCAAAGACTATAAAGTTTTAGCCTCTAATTACAGCTTTCAGGAACAAGACAGTGACTTTTCCATGTTTTTTCTAGACAAGCAAAAAATCCTCATTGTGCTGGCTTGGTTTTATTCAAACTTCCTGTACCTCAGATCCTCAGTATGAAATGGAGTTTAATCACACTCACACAGCATTAGTTTCTTATTGCCTTGTTAACAAATTTTCTTGCAGTTATGGCTTAAAGCGACTCAAGTTCATAACCTGGAAGCTTTGACAGTCTGGCTGGAGTCTCACTAGTTTAAAATCTCCATGTCTTAGGTCTCTGTGCTTTTCTGCATGCTCTGGCAGAGAACTCATTTCCTCGCCTTTCCAGATGGCAAGTGTCCCCAGGTCTTGGTTCCCCACAGGCTTTCAGTTATCTCAAAGCCAGAGCCCTGTGTCTCTTGGGCAATGTTCTTACGCTTCTCTCATTCCAGCCAGAAAAATCTCTCAGTTCTACTAACGGACATGTTTGTGTTGAGAACATTATACAAGACAAGATCCTTTCAAATTTTACGTGGCCACACCCGTAATGTCCTGATGCTTATTAAAACATCATACCTTCAGATCCATCAGTCTACATGTCTCCCTGACCTTAGGAATTTTCTACTCATGTTATTGATAGCTTTGTGACTGGAGTACACACTTGATGTTCTGGATACAGTGACTCAGGAAAGTTCCCTTTTTACTCCAGGACATTTTCCTCAGTGTGCTTTCTCAATACCTGTCCTGTCTTTAATTTATTCAGAAGTCTAACTTAAGGAGGGGCAAGATGGCGGAGCCGGGAGGACTCTCATTCTGAGCAGCAGCACAGCAGGACCAGCACAGTGGCCAGCAATCAGAACTCTCTGCCATAAAACACAGTCATTGTGTTTCCCAGGTGAGAGGATACCCCACGGTGGGGGATTCAATCAGCTTTTAACTCACCTGGCTAAACCGAGGAAGAGATCCCGGTTCAGACAGACTCTTGGCTGCTGGCCGCCAGCCCCAGCCCCAGCCCAGAGCCACAAGCCAGTGTCTCTGGTCACGGTCCCAGACTGAACCGTGGGCACCACACTATCAGAGACTGGAATTTTCAGTCGAGAGATAACCCCAGGGTACAGGAAACAATTGGGACCGGCCTTAGGTCACCCAGACATCCCCTGGAAAAGACTCGGGCGGGTTCCACGGGCACCCCAGGAGCCAGCCCGGAGCCAGAGCCAGGGACCCAGGTTCCAGCACAGAGCCCTGCCTGCCTGCGCGCCTGATTCGCCGCCGGAGATAGAAACGGCGGGTCTGATCTCAGAGCACTCAGCTCACCCCCAACCTGAAAAGGTCCCCGGAAAATTACCCAGCTTAGGGAGCCACTCAGGCTCCCAAAAGCCGCAAAGGCAGACACAGGCAGTTTCTGCGCACCAGACAGCTGGCAGAGACTGAGCCGCCATCACACAGCTGTGCTCCAGGCACAGGCAATTTCTGCGGCCAGCCAGCTGGCGGACACTGAGCAGTGTGCACCAGGGCAAAAAAAGACACTAGGAGTCCGTGTCTACAGAGAATCCACGGGGAAGGAAGGAAACTGTACTGATCTAAATCACCCAATCCTTCCCTAGAAAAAGTCTAGCAGTCTACTGGGGCCGAGGCGCCAGCACTCAGCTGTGCTCCAGACACAAGCACAAACAGTTGAGGCCCGCCTGATGTCCAACTGGGTCACAGCAGCTGATCATTAAATTTGCAACAAGAAACCCAGAAACAGGGCAGCTGCCCTCAGGACTTCCCTGGGTGAGAGGAGATCCCTCTCGACTAACAAAGACCACAGTTACCACTCAGGTCTATATCCCTGAGATGAGCAACTCCTGAAAAAACACCAGCCATCCAGGGACTATACCCAAAAGCTGAGAAGACATCCTTCAGGAAAAACCAGCTTTCTGCAAAGGGGATTCTCTCCACCACAGGATCCCCAGGAACCACCAGAAAATAACCCCAAACACCTAAGATAACACAACGGGTAGAGGCCAGCGTAAAAGCTCAAGCAACAAAAGACAGAGCAATATGGCATCTCCAGAACGCAGTTACCCAGGGGCAAGTAGCCCTGGACACCCCACCATAACTGAAATCCAAGAAGATGACCTAACAAGTATGCTCATGAAGATGATAACAGAGGAAACAAATAAGATTCTTAAAGACATAGAGGAAGATGAACTCAAACAGAATATTGCCATCCGTAAAGAAATAGAGGAAGCTGCAGCCAAACAGTTTATGGCCTTTAGAAAGGAAATGCTTAAAACACTGAATGAAATGATAGAAACAGAGTTGAAGGAACTAAAAGAAAAACATGAAAGTACAATCAGACAGGTGAAGGAAGTAAATAAAACAACTCAAGACCTGAAGATAGAATTGGAAAAATTAAAGAAAACACAAATGGAAGAAATAATGGAAAGGAAGAATCTAGGGAAGAAAACAGGAACTACAGAGGTAAGCATAACCAACAGACTACAAGAGATGGAAGAAAGAATCTCAGGTGTAAAAGATACAATGGAAGAAATCGATATATCTGTCAAAGAAAATGTTAAATCCGAAAAATTCCTGACACAGACCGTCCAAGAAATGCAAGACAATATGAAAAGACAAAACCTAAGAATAATAGATATAGAGGAAAAAAAAGACTCCCTTCTCCAAGGCCCAGAAAATATTTTCAACAAAATCATTGAAGAAAATTTCCCCAAGCTAAAGGAGAGGCCAATTAGAATACATGAGGCCTACAGAACACCCAACAAATTTGACCAGAAAAGAAAATCCTCCCGCCACATAATAATCAAAACAGTAAGTATACAGAACAAAGAAAAAATACTAAAAGCTGCAAGGGAAAAAGGCCAAGTAACATATAATGGCAAACCCATTAGAATCACACCTGACTTTTCAACAGAGACTATGAAAGCCAGAAGGGCCTGGACGGATATCATGCAGACCCTGAGAGAACACAGATGTCAGCCCAGGCTACTATACCCAGCAAAACTCTCAGTCCTCATAGATGGAGAAAACAAGATATTCAATGACAAAAACAAATTTCAACAATACCTACAAACAAATCCAGCATTACAGAAGACACTGGAAGGGAAAATACAACCCAAGAAAGCTAGCTACATTCAAGAAAACACAGGAAATAAATAACCTCACTTCAGTAAAACAAAAAGCAACCAAGCACACAACCTGATGACCACAGCCAACATCAAAATCAAGAGATCTAACAGCCACTGGTCATTAATCTCTCTCAACATCAATGGACTCAACTCTCCAATAAAAAGACACAGATTAACAAAATGGATACGTAAACTAAACCCAGCAATCTGTTGCATACAAGAAACACACCTAAGACACAAAGATAGACATTACCTGAGGGTAAAGGGTTGGAAGACGACTTTCCAAGCAAACGGACCCAAGAAGCAAGCAGGAGTAGCCATTCTAATATCTGATAAAATAGACTTTCAACCAAAATTAATCAAAAGAGATGGGGAAGGACACTTCATACTCATCAAGGGAAAATTCCACCAGGAAGACATCACAATCCTGAACATCTATGCCCCAAATACAAGGGCACCCACATTTGTGAAAGAAACATTGATAAAATTTAAAGCACATATAGATCCACACACATTAATAGTGGGAGACTTCAACACCCCACTCTCAACAAATGACAGGTCAACCAAACAGAAATTAAACAAAGAAACAATGTCTGTGACAGAGGTCATGAATCAAATGGACCTAACAGACATTTACAGAACTTTACACCCAAACACAAAAGAATTTACCTTCTCAGCACCTCATGGAACCTTCTCCAAAATAGACCACATAGTGGGTCACAAAGCAAGCCTCAACAGATACAAGAAGATTGAAATAATCCCATGTATCTTGTCTGATCACCATGGAATAAAGCTGGACCTCAACAATAACAGAAATAACAAAAAGCCTACATACACATGGAAACTGAACAACTTGTTACTAAATGACAGCTGGGTCAGGGAAGAAATAAAGAAAGAAATTAAAGTCTTTCTAGAAATCAATGAAAATGAAGATACAACATACCCGAACTTGTGGGACACAATGAAAACAGTGCTAAGAGGAAAGTTCATAGCACTAAGTGCCTTCAAGAAGAAATTTGAGACAGCTCATTCAAGCACCCTAATGGCTCACTTAAAAACCCTAGAAAAAGAAGAAGCAGACACACCAAGAAGGAGTAGACGGCTGGAAATAATCAAACTCAGGGCTGAAATCAATCAATTGGAAACAAATAAAACAATTCAAAGAATCAATGAAACCAAGAGCTGGTTCTTTGAGAAAATCAACAAGATCGACAAACCCTTAGCCAGGCTAACTATAAGGCAGAGAGACACCACCCAAATCAACAAAATCAGAAATGAAAAGGGGGATATAACTACAGACACTGAGGAAATCCAAACAATCATTAGGACTTACTTCAAAAGTCTATATGCCACAAAATTTGAAAATCTAAATGAAATGGACAATTTCCTTGATCGATTTGACTTACCAAAGCTGAACCAGGACCAGGTAAATCAACTAAATAGATCTATATCCCCCAAAGAAATAGAAGCGGTCATCAAAAGTCTCCCATCCAAAAAAAGCCCAGGACCAGATGGCTTCAGCGCAGAATTCTACCAGACCTTCAAAGAAGAGCTAACACCAATTCTCTTCAAACTATTCCACAAAATAGAAACAGAAGGAATATTACCAAATTCATTCTATGAAGCCACAGTCACCTTGGTACCTAAACCTCACAAAGACTCAACAAAGAAAGAGAATTTCCGGCCAATCTCCCTTATGAACATTGATGCAAAAATACTTAATAAAATACTTGCAAACCGAATCCAAGAACACATCAAAGATATTATCCACTATGACCAAGTAGGCTTCATCCCAGGTATGCAGGGGTGGTTCAATATACGGAAATCCATCAATGTGATCCACCATATTAACAAACTGAAAGAAAAAAACCACATGATAATCTCCCTAGATGCTGAAAAAGCATTTGACAAAATCCAACATCCATTCATGTTCAAAGTATTGGAGAGATCAGGGATACAAGGCACATATCTAAACATAGTAAAGGCGATATACAGCAAGCCTATAGCCAACATCAAACTGAACAGAGAGAAACTTAAAGCAATCCCACTGAAATCAGGGACAAGACAAGGCTGCCCACTCTCTCCATATCTCTTCAACATAGTGCTGGAAGTCCTTGCTAGAGCAATAAGACAGTTGAAGGAGATCAAGGGGATACAAATTGGAAAGGAAGAAGTCAAATTATCACTATTTGCAGATGATATGATAGTACACGTGAGTGACCCCAAAAACTCTACCAGGGAACTCCTACAGCTGATAAACACCTTCAGCAAAGTGGCAGGATACAAAATTAACTCAAAAAAATCAGTAGCCCTCCTGTATACAAAAGACAAAAGGGCTGAGAAAGAAATTAAGGAAACAACACCCTTCACAATAGCCACAAATAACATAAGGTACCTCGGAGTAACCCTAACCAAGGAAGTCAAAGACTTGTATGAAAAAAATTTCAAATCTCTGAAGAAAGAATTAGAAGAAGATATGAGAAGATGGAAAGATCTCCCATGCTCATGGCTTGGTAGGATAAACATAGTAAAACTGGCCATCTTACCAAAAGCAATCTACAGATTCAATGCAATGCCCATCAAATTACCAACACAATTCTTTACAGACCTGGAAAGAAAAATTCTCAACTTCATATGGAATAACAAGAAACCCAGAATTGCTAAAACAATCCTCTACAATAAAAGATCTTCCAGAGGTATCTCCATCCCTGATCTTAAGTTGTACTATAGAGCAACAGTTTTAAAAACTGCATGGTACTGGCATAGAAACAGAATGGTGGATCAATGGAACGGAACAGAGGACCCAGAAATAAACCCAGACACTTATGGACACCTGATCTTTGACAAAGACGCCAAAACCATACAATGGAAAAAAGATAGCATCTTCAACAAATGGTGCTGGTCTAACTGGATGTCTACATGTAGAAAAATGAAAATATATCCATACTTGTCACCCTGCACAAAACTGAAGTCCAAGTGGATCAAAGACCTCAACATAAAACCAGACACATTAAATCGGCTTGAAAAAAAAGTGGGAAATACCCTAGAACTCATTGGTACAGGGGAAAACTTCCTGAACAGAACACCAACAGCACAGGCTCTAAGAGCAACAACCAATAAATGGGACCTCATGAAACTGAAAAGCTTCCGTAAAGCAAAGGACACCGTCATCAAAACAAAGCGACCACTTACAGATTGGGAAAGAATCTTCACCAACCCTTTATCTGACAGAGGACTCATATCCAGTATATATAAAGAACTAAAGAAGCTGAAAAGCAGCAAACCAAGTAATCCACTTAAAAAATGGGGAACAGAGCTAAACAGAGAATTCTCTGTAGAGGAATACCGAATGGCAGAGAAGCACTTAAAGAAATGCTCAACCTCACTAGCCATTAGGGAAATGCAAATCAAAACAACCCTGAGATTTTATCTTACACCCATGAGAATGGCCAAGATCAAAAACTCAAGTGACAACACATGCTGGAGAGGTTGTGGAGAAAGGGGAACCCTTCTCCACTGCTGGTGGGAATGTAAACTTGTACAACCACTCTGGAAATCAATCTGGCGTTTTCTCAGACAACTAGGAATAGCGCTTCCTCAAGATCCAGCCATACCACTACTGGGCATATATCCAAAAGAGGCTCAAGTACACAAAAAGAACATTTGCTCAACCATGTTTGTAGCAGCTTTATTTGTAATAGCCAGAAGCTGGAAACAACCCAGATGCCCCTCAACTGAAGAATGGATGCAGAAATTGTGGTACATCTACACAATGGAATATTACTCAGCAATGAAAAATAAGGAAATCATGAAATTTGCAGGTAAATGGTGGGATCAGGAAAGGATCATCCTGAGTGAGTTGTCCCAGAAGCAAAAAGACACACATGGTATCTACTCACTCATATAGACATACAACATAGGACAAACCCACTAAAACCTGTGCATCTAAAGAAACTAAGCAAGAGAGAGGACCCTAACTAAAATGTCCAATCCCCATCTGGAAAGGCAAAGAGGATGGACATCAGAAGAAGAAGAAAACAGGAAACAACCTAGGAACCTACCACAGAGGGCCTCTGAAAGCCTCTGCCCTTCAGACTATCAAAGCAGATGCTGAGCCTGATGGGCAACTGTTGGGCAGGTGAACGGAATTTTAGATAAGAACTGGGAAATAGTAAGATCTGGAGAGGACAGGGTCTCCACAAGGAGAGCAACAGAACAAGAAAATTTGAACACAGGGAACTTCCCAGAGACTCATACTCCAACCAAGGACTATTCATGGAGATAACCCAGAACCCCTGCACAGATGTAGCCCAGGGCAGTTCAGAGTCCAATTGGGTTACATAGTAATGTGAAGAGGGACTGCCTCTGACATAATCTGATTGGCCTGCTCTTTGATCACCTCCCTCTAGGGGGGGGAGCAGCCTTACCAGGCCATAGTAGAGGACAATACAGCCACTTTTGATGTGAACTGACAGACTAAGATCAGAAAGGAGAGGAGAACCTCCCCTATTAGTGGACTTGGGGAGTGGCATGCAAGCAGAGGGAGGAGGGAGGATGGGATTGTGAGGGGAGGAAGGAGGGGCTTATGGGGGGATGCAGAATGAATAAAGTGTAATTGATGAAAAAAAAAAAGAAGTCTAACTTAATTATTCAGTATTATTCCTATTCATTATGGACACTTTCATTTTTTAAATTCATTTTGTTTGGAAAACATGAATAACTTCATTTTAGCCCAGACCATAACACTTAGGACCCTGTTACATTTTACGTATCAAACGCACTTAATATTTACCTGAATAAGCCAAACTAACTGATGTTAACCTGTTAACCTTGAGGCAGTCTGAGGCAGGCATTAAAGAATATCACCTTGAATAAATTTAGCCAAACCATGAAAACATAACATGACATTGTGCCAGAAACTATGATTGTCTGGTTGCTAACAGCTTTCTTCATGTAGCTATAAATATGATATTTCTTTTTCATATTTTTAATTTTTAATATTTATATTAATTACAGTTTATTCACTTTGTATCCTAGCTCTAGCCTTCATTCCCTTCCAATCCCACCCTCTCTCCCTCATCTTCCCCCATGTCTCTCTGCAAGTCCACTGATAGGGGAGGTCCTCCACCCTTCTATCTGACCCTAGTCTATCAGATCTCATCAGGACTGGCTGGATATTTCTTTTTTTTCCTTTTTTCCCTTTTTTCTTTTATTTTTTAATAATAGTTACAGTTTATTAACTTTGTATCCCAGCTGTAGCCCCCTCTCTCATTCCTTCTCAAACCCACCTGCCCTCCCTCATCTCCTCCCTGTCCCTTTCCAAGTCCACTGATAGGGGAGGTCCTCCTCCCCTTCCACCTGACCCTAGCTTATCAGGTTTCTTCATGACTGGCTGCAATGTCCTCCTCTGTAACCTAGCAAGGCTTCTTCTCCCTCAGTGGGGGAAGAGGAGGTCAAAGAGACAGCCATTGTGTTCATGTCAGAAATAGTCCCTGTTCCCCTTACTAGGGTACCCACTTGGATACTGAGCTACCATGGGCTACATCTGAGCATTCTAGGTTAAATCTATACATGGTCCTTGATTGGAGATACAGTCTCATAAAAGACCCCTGTGCCCAGATATATTTGGTCCTTGTGGAGCTCCTGTCTTCTCCAAGTCATACTAACTCCCCCTTCTTTCATATGATTCTCTGCACTCCACGGAATGTTTGGTTATGAGTCTCAGTATCTGCTTTGATACACTGCTAGGTAGAGTCTGTCAGGGGCCCTCTGTGGTAGGCTCCTGTCCTGTTTTCTCCTACTTCTGATGTTCATCCCATTTGTCTTTTTAGTGTGGATTGATCATCTTACCCCAGACCTCTTTCTTGTTTAGCTTCTTTAGGTGTACAGATTTTAGTATGTCTATCCTATCTTATAGGTCTAGTACCCACTTTTAAATGAGTATATACCATGTGTGTCTTTCTTTTTTGAAAACTTTTTATTGATTCCTTGAGAGTTTCACATCATGCACTCCTCTCTGGCTCATTGCCTCCATCCTCTTATATCTACTCTTTGTCCTTGAAATATTTCCCCCAAATAAAACACACATGAACACACAAACACACACATACACACATACCACTAAAAGAAAAACAAAGCACAAAGAAACAGCTCACTGTGGAAGATGTACTGTGTCGTGGTGTGCTCCACAGCGCAACCCTCTGTACAGACATCTTCACTTGCAAATGTTCACTGCTGGGCGTCACTGGTCTGGTCCGAGAGCTCTGTCTTCTGTGACATGATGAATATTGGAACCTCACTGTGGCTCCTCCTGTAATCTCAATGCTGCCCTGTGCCTTGGAGATCCTGGGCAAGGAAGAAGACCAATTCTCCTGAGTGCTGCCAGAATTGAGAGATGGCATCAGCTCTCCAGAGTTCTGCATCCATTGAGGGGCAGGGCCAGCTCTGCAGTCCCTGAACATCTACTTGTTTCCTGGTGGATGCCTCACCAGGGAATCCCCATGTTCTCTAGTGATAATATGAGCCATGGACAACAACACCATCACTTGCTGCTGCGTAGCCTAGGACTCAAACATGGTCTTCAGTGGCAGGTTAGGCTGGGACTTCATCACAGGCCCAGATGGAGGAGCTGGCAACTCACAGCAGGCTCCTCCTCTGCACCCCTTGAGTCTGCAGTTCCAGCTCTCTTCATAATGCTCAAGCTGCTCCACTTCTTTTTCTCTCCCATCTAATCACCACATACTTTTGTTGCATTTTGTCATTAATATTAATATTAATAAGACAGCAGTATAACCAAATCACCACACAGAAACTATGATTTATTTAGTTAACCTAGAGCAAAATGCTGGGCAATAGTTACTCCCTCCTAAACCTCCAAGCCCTCATAGTTCCTACCATTCAGATTCACCCATTATAGTTGCTTTTAGTGATATCTTAGGTTCGGTTTATTTATCCATGTCATTCCAAGACCTCTCTTCAAGCTTCTCCTTTCCTGGCTCCTACTCCTCTCTCTCTTACTCCTTCCTCTTCTCCTGCTCCCTTCCTCTCCTGCCACTCTGAACCAGGATGTCCCACCCTATCCACTCCATTGCTCAACATTGTGGCTTGTTGTTTTAATTGACAATTTAGAGAACAAATGGTGGCATGTTTACACAAAAGTGAGAAAGGTGATGCTTAGAATAAGTAATGCAATGCCCATATTGAAACCAGATAGTTGGGGAGAGAAATCAGCATTTAAATGAACAAGGGTAAGGTGTATACATTCCAGAAGAACATTATACCAACATATTTGCACATGGTGGTGGCTACTGCTGCAGGCTGGTCACACAGCTGGTTGGGCAGTCCCTGGATGACATCCTTCATCCATGCTGCATCATGTGGCAGCAAGTGGGTACCAATGGTCCATCTGTGCCGTGCACTGGTCTGTGTGTGGCGTGGGAGTCTTCTAGTCTCTGTCTGTCTTCCTTCTCCTGCACTGTGCTGCTAGGATTTGATTTGATTTGATTTTTATGAGACCTTAGGTATAAGACACCTTTGGCCACTAAGCCAGGTATCAAGCTAGATGAACAAAGGACTGCCAATTGCTCTGCCCCTGAATGATATAAGAATTACACTACCAACATGGTGTCCCTTTGCCAATTGCCAGGGAGTGTGGTGTTTTTTTAACAAAGGACTTAAATTAAAGATTAACTGCAAATATCTGCTGTACTTAGAGTGACTAAAACTTTGCCTTTCCTTATAAAAATACATGGCCCTGATATTCAACAAAATATTTTCTTAAGCTTCCCTAGTAGAGAGTTTTAAAATCAGTCTTTACTCACTATTTTTTTCTCTAACATCTCTCCAATGTAGTATACTAGGGAATACTACAGCCATCAGTAACTGACTGACAGTCTCCAGAATGGAACTTTCTAAGGTCTGTGCTTTTGCACATCACATTTCCCTGCATTTTTTTGATTTGGATGAATTAACTTTCTAAATCATATTTACCTTTGACTTCAACTCAAGGTACAATTATCCCCTTATTTCTTCCCTCAGGATATTAAATCTGCTTTAGGCTTCCATAGTGCAGTGATTCTGCAGTGTCATTTCACATAGAAATGCTGTTTAGCCAGTGTTTGCAGCTAATACTAACTTCCCTTTAATCTTCAACCTCCTGAAGGGTAAAATATTCCATATTAAGCTATTCACACTGAAACCACTGTGTTGAGAATGTTATTTAACACAAAGCTGGCAAATCACACTTAGGATTTTTACATGGTGGTTTTATTTTGATAGTTCATTGTTTTTAATCCTGTGTTATGGCATTACACAAACATTTATACCTTGCATGGTTGAATGGAAAATATAAATAGTCAAGAGTAAGATTGTACCCTTGTATTTCTTAGAGAGGTTTTCAGAATAATCAGTGCTCAGCAAAAGACAAAGGCTGTTAATAAAATCAAAGTCTTCATGTTACCCATCAAAGCATCCAGTGTTGCAAGTAATAGAGTCAAATCTGGTACCAGTTCTGATGAACTGAGATGGGACATCTTTAGTAAAGGCCTAGCCACATTTTGAATATCTGCACCCTCTCATGTACCTCACCTCACATATAATCCCCGATGCAAAAACAGTTTCATTTGTTGTTTCTGAAGACCTGAGTGGCACTAGTACAAAGTGAGTATGATTTTGTACAAAGAAAAAGGTCCATTTGCATAATTGGAAAATGTCCTGGAAGATATTATAACTGTTATGGATTTTTTTCCCTAAAATCTTGGTTCATCTTTGTTGTCAATGTTACCTGCCTCCTAGAGAAAGACACCAAGGCACATAGCTGAGTTGTCTGATTCAGAGATAGGTAATTTTTATTGACTATTATCAGTTTCTACACTAACTATAAAACTCATTCATATGGAAAAATATTTTAATCAAACCTGGAATATGGTGCCCTATCAAGCATAAAGCTAGCTTCTGACCTCTGCTTCTGTGATACGTTCCATAGGTCAGAAGCCAGGCTTTTGTGGTGTGCAATGTGAAAAAACAGGGGCATTGACAGAAGCACTAGAATGGCACACAGAGTCATCTTGTGCATTCTTTATTTCTAAAGCACAATGCAGTCTTCTTTTTACATTGTACTTTTTGATTAATATTGGCACCTTTGTACTCATTTGTATATTGAGTTTGTTATTGTTTTTGTTACTTCTCACAAATCCACAAAATTATTAACTATCGTGATTTTGAAGGAAGGGACTACTCTAATGTATGATCTGCAAGGTCTTATGCCCATGAATCTGGTAATGTTAAGGAGTGTTCAAGAAGGACTCAAAACTATTGGAACATTTTATATTGTACAAGGTACTGGGGATTGAACCCATGACTTTGCACATGGTAGGAAAACATTTTTAGAATGCTCCATACACTAGCCCTGACCATTCCTGTTTTTTTTTAATTTTTATTCATTATTTATGACAATTTATTTACTTTGTATCATGGCTATAGACCCCTCCATTGTCTCCTCCTAGTCCCACCCTCCCTCCTTCTCCCTCTATGCCTCTCCCTTAGTCCACTGACAGGAGAGGACCTAGAAGCCCTGACCATTCTTCTTAAAGCGAAAGCACCCATACTATTACTATGGTACTTCTCCATGAGGTACTTCTATATTCTTCTCTGGCTATTGACAGAGTGTAGAATTTTGATACTTTATAGCTATATAATATTTCAGTCTTTACAATCCATCATATGCACCAGTAAATGAAAACATGAGACCTGAAATATCTTTCCACCTTTTTCTACTGTACAGCACACAGTATACAATTACATATAAATGATTTCCTTTCCTTTAAAGGGTAAAATTAGATGCATAATGATTTCTTTAGACTATAGTTCTGCTTAAGTTTCTTAGCCCTAAGGCTATAAAAGTTCTTATAGCTATTAGTATGTGTTATAAAATTGTTCTCCAAAGGGACCATAACCATTTATTATTTCTAATGGAAATTACAGTGTTTGTCTCTCTAGTTCCCAAAGTCCTGTCAATTGTTAATCCTTAGTGCAGTTAAATAGCCCTTGCTAATTATTTTAATATAATAATGATATCTCATAAATAATGTATAAATATTTTATATTGTATGTGTTGTGTTGCTAAGGATATCTATAGTACTAAAAACCTGGGGATTATAGTATGAAAATTGTATGCGAACATTTTTAACTGCATCTTGGATCTACAGGAGACAGCTTAGAACAATGGTAAAACATGTATGCAGCGGTTTTGTGAGATCAATAAATTCACTTGCTCCCAATATTAATAATGTTGTCCAAATGACAAATAAGCCATGAAAGAGGTCACTAAGCAATTATTCTTCCAATTTAAATCTATAATAGTTTGTTGTTACGTTGAGTTTAATTTTCTGAATAGTGAAATAACAAGAACCATAAAAATAAAGAATAAATAAAATTTAGTTGAGAGTTAAAGTATAAAACCCTAAGTGAAGGTCCATGGTTTCAGAATGACCATTATAATGCTATAGAATTTGACTAGGATGTGTAAACTTTGGATGTAGACAGGTGTTTGATTAGCTTCCTTAAATTGTGTGATGATTTTTGCATGTAGGAACTCATTATAATGAAATGGTTCTATTAAAATAAATATATAACTTCATTTAGATATTCATGTTATCTGGATTATTTCAGGTTTACACTAACAGAGACAGTGTTAACTGTGTAAGAGAAACTTTTTAATTTTTCAAAATTGATCCATAAAAAGTGATACACTGAGTAGAAGTATAGTATTTTCCATGAAACTGGGGAAAAGTTTTCAATTTTAAGCATTACATTTTATATAAACTATTAGTTTTTTTAAAGGTACTAATAATAGATTGAGAAAATTCTCCTGTTTTATATGTTGAGGGTTTTATTATTGTTATTATAGATGTGTGATAACTTTGAAACTTCCATGAATGCATTTCAATGACAGTTTTGTTTTTACTGCATTTCTATAGCTGATAGAGTACTGAGGACAATTCAGTGACTTACATAATAAAAATTTATCTTCCAATAGATTTTGAAGCAAGAGGTCTGAAGCCAATGTGTTATCAGGCCACATTTCTGGAATCCAGAGTTCTGGTATCAGTGTATTTACAGGACACATCCTTCTGGTCATTTTGATGTATACTCTTTCTAACTTCGGGCTTCTCCTGGTGTCACTAGGTTCATGGTGTGAAGTATGGACACAACTGATACTGTTCCATGTACATCTCTTTGTGTCTAAAGCACTTTTGTTTTCCCTTATCTTCTCTGGCAATGCCAGTCACTGGGCATGGGTTCTTCCTAAATCCAGAAAAACTACATTTTTAGATCATTTGCTAATTAAACTATCACAGACACTGTTCTTAAATTAGGTCAAATGCTGAGGTTCTGGATAAACATGCCTACTTGCAAAAAGAGCTTGTTTCCACTCATGGTGAAATACATTGACTTATTTTTAATAGCTAAAACAATCTTGTTTTCTTTGAATAAAATGTCCCTGGTCATGATATACTATTGATTTTAAAAAACAACAGGGTTTCCTTAGAAAGATTGTTAACATTCTTGTTCACAAATATTATTTGACGGCCTTGTATTAGAGTATTTCTCTGGTTTTGGTATCAAAGTAAAACTTATATAATAATAAATTGAGTTGACTTATGAGGGGTTCTAGATTCTGTGCTTTCTAATCCGGTGTACAATCCCTCTTCCAAGCCCTTTCAATATTTTATCTTAGTGTATAATGTTTCTTCAAAAGTTTGATCTCAGATGTCTTTCTCATCTTTAGATAGAAGCACATTTTCTCCTTTAGTCTTACCACTAAAATCAAGACTGTCTGTCTGTTTTCTATTTTCTTTGTTTTGGTGGTCTGTGTTGTTGCCTCTGATTTTCATTACAGGGGCTCAGAACTACTTGCTATTTTGAAATTTTAGGTCACAGGAATTGATTTTCTAGATTGGTGTTTTCAAGGCTACAGATTCACACATGCAAGGACCACTTATCACTCTGTAGCTCAGGACAGCTATGCTTAGGTTTCCGAATCTTCTGTGTACAGCCTCGTACTGTGTGCTTTGTTATGGAAACTCCACCTATACCAGCTACTAGGGTCTCTCATCTGTCTTTTCATCAGAGTAGTAACGCTGGTCACAACTTGGTTGGTTGATTGAGGACTTGCTAAAAAATCCATGTAATGACCTGGCTTTCATCTACCAGGCATCAGGTATCTATGCCTTGTTACAGTGCCTCAGAGGTAAATATTTTTTAGAACATGAATATGGATGTACGAAGCAAGTGTTGGCTTTGTCCAGAAGGTTGGTCCCTTTGTAACTGTAACAAGTGGTGCTAAGTGTCTGGAATGTGACCATCTTGAACAGAGCCCTCTAGTTTCCCCTTTGTTCCGAAAGCATCTACTGTTTGTTATATTCAATATACTCATCACCTTGCCAATTATATTATTTTTGGATGAAGTTATACTCCCTGGATATTTTGCTGTTTGAGATATTTCATTTGCTTTGACACTTAACTCAGCAATTCACATAGTAAAATAGGGATAAAACAGATGAGTGAGCAAAGAAATAACTCTCTGTTGGCAAGAAGTAGGTTGTGCCTACTCAGGGAAAAGCACAGAGAAAAAGAAAAACATCTAAAAAGAAAGAAGGAGAGTTCTCATTGTTTTCCCCAGGGTGTGGCTCTGAGCAACAGTCACTAGTGCTGTTGAGCACAAGTGCATTTGATCTCGATTGACAGACAATCCCCACAAACAACGTAATAAAATAATCACCCGCTGAACTCAGCATTGGGAACATGATACTCTGAGATCTGTACTTCAGAAAATAAATGACTCAGATGTAGTCTACAGACTCAGTCTCCAAGTAGGTTTCCTAGTAAGGGGAACAGGGGCTATCTCTGGAATGAATTCCATGGCAGACTCTCTACTCACCTCCCCCTGGGGGAGAGCAGCCTTGTCAGGCCACAGAGGAATACAATGAGAACTGATAGGCTAAGGTCAGATAGAAGGGATGGAGGTCTTCCCTTATCAGTGTACTAGGGGAGGAGCACAGGGAGAGAAGAGGGAGGGAGGGCGAGATTGAGAGGACCTGATTGAGAGGTCACAGCTGGGATACAAATGATAATAAATGATAATAATTTAAAAAAATAGAAAATAAATCTAAATGGTATTCGTTGATATGCGGTCTTTTTATCTGCTAGAGTTCATTTAAAATAAGAAACAAGGAAGAGAGCAACAGCTTAATTGATATACAATAAGGCAGAATAAATGACTGTATTTGCAGTAGTAACTCTTTCTTTCTCCTACAATTACTGACTGATGGTCAAAATATAGCTAAGATTTTTTTGAGTATTTCAACTTATGTGTGCCTTCATTATAAGTAAAACCTAGGAAAAGAATCCACTGGAAAAAAGGGGCTTAGTGATTTGTTTGCTGATTTTCTTCTTTATCTAAGAGAAATAGGAAAATTAATGTATCTCAAATGTTAAAATTCTTAATTAGTATGATAGCAATTGTGATTAAATAGTTGGGAATTAAGCAAATATGGTGATGCACACCGACTTTTAATCACAGCCCTCATGATACAGAGACAGGCCTGTAACTTCAAGGCAATCCTGGTCTATATAATGAGTCCCAGGCAAGCCATAGCTACATAATGAGACTTCATCTCAGAGAAAAAAGTACAAATGTCCTGTTGGTAAAAATCAAAGTAAAATTGTACTACAACATTGATTCAATCAATAATGTAATCTTGTAAAATGAAAATTAGACTACTTTTTGGCAAAAATGGTTATTTAATTTAAAGAGCATATTTTCTTTTTTTTATTAATTATACTTTATTCACATTGTATCCTCCCAAGCTCTTCCCTCCTCCCCTCCCTAGTCCACCCTCCCTCCCTCTTCTTCATGCATGCCCCCCCCAAGTCCACTGATAGGGGAGGCCCTCCTCTACTTCCTTCTGATCTTAGTCTATCAGATCTCATCAGGAGTGGCTGCATTGTCATTTTCTGTGGCCTGGTAAGGCTACTCCCCCGTCAGGGGAAGGTGATCAAAGAGCAGGCCAATCAGATTATGTCAGAGGCAGTCTTAATGAGCATATTTTCATATGAATGAAAACATAACTTATTGTATAGCCCTAGTTAACATGATGTAACTACCTACTATGAACATATGCTTTGTCCTACCAAGTGCTTGTTGCTTGAAATATTATGTACTGTGAATATTTATAGATCTGTACATATCAGTGTATAGAAGTGAATAGATGTAGCCAGTCTGCTCTGTAACAGTTCCCATGAGGAAGATTATATGGCTTCTTTGGTTCTAGAGAATTCTATATTTAAAAAATAAAAGCCTATAAGAAATTTGAAAACTCTACCAGAAAACTCATAGGACTGATGCACACTTTTAGCTAAGTATTTAATATAAAATCAATATATAAAAATCAGTAACACTTCTATATACCGATAATATGGCATTAAAATCAGAGAAACACTCCTATTCACAATAGTCTTAAACAAACAAGAATACTAGAACCAACTTAATTAAAAAAAAGTGAAAGAGTTCTGCAATAAAACCTTTAATTCTATGAGGAAAGAAAAGGAGGCAAATTGAAAATGAAAAGAATCGCCATGATAATAGATTGGTAGAATGAAGATCATGAAAAGAACCATCCTATCAAAAATGCTTACAGATTTAGTGCAAACTAGGTCAACATCCTTAGTCATTGTGGAACATAAATTAAAAAACATTTTGAAATCTCATTTTACCCACATCAAAGTGCCTAAGATTAAGAAAACAAATGATCGAAGAGCCAGCCACTGAGTTCATGTCAATGACAGCCCCTATTCACCTTACTAGGAAACCCATTTGGACACTGAGCTGCCAAAGGCTACGTCTGTGCAGGGTTTCTAGGTTATTTCCATGCATGATGCTTGGTTGGAGTATCAGTCTCAGAATTCTTGGTTCTGTTCCTCTCCTTGTGGAGCTCCTGTCTGATAATACATGCTGACAAGGATGGGAGAAATAAGAACCTTCATAAAATATTTGTGGGACTCTATAACTTGCTTTAAAGATACCTACTCATCCATGTTTATTGCTGCTCTATTAACAATACCTAAAAATGGAGGCAGCCTAAATGTTTGCCAATATTGAGTAATGTTATAATAAAATTTTTGCAATTAACGAGTAATTAAAAACCAAATACACATATACAATATTTATCTGTTAAAAAACAAATTTGTAGATAAGTGGATTGAACAGGAAATAATCATCCTGAGTAAGGTAACTGAAACACAGAAATAAAAACACTACATCTTTTTTCTAACTTTTACTTTTAAACTTCATGTTTTGTCCATATCCTATTAAGAGGCTTTGGAGTTAGCTGATTAAAATATTCCCAAAGGCAGAATTTTGTATTTAATGAGAGACTTCAAATCATTGTTCACTAATCAAACAATGTGCTAAGAAGTATGCTGGTTCCTATGATCAGGCCAATTATGGAAAGACTATCGCATCGAATTTTTAGGTTATACATAGGCCAATTTCTCTCCCTGGTATTGCTCTGGGTTATGTTCATGGAAAAAATTAATGCAAAATCATTAGCAATTTTACAAGTATTTCTATTTTAATATTTTTTATAATTAATTGCTCGTGTTGAATAAGCTAGAGTGGAGAATAGTAGATTCATCACCAGATTTTAATAGCACCCAGGTCTCTTGACTAAAGAAATTATTTTTATTCTAAAAAGATGGCTGAAGAATCCCAGGTGATAGAAAAAAAGTGTGTCTTGTAAGTATGAGGCCCTGAGCTCAGTCACCTAGACTCTACATTAAAATTGCAATACCCAGGTATGGAAGTGAAGGATTTTAAGTGCAGTACTGGGTAGACAGTAGTAGACAGTACTGGGTAGGCAGGCAGATCACAGTCAGAGGCCATTCTAGACAATTTAGTGAACTCTAGGCATTAAGAGACCATGAGACCCTCACTGAAATAGTATTTGCCTTTACAGTTTCTGAAAACAATAGCTGTGGTTGGTCTCCTGCCTCTGTATAAGCACACACAATACAGCTCCTAGCTCAGAAACATCCACAAATGCCACTAACATAGATGAGAATTAGGTAAGTCAGTGACTTAAGCCTGTGTTCAAAGGTACAGATATTTCTTGTATTTATTCCCTAGATCTTCAATATGTCTATTTTAATTAATCCAGTGGCTGAAGAATGACAGTTGGAATCTGACAATAGCAGGAAGACTTGCATCAGAATGTTTTCTGTGACATGTGAGAGTTATGCATGACAACTTGGTTAACATGCAGTACTCATTTTTACAATTAAGCAAAAATGTAAATGTTGCTGTGAAAGTGTTTTTTATGTAATTGACATCTACAATCAGTTATTTTATTGAAGAGAAACTGATTGTCAAGTTCCCAGGTCCCATCTTTGTCTGGAATCCTAGAGGCAGAAGCCATCAAAGACTGGTAGCTAAGGTGAGGTCTGCCCTGTAATGTCTGCCTCCTAGTTCCCTGGCCCCAGCTCTGCTGTAGTCCCAGAAACAGCATTTTGGGACTATCAGCAACAGGTGAGGTGTGTTCTGTGACCTCTGCACCAGTTCCTGGGTCCCAGTTCTGCCTGCAATCACAGAGATAGCAGCCATCAGGGTCAACCAGAGACAACAGCCCTCAGGGCCTACCAGGGACCCTCAAGTCAATACCAGGGGCAACCAAATGACTAAATGACAGTGTAAGAACACAATCAACAAAACCCAGGGCAATCCAGCTTCATCAGAACAAAGCTATCCTACTACAACAAGCTCCGAATATACTTACACACCTAAAGTGTGGGAAAAAGACCTTAAATCTAATCTTATGAACATGGTAGAGACCTTTAAAAAGGAAATGACTAAATCAAATCTCACAAAGAAATACAGGAATATACAATCAGATGAAGGAATAAATTAATTTCTTAAAGAAATACAGAAAAATACAAGCAAACAAGAGGAGAAAATGAACAAAAGTGTTTAAGACCTGTGAAGGAAAATAGAAACAATAAAGAAAACACAAACTAAGGTCATCCTGGAGATGAAAAACCTAGGAAAGAGAACAGGAAATACAGATACAAGCATCATCAACAGACCTTGAGTGATCAAAGAGAGACCCTCAACCATAAAAGATATACATTGGTCATAAATTTAAAAAGTTTCTAACACAAAACATCCAGAAAATTTGGGACACTATGAAAAGATGAAACCGATAACTAATAGGAAGAAAAGGAGAAGATTCCCAGGTCAAAGGCCCAGAAACTATCTTCAGCAAAATCATAGAAGAAAATTTCTCTAACCTAAAGAAAGAAATGCCTATAAAGGTACAAGATGTCTATAGAACACCAAATAGATTGGACAACAAAAAATGTTCCTGCCACATAATAATCAAAACTTTAGCCATAAAGAATAAAGAAAAACTATCAAAACTCACAAAAGATAAAGGCCAAGTGAAATAGAAAGGCAGACCTATTATAATTACACCAGACTTTCTAACAGAGACTTTAAAAGTAGAAAGGCCTGGGAAAATATCTTGCAGATCCTAAAGGAACAAAGATGTCAGCCCAGACTACTGTATCCTACAAAACCTTCAGTCACTATAGATGGAGAAAACAAGATATTTCATGACAAAACCAAATTTAAATAATATCTTTCCACTAACTCAGCCCAACAGAAGATAATGGAAGAAAAACTCCAACACAATGAAGGTAACAACACAGAAGGAAATACAGGAAATGAATAGTTTCACACCAGAAGTAAAAATGAAGCACACACACACACACACACACACACACACACTCACATTAATACCACCAATTTTAAAATTACAAGAATCAATAATAATTGGTCATTAATATCTGTCAATATCAATGGACTCAATTCACCAATAAAAAGACACAGGCTAACAGAGTAGATGTGAAATCATGAACTATTGTTCTGCTGCATACAAGAAACACACCTCAGCAACAAAAGTAGACATTACCTCAGAGTAAAAGGCTGGAAGAGGTTTTACAAGCAAATAGGCATAAGAAACAAGCACCCTCCTCCACTGCTGGTGGGAATGTAAACTTGTGCAACCACTCTGGAAAGCAATCTGGCACTTTCTCAGACAACTAGGAATAACACTTCCTCAAGATCCAGCTATACCACTCCTAGTCATATACCCAAAAGAGTCTCAAGTACACAATAAGTACATTTGCTCAACCATGTTTGTAGCAGCCTTATTTGTAATAGCCAGAAGCTGGAAACAGCCCAGATGCCCCTCAGTGGAGGAATGGATGCACAAATTGTGGTACATCTACACAATGGAATATTACTCAGCAATAAAAATCAAGGAAATCATAAAATTTGCAGGTAAATGGTGGGATCTGGAAAAGATCATCCTGAGTGAGCTATCCCAGAAGCAGAAAGATGCACACGGTATATACTTACTCATGTAGACATATAACATAGGATAAACTGACAGACCAAAAGATAAAGTAGCAGCGAGTAGCAGCGATCGTTAAGACGGTAGAGTAGGTGCGGTAAAGTAGTTAGTAAATGCCCTGAGAGGGAGAGCTACCTCGCTGCATTCTTTTCCCACCCACTAGAGATACAGTTGCTAGGAAACTGGACCCTCCTTCTAGGGAGGGACACCTGGTCATTAATGGTCTGGGAGCCTTCCTATAGCCAATTGATTCAAAATGTAGCATCTTGACCAATAGATGCTTGCCAGGAAGGAATTGCCCCTACCTTGGGCATGCTGGGATGGATCAGAATCTATAAATCACCCAACTAACCTTGGGCGGCTCGCTCAGCTCCCATCGCTTTGGTGGTGGGACTTTGTAGGCCCAAGCTGCAGCTTGTAATTTACAATAAAAAGACCCTCATGTGTTTTGCAATGGAGTCGATTCCTGGAGATCTTTTGGGGGCTCGTGAACTGGGTATAACATTTGAAGGTCCCACCGAGATTCCAGGGCCCCCCAAGACATCAGGACTGATCCGGAGGGTCTTATACCAGCTGGTAAGTGTGGTGTCTGTATCTCAGTCTCGGTCATTGTCGCTTTGTGCGGTGTGCAGTGTTCCTGTTGGCACCTATTTTCTGAATTCTGTTCTGCCTCGAGGCATCTGTATGAGTGTCTAATGTGATTTGGACAGACGTGTCAAACAATCACAGTCACTGAAGTTGGGAGAAACGTCCCCCAACTTCATCAGTATCTGGAGGTGGTCTAGAGCCACCCACCACTCTGAGGATTTTGTGGCAGAGGAGCCAGAGTGGGAATCTGAAGGTCTGTCTTTACAGTACCTTACCCAGGAAGGGACTTGGGCCTTGGAGGAATTTCTGTAAGAGTCAGTCAGTTTTGGTCTAGGGAAATTTGGCCAGCTGGTGGGTGTTTTTTTGTCTCTGTGCAGTATCTGTGTCTACCTTCTGTTTTCTGTTCTGAAAGGCCTCACAAAACTTGTTTAAAATGTGTGCCTATGTGTTTATTAAATCTGTAAATGCATATGTATAGGTTACCACGTGGTATGAAGTGCCTCAGTGTCTCGCCGCCATCTTGACTTTACCATGTGATTTTATAATGTGACCGCCATCTTGGTATGGATAAAAAAAAAAGGGAACCTTGGTCAAATAATTCTCATTTCCTTCTAGGTTAGTAATCTATAAATCACCCAACTAACCTGGGGCGGCGCGCTCAGCTCCCACGACTTTGGCGGTGGGGCTGTGTAGGCCCAAGCTGCAGCTTGTAATTCACAATAAAAAGACCCTTATGAGTTTTGCAACGGAGTCGATTCCTGGAGATCTTTTGGGGGCTCGCGAACTGGGTATAACAAAATCTACTAAAAGCTGTACACCTAAAGAAACTAATCAAGAGGGAGGACTCTTGCTAAAATGTTCAATTCCTATCCAGAAAGGCAAAAAGGATGGACATCACAAGAAGGAGAAAAGAGGGAACAAGTCAGGAGCCTGACACAGAGGACCTCTGAAAGGCTCTGCCCTGCAGGCTATCACTGCAGATGCTGACTGAGACTTATGGGCAAAATAGGCTTTTAATCAAAGTCTATTTTGATCAAGAGATATGGGGAAGGATAGCTCATGTTCATCAAAGGAAAAATACACTAAGATGACTTCTCAATTCCCAAATGCCAGGGCACCTATATTCATAAAAGAAACATTACTAAAGCTTAAATCACACATTGAACTCCACACATTAATATTTGGAGAGTTATCACCCTTCTCTCACCAACGGACAGGTCAGAGAGACAGAACTAAGCAGATAAAAATAAAACTAAGTGACATTATGACTCAAATGAACCTAACAGATACCTACAGAACATTTCACTCAAACACAAAAGGATATACTTCTTCTCAACACTTCATGTAACCTTTTCCAAAATGAACCATTTGTTCAGTGACAAAACAAGCCTCAACAGACACAAGAAAATTGAAATAACCCCTTGTCTCTTACAGGCCTCCATGGATAACAGCTGGAACTCAACAACAGAAACAACATAAACCCTACCACCTCCTGGAAACTGAACAACTCCCTACCCAATGACCACTGGATAGGAAAAGAAATAATGAAATAAATAAAGACTTTTTGGAATTCAGTGAAAATGATATCTCAACATATCCAAACTTATGGGACACAATGAAAGCAATGTTAAGAAAAAAGTTTGTAGCATTAAGTGCCTTCATAAAGAGAATGGAGAAATCATATGCTAGCAGCTTATTTACACATCTGAACGCTCTAAATTAAAAAGAGGAATAGATGGCAGGAAATAATCAAACTCATGGGTGAAGTAAAAAACTTAAAAATAAAGAGAACAATACAAAGAATCAATGAAAACAAGAACTGCTTCTTTAAGAAAATAAACATGGTAGGCAGGCCTCTGGTAAGTAGCTAATCAAACTCAAAGGCAAAGAGACAGTACCCAGACTGGCAAAATTAGAAATGAAAGGGGAGACATAACAATAGACACTGAAGAAATTCAAGGAATCATTAGATCTTACTTTAAAAGCTTATATTCCACAGACCTGGAAAATCTAAATGAAATGGAAAATTTTCTGTTTTTTTTTTTTAATTTTCTTAATAGATTCAATTTACCAACATTAAATCAAGATCAGGTTAACAATCTGAATACAACTATAACCTCTAAGGAGCTCAAATCAGTCATTAACATTTTCTGACAACAATAACACAAGCAAAAACAGGGTCAAGGGGTTTCAGTGCAGAATTCTATCAGACTTTCAAAGAAGAGCTAATACCAATTCTCTTCAAACTACTCTACAAAATATAAACTGAAAGAACATTCGCAATCTCATTCTATGAAGCTACAGTTACCTTGACACCTAAACCTCACAAAGTCTAAAACAAGAAAGAAAATTTCAGGGAACTAGGCTTGTGGGCCAGTGAGACTCAGAAGTGGAGAGGTTTTCAGCACCCAAGAGGTCAAAGCCAGCTGCTCCACCACAGTCTTCATGCCACAAAGTGAATATATTGAATTACGCCATAAATGTTATGGGTATCATTTGAATTGCCATGAGAAAAAGAGAAAGAAAGAAAGCCAGAGGCCTTTCAAAGAAGGAAAAAAAAAAAAGATTGGCCTGAAGGCTAAGCTCTACCATAAACAGCACCATGCAGAGAAAATATAAATGAAAAAGACTATTAATATGCAAGAAAAGAGAAACACCAAACAGAAGAATGATGAAAAGACTCCTCAGGGAGCAGTACCTGCATACCTGCTGGGCAGAGAGGGACATCAAAAGTGCTTTCCAGCAGGATTAACCAGAAACGGAAAGAAAAAGGTAGAAAATGCAAAGTCCCTCTACCCAAAGTCCATGTCCAAGGAGAAACAGAAGTATTGAAAGTTATTCGAACAGGAAAGAGAAAAAAGAAAGTGTGGAAGAGGATAGTTACTAAAGTCTGCTTTGCTGGTGATGGTTTTACAAAAAAACACCTAAATATAAAAGGTTCATCAGGCCAATGGGCCTCCATTTCAAAAAAGCCCTCATCTCACATACTGACCTGAAAGCTACTTTTTGCCTGTCAATATTGGTGTGAAAAAGAATCCATCATCCCCATATATACAACTCTAGGTGTAATCACCAAAGTACAGTTATTGCAGTAAATGTGAGTGAGTTGGGCCTTGTGACACAAGGTAGCAAGGTTATTTGGGGAAAGTATACCCAAGTTCCCAACAATCCTGAAAATGGGTGCATAAATGTGATTTTGCTGGTTTGACAGCATACAAGTCACTCACTCCAACCACAACCAAAGACTACACACTGTCAGGCAAACACCATCGCTGTGATCCTTCTGATCCACTAAGCAGCCTTAGCCCATGTGCAGTCATTAAGAAGTAAAATTGTGAAGAAAAAAATCAGACCAATATCCCTCATGAACATAGATGCAAAAATATTGAATAAATACTCACAAACCGAATCCAAGAATACATCAAAACATTATCCACCTTGATCAAGTAGGCTTCATCCCAGGAAAGCAGTGATGGTTCAACATACAAAAACCCATCAATGCAATACACCACAAAAACAAACTGAAAGAAACACACACACACACATACACAATCATCTCATTAAATGCTGAAAAAGCCTATAACAAAATCCAATGCCTCTTGATAAAAATCTTGAAGAAATCAGGACTACAAGACTCATAGCTATACATAATAAAATGCAGGATACAGCAAGACAATAGACACCATTAAATTAAATAGAGAAAATTTTAAAATAATTCTGCTAAAATCAGGAACAAGATAAGTCTGTACACTCTCTCCATATCTACTCAACTTAGTACTTGAAGTCCTAGCTAATGCTATAAGACAATTAAAGGAGATCAAGGCAATATAATGTGGAATGAAAGAAGTCAAAGTATTGTTATTTGCAGTTGATGTTATGGAATAATAAGTTACACAAGTAATTCTACGAGAGAAGTCCTACAACTGATAAACAATATCAGCAAAGTGACTGGATAAAAAATATTTCAAAAAAATCAGTAGCTCCTCTATATACAAATGATAAACAGGCTGAGAAAGAAATTAGGGCAACAATACTATCCACAATGGCCACAAATATTATAAAATATCTTTGTCAAACTCTAACTAAATAAACAAAAGACATACATAACAAGAATTTCATGTGTCTGAAGAAACAAATTGAAGAAAATATCAGAAGATGGAAAGATATCCCATACTCCTGGATTGGTAAGATTAACATAGTAAAAATGTCATATTACCAAAAGCTTCATTGCAGTTTCCATCAAAATCTCAATACAATTCTTTACAGAACTTTAAAGAACAATTCTCAACTTTATGTGAAAAAAAATAAAAAAACTAGAATAGCAAAAACAATCTTATACGATAAAAGAACTTCAGAAATCACCATCCTGACTTTAAGTTGTACTACCAAGCAGTAGCAATAAAAAAAACATATGGTATTTGCATAAAAATAGAGAAGATGATGAATGGAATCGAATCAAAGACCCAGAAATAAACCCACACAACAACCGACAGACCTTACAATGGATAAAAATATAGCATCTTCAACAAATGGTGCTGAGCTGAGTGATGTCTAAATGTAGAAGATGCAAATAGATCCATATTTATCGCCCTGTACAAAACTCATTATCAAATGAATCAAAGGCCTCAACAACAATCCTGATAAACTAAGTCTATTAGAAGAGAAAGTCTGGCACAGTCTTAAACTCATTGGCACAACACAACTTCCTGAACAGAAAACCAACACCTCAGGCACTAAGGTCTAAAATTAATAAATGAAACCTCATGAAACTGAAAGGCTTTTGTAGTGCAAATATCACTTTCAATAGAAAAAAATGGCAGCATCCAGACTGGGAAAAAAAAATCTTCACCAATCCTACATATGACAGAGGGCTCATATCTAAAATATGTAAAGAACTCAAAATATTAAACACCCACAAACCAAATAATCTGATTAAAATAGGGCACAGAGATAAACTGATAATTCTCAACAGATGAATATCCAATGGCCAAGAAGCACTTAAAGAAATACTCAGTGTTGTTTAGCTTCTTTAGGGCTATAGATTTTAATATGTTTATACTATATTATATGGCTAATATCCACTTATAAGTGAGTATATATCATTTGTGTCTTTTGCTTCTTGGTTACCTCACTCAGGATGATCTTTTCTAGTTCCTACCATTGGGAACTAAAGATTTCATGATTTTCTTGTTTTTGATTGCTGAGTAGTATTCCATTTTGTAACTGTACTACACTTTCTGTATCCATTCCTTCATTGAGGGACATCTAGGTTGTTTCCAAATTCTGGTTATTATGAATAGAGCTCCTATAAACATGGTTGGGCAAGGACCCTGGGGAAGATGATTAATCTTCACTGAGAAGGAAAAACAGGATAAACTTTGGAAGTAGGAGAAGACAAGAAACATGACAGGAGCCTTCCACAGAGGACTTCTGAAAGACTCTACCCAGGGAAACACTGAGACTCATAACCAAACTTTGGGCAGAGTGTTGGAATCCTTATGGAAGAAGAGGGAGATAGAAAGACCTGGAGGGGACAGGAACTCTACAAGGAGAACAACAGAGCCAAAATACCTGGGCCTGGGGGGTACCTGCAGAGAATGATGCTCCAACTAAGGACTGTGCATGGAGAAAATCTAGATCCCCTGTTCAAAGGAAGCCCATAGGCAGCTCAGTTTCCAAGTGTGTTCCCTAGTAATGGGCACAAGGGAATGTATCTGACATTAACTCAGTGACAGGCTCTCTGATCACCTCCCCCCAGGAAGTGCAGCCTTGTCAGGCTGAAAAAGAAGATGATACAGCCCTGATGAGACCTAATAAGCTAGGGTCAGATAGAAGGGGAGGAGGTCCTCCCCTATCAGGGGACTAAGGAAAGGACATAGAAGGAGAAGGGTAGGGTGCCTAGGACTGGGAGGAGACAAGGGTAGGGGCTTCAGCGGGGATACAAAGTGAATAAATACAAAGTAATAAATGAATATATAAATAAAATTAAAGTAAAAATATTAATGTCACTTTGAAAAAAAAAGAAATGCTCGGTGTCCTTAGTCATGAAGGAAATGAAAATAAAAAGACTCTGAGATTCTATTTTATACCCATCAAAATGGCTAAGGTCAAAAATTCCAGGGACATTACATGCTGGGAAAGATGTGGAGAAAGGGGAACACTCCTCTATTGCTGTTGGGAGTGCAAACTTGCACAACCACTTTGAAAGTCAATCTGGTGCTTTCAAAGAACATTGGGAATAGTCTACCTCAAGACCCAGCTATACCCTTCCTGGGCATATACCCAAAAGATACTCCACCATCCCATAAGGACAGTTGCTCAACTATGTTCTTGGCAGTTTTATTTGTAATAGCTAGAAAATGCAAACAACCCTGATGTCCCTCAACAGAAGACTGGATTAAAAAAAAAAAAAGTGGTATCAATACACAATGAAATACTACTCAGCTATTAAAAAAAAAAGAAGGAATTCGTGGAATTTGCAGGCATATGGATCAAATGATAAAATATCATACTGAGTGAGGTAAGCCAGATCTAAAAAGGCACACTTGGGATGTACTCACTTGTAATTAGTTAATATCCTTAGAGTAAAGAGATCATACTACAAGCCACATACCTAAAGAAGTGAAGTAACAAGGAGGTAACAAGGGAGGATACTTGAATCTCACTGAGGAGAATAAATAGAATAGACAACAGACTTGGATGAAATGGGGAAACTGTGTGAAAGAAGTTGTGTGGAGGGGCACAAGGGTGGGGACCAGATGTGAGGAGAGAGAGTGTGAGAGATGAGAGGTCTGGAAGAAAGAAGGAAAACGGATTGGTCATCCCTGGGCCAAGCTAGAGACCTGTGACAGGAAACAACCCTAGGAGGACATGGTGGTGACTGCAAGTTGAGACTTTTAGTAGCAGTGGACATGGAAACTGAAGTGGCCTCCTCGTAGCCAGGAAGGATTTTCAGTGGAGGAAGGGGACACCAACCCACCCACAAAACCTTCAACCCCCAATTTACCCTAACTACAAAAAAAAAAAAAACCTGCAGGAATAAAGGTGGGGCAGAAACTGAGGGAATGGCCAACCAATGACTCCCCCAACCTGAGACCCACTCCATAGATGAGAGCTAGCCTCTGGCACGATTAATGGTACTTGCATATGCTCGCAGACAGGAGCCTAGTACAACTGTCATCTGAGATGCTTCATCCAGCAGCAGATGGAAATAGATGCTGAGACCCACAGCCAAATATTAAGCAGAACTCAAGGAGTCATGTGGAAAAGTGGGAAGAAGGATAGGACTGTGAGGGGGACAAGAAACTCCACATGAAGATTAACAGAGTCAAATAAACAAAGACCATGGGGGCTCACAGAGATTGAAACGCCAACCAAAGAGCAAGCACAAATTGAGCCTAGGCCCCTCACACATATGTAACTGATGGGCAGCTTCATCTTCATGAAGGTCCCCTAGTAAGTAGAGCAGAGGCTGTCTCTGATATGGACTCGGTTGCCTTCTTTTAGATCACTTGCCCCTACCTGGGCTGCCTTGTCTAGCCTAAGTGGAAGAGGAAGCATCTAGTTCTGATGTGACTGAATATGTTGGGTTGTGTTGTAAAGGAGTTGGGGGAGTCCTCTTTTCTGGGGAGAAGAGGATGGGAGAGAGGGGGAAAGGGGTAGAAGAGGAAGGGAGGGAAGGAGTATGTTCTGGATGTAAAGTGAATAAATAAATTAAATTTTAAAAATATAGATGCAAACAAGAAAACAAACAAATAAATAAAAATTTAAAAAGAAAATAGAGGAGGACTTTATAGCAAGGCCTAAAGACACCTGATAAGCTAGGGTCAGATGAAAAGGAAGGAGGTCCTCCCCTATCAGTGGACTTGGAAAGGGGTAGGGAGAAGATGAGGGAGGGTAGGTAGGATTGGGAGGGAATGAGGGAGCTGGATACAGCTGGGATACAAAGTTAACAAACTGTAACTAATATTAAAAAATAAAAATTTAATTAAAAATGAAAATAAAAAAGAAAATAGATTTTCTGAGTTGCTGTTTTATTTATTTTAGAGTCTCAAGAAGAGATAAGGGATGTCACTAAAAGGAATAAATTTTACCTGTGGACAGTGGCTCCAGCTCCTGACACAGCGGTTCCAATTGCCTGTCTCAAGTACCTTTCCCACAAACGTTTGATTTTCCTAGATAGCTCAAGCTGTTTGAACCCGATCTGATACAGTGAGACTTTTCTTTCCATCAGAAATAAAAGCTTTACCAGCATGTGCACACAGAAGGGTCCTTTCTTGCCAGCTTGGGTAGAATTTTATCATGAGTTTCTTCCCATGGCAACCATTATTAAAAGTAAAGTAGACTCTTCATCAGAATCAATTCCCTGTCATACAGAGTTGGGGAAACAGAAGGAAAATAAATAAAGGCTTTTGAATAGTGCATAAGTGAAAAAAGAGGCTACAAATATTAGTATCCCTCCACACTCTGAGGTGTAAAATTATGCCATGGAAAGTTCATTAATCCATGAACACTGCTGGGTAGCAATACACATACGCTTTCAGAATGCTGATAAGATGTTGGCTGAGGTCCACAGCTTCTTGAACCTGCAGCTTCATCTTCATTAAAACTAAAGAATCAAAGTGAACTCTAAGTTTCATCTAGCTTGTTCTAATACATAAGCGTAACGGTGTCCTATGTAAACTCATTGAAATTAAACCCTAGCTTCCTACCAATCCTATAGACTTCCTTCTGTATTATAGAACCATTTTACTGTTCCATGGATTGAACAAACTTTCAACCTTTTATTAAGCCCACAGAACCATATTATATCTCATTACTATTTACAGTTTCAAATGACATATCTTTGATGCCCACTGCTTATTTCTTTTGAATGGAAAACAATATCACAGTCAGTGGGGTGGGTGTACATCTCAATTCAGTATCTAGAACATGGTGATCTTCCAGTGAACTGCTTAGTCTTCATTAAATTGCTGCAGCTGTATTCTCATTTCCTTGCTTTACGGGTTGTTTATTTTTAAAAAATGGTAATTTAACTATGTATTTTTTCTAATTCTGTGATAGAACTTCTTTAAAATTCTGATGAGAGTTCAGAAACTAATTGGCATGTTTAGCTCAGTGAGAGTCCTTGCTCTGCGCCATTGAATGAACATTAGGTCTCTGAACATTAACATTAGGTCTCTGAAAACTGACCTAATGTTAATATCTGAAGGCTGTCTATGGTAGGCTCCTGTACTGTTTCCTGTTTTCTCCTTCTTCCAATGTCCATCCCATTTGTCATTCTGAGTGAGGATTGATCATCTTACCCAGGGTCCTACTTCTTGCTTATCTTCTTTAGGTGTACAGATTTTAGTATGTTTATCCTAGATAGCATGTCTAATAGTCACTTATAAGTGAGTATATACCATGTGTGTCTTTCTGCTTCTGGAATACCTCACTTAGGATGATCTTTTCTAGTTCCAACCATTTGCCTGCAATTTTCATGATTTCCTTGTTTTTTAATTGCTGAGTAATATTCCATTGTGTAAATGTCCCACAATTTCTGTATCCATTTCTCAGTTGAGGGGCATCTGGGTTGTTTCTAGGTTCTGGCTATTATGAATAAAGCTGCTACAAACATGGTTGAGCAAATGTCCTTGTGTACTTGAACATATTTTGGATATATGCCTAGGAGTAGTATAGCTGGATCTATAGGAACAGAGGGCCTCATAAAGACTGTACCCAGCAGTGTATCAAAGCAGATGCTGAGACCCATAACCAAACTTTGGGCAGAGGACAGGGAATCTTATGAAAGAAGGGGGAGATAGTAAGGCCTGGAGAGGTCAGGAGCTCCACAAGGAGAGCAACAGACCAGAAAATCTGGGCACAGGGGCCTTTTCTAGACTGATACTCCAACCAAGGACCATTCATAGACATAACCTAGAACCCAAGCTCAGTATCCATGGCAGCTTAGTATCCAAGTGGGTTCCCTAATAATGGGAACAGGGACTGCCTCTGACATGAACTGGCTGGCTCTTTCATCACCTCCCCCTGAGGGCGGAACAGCCTTGCCAGGCCACAGTGGAGGACAATGCAGCCAGTCCAAATGAGACCTGATAAGCTAGGGTCAGAAGGGGAGGAAGTCCTCCCTTATCAGTTGAGTTGGAGAGGGGCATGGGAGAAGATGAGGAAGGGAGAGCAGGATTGGGAGGGAATGAGGGACGGGGCTACAGCTTGGATACAAGGTGAATAAACTGTAATTAATATAAAAAATAAAAATTAAACAAAAATCTGAAGGCTGCCTGTTTGGTTCATTGTTATCCTATCTGGAGCCCGATGTAGTCACAAAGCAACATCACTCAGAGTTAATGTGAGGCAGACATGGTTATGAACTAGAGGGTCCATATTACATTGAAGGTTACACTAAAACAGAAGCATGCCAAAGCTGTCCCACATTTCTAACACCATCCATATTCAGGTCTCCCAACAGTATTCCTGATCTTTGAGGAGCTATTTACCATGTACAGCATTTTGTCAGTAGCTATGTTGCAGCTCACTTGCTCATATCTACTGAGGAAGACCTCCCACTCTCAGAATTGTGTACTGTATTAAATTCAATCACTTTTTATTTCTTTTTTTATTAAACTGAATTCTTATTTTGTCTTAAATATTTCGATCTCACAGTATACAAGATAAAATACAAAGCTTTCATAGTCATTTATTATACATGAAGTCTGATCATCATTCCAGGACAAATGTAGATTTTGTAGATTTCCTCTTTGTACACCTGTCATACTAACAATTCCATTCTACAGAAAATTATATACAGAGCAGAACTGCTCTCCAGTTATGACAAAGTTTTGATGTAGACCATGTGAAGTCAACTGTCAATTTTGTTATTATTGAGGTTAAGAATGTTCTCTCTCTTTTTAAATAATTTATTTTCATTCATGTATATGTGTTTACCTGTATGGATGATAGAATAGGGCTAGTTCCTTGGAACCAGCGGTTGTGAGATGCCTTACATAGGTATTAGCACTGAACTTGGGTCTTCTAGAAGAATAACCAGTGCATATCATGACATGAAGAAGGTTTATCTTTACTGGTGAACAAGTAATTTAAAAAAATCAGGTTTACTCCGTAAGTTTAAATAACTCTACATATTTTGTTCTAAAAGAGATCCATATTATGAAAAGCAAGCTTTATGAAAGCAAGTTTCAAATTCTCTTTAACAAGAGATATGTATGAATGATCATGCATGCTGTTGAAAATGTCCTATGGAAAGATTAAAGAGTGATAATAAAAACAGAAAAAAAAATTAATGCACCCAGTGTTCAAGGAAGGAATAGGTTTTATAAATAATATAAATATAAAGAAATATAAATATCCTGTGCATCTAAAGAAACTAAGCAAGAGAGAGGACCCTAACTAAAACGTCCAATCCCCATCCAGAAAGGCAAAGAGGATGGACATCAGAAGAAGAAGAAAACAGGAAACAACCTAGGAACCTACCACAGAGGGCCTCTGAAAGCCTCTGCCCTTCACACTATCAAAGCAGATGCTGAGCCGGATGGGCAACTGTTGGGCAGGTGAACGGAATTTTAGGTAAGAACTGGGAAATAGTAAGAGCTGGAGAGGACAGGGTCTCCACAAGGAGAGCAACAGAACAAGAAAATTTGAACATAGGGAACTTCCCAGAGACTCATACTCCAACCAAGGACTATTCATGGAGATAACTTAGAACCCCTGCACAGATATAGCCCAGGGCAGTTCAGAGTCCAATTGGGTTACATAGTAATGTGAAGAGGGACTGCCTCTGACATAATCTGATTGGCCTGCTCTTTGATCACCTCCCTCTGCGGGGGGAGCAGCCTTACCAGGCCACAGTAGAGGACAATACAGCCACTTTTGATGTGAACTGACAGACTAAGATCAGAAAGGAGAGGAGAACCTCCCCTATTAGTGGACTTGGGGAGTGGCATGCAAGCAGAGGGAGGAGGGAGGGTGGGATTGGGAGGGGAGGGAGGGGCTTATGGGGGGATGCAGAATGAATAAAGTGTAATTGATGAAAAATTTAAGAAAAAAGGGAAAAAAATAATTTAAGAACCTTAAATGACTTTCAAAATTGGAGGAAAACATGGAGTTAGTCAATTGGCATGGAGCACGTCTCGCCCCTGGGGGCAATGGTCTCCTGAACCTACTCAGACCTCGGACACCACCACTGCTATTTCTAGAACTGACGCAGGATGTTCCAACGAGGGGTTAAGGCTTCTCATAATATTTCCTATAAGCCCACACCTGTTTGTCTATATCCCCCATTTTTATTCATTATTAGCCAGATAGAGCCAAGTAATTGTGGTAATGATACTTGCTTTTTTGCCCAATGCTGGAATGCTAGTAAATTTAGGTATGCCCTGGTTACTCGCATGCCTCACTGGGTGCCTGTGCCCATTGATGCCCCTCACGCTATGACTCTCTTCAGACAGAAAAGGGATCTTGGAACTACAGCCACCATTGTTACTACCATCTCATTGACGGCTGTTGGAGCTACCACCAGGGCATTAGCCATGAGTCATACTGGACAGACTGCTCAGACCCTGAATAATCATTTAGCCAATGTAGCTCATGCCTTAGTTGTACATAAAGGAGTAAATGCTCAACTAAAAGGAAGCTTGATGGTGTTCAATCAGAGGATTGACCTCGTGCGGAGCAAATTGATACCCTATGGCAAATCGCTCAACCTGGCTGCCAATGAAAGTATGCTGGACTTTGAGTCACTAGCATACAACATGAGAATTTTTCCTGTGCTGCAAATCTGTCTAAACAATTGTCGAGCTATATTTTAGGTAATTGGACTGGAGAATTCGATACTACGATGGAGCAGCTGAGAGTGGCCATTGTCACAGTAAATTCTACCGGAGTGGACGCAGGACTAGCCACAGGATTATCAACATGGATTGCTGCAGCCATGAATCATCTGAAGGAATGGGCGGGCATGGGAGTGTTAGCAGGCCTTCTGGTGTTGGTCTCCTTGGTTTGCCTGTGGTATATATGCAAGATTAGAGTCTCACAACAGTGTGATGCAGCCATGATCATTCAGGCCTTTACAGCCATTGAAGCAGGACATTCTCCCCAAGCATGGTTGGATACCATAAAAAGCTAAAATGATACTCTCAGGATGCGAGGCTAAGTACTGCACTCAGGGTCAGCCGCTTTGGACCCAGAGAAGAGCATGTCTGATTGCATGCGGGTTGATGCCCCAGGTCCCGCCTCTGAGAAAAAGGTATCAGATGGGTCTGATGCTCTCTGGGTGGATGACACCTAAATGAACATTGGTACAAAGTCCCAATTTATTTCTAATATCAGAGATCAGACCTCTACTCTTGCCTGATGTGTCTAAAACAAAAAGGGGGAACTGTAGAGAGCTGCGGAACGCTATGCCTTAAAGATGGAGCTGGTTTCCGCCTTCCACCTTCCCGATGGTGAGTGCTTTCTGTCATGAACAATTCCACATTTGGCTAAGGCTGAGGATCTGGCTTGCTTCCATGTATGTGGACCTATCTGCATTGCCCCCGTGGCACGGCTGGGTTGGCTACCCAGAGGCTATTTAAGCTGTGGGCTGGCTTTCCCCGGGGTCCGAGGATTGTTCAATGTTCCTGAATAAACTGCATTGAAAAAAAAAAAAAAAAAGAACACACTTGAATACATACTATGACATTAAAGCAAGCTTCAACAATTAAAAAAAAAGAAAAAGAAATATAAATATAAAAAATATAAATATAAAAAATATAAATATAAAGAAATAAATATAAAGAAATCACCGTTATATTTTTTAAGTAGGTGCACAGGGAGCACTTTTCATGGGAAGTGGCAAATGATCTAAATAGCTTAGAAAAATTAAACACTCTCATTGCCTACAGGCTGTCCTTTCATTAGATGCACATTCTTCAAGGAGCAGTTGAAGTATGTTCCCACAGTTGTCAGCACAAAGCACCTGAGTTGAAAGAAATGGTTGTAACCTATTTACTTTTGTGTCGACAACACTTGACTGAACTTTGAATAAAAGTAGAGCAGTTCTTGTACTTCACTGTGAGTTTCCTGTATAAAAATAATGAAAATAACAAGATTACAATTTTATTTTATATTTTTCTAATATTGTACAACTATTTTATGAACTTGTGTAGGGTTAGACTTTTGTTAATATATAGTAAATGCAAATGTACAGTACACAAATTAATTGCAGTAATAAAGGTAATCAACCACTTCTTATCAAACTTAAAACTACTTTATTAAGACATCGTAACAAAATTAATACAGCATCAAAATACAGTAGCTCTACAGTACTGTTTGTTAATTTTATTTAATTATTTATTACAATTTATACATTTTGCATTCCCAGTACAGCTCCCTCACTCATCTCCTCCCAGTCCCCCCACATACACCCTGCCTTTTTTCCCCCTAGGCCTTTCCCTACTCTGTTTTATTAATAAAGGCAATAGCTCCTTATCTTCTTTTAGTTTGCAGAATTACCAGGATGAAAGTCTGTATGGGAACAAAACTTACCTTGAAAGAAAAGCATTTCCTCAGCTGTCAAACTATGATTGCTCTTCACTGTGAAAACATTTCAGACAAAGACAGCAGTAATGAATCCCTTGCACCCTGTCACTGCTTAGCAGTGGAACTATGCTCTTCAAATTTGACAAAAGCTGGGGCTTCTTTCCTGGCAAAAGTTCCTTTTTGGTGACAGATTAGATTAGGAGAGCGGTGTAATCTGAGATGAAAGAGACAAGGGATAAGACTATATTTAAAAATTATTTTGCTGGTAAGCACACCGAACATGTTAGTTTTACCAGTAGTTAATTAATTAGATGACTCCAAATCTTTCTAGTGTTAATTTTATTTATACCTAATTGCGGAATTTAGACTTGGAATTGATATCATTTTGAAGACCGTATGTTTAAAATGGGTTGATCCACTGGTTCCTAAAACTAAACACAGGAACTCACAAATATGGGCTCTTAATGCCTTGGTGAGGCAATGAGGTGCTCACTGTTTGATTTCAAAGATTGAAACCCTTAACTTCGCATGAAAGGTGAAATAAATGGATGTGCTTACTCCTTGGTTTTTGAAGCACAAGTGCAGAACTCCATATGAGGTTTATTGCTGTTGTACTTTCTATCTTCAGAAATACAAACAGCAAAGTTAAACATGAAGACTGGCTCTTAGTATCCAATGTCAGAACAATTCTCCACACTCTCCCAAAATCCTTTCTATCATGAAACCAAAAAGAGAGTATGATTGGCACAAAATTCAGTTCAAGGCTGTTTATATAACATATTCCATCGTTCTAATCCTCCTTTTAGCCTAATGCTCTTTGTATGACACTGTGAAGAGTTGAATCAGGCAGTTTTAGAGACAATATTTGAAAATTTTAAAATACATAATGAGACAGTGATTAACTTATCTTTCTCTGAATCTATTTTGTCTTTTATTGACAGTATTGTTAAACTGCCTATCTGTACACTGGCAACCACTTGACTGAATGTAAATCCACATAACTACGCTCCTTCTGAGACCTGCCCTATTGAGAGACTCTGTTTGATCAGCCTTGCAATTCCAGCTCTCCTGGATTTCAGAAGTAATTATATTTTACAGAAAAATGATGAGCTGAAAATTTACGGAGAAGAGTAAAATCATGATAGCCAAGTCACGTTTCCTTCAGTAAATCTCATCACTCAAACTTCAGCATTTTATAGAAGGTTCCAATGTTCATGCTACAGTAAATATTTACTTCATGGAAACTAGCAGGCTGTGATTTTAACCTCAGAAAAATCTTTTAATGTGAAAATGAGTTCCAGGAAAATAACTCCAGGGCTATGAATAAAAACTCAACCAGAATAAGGACATAGTTTCATTTGTAACTTTTAAATACTTAGTAAATAAATCTGAAGATAGATGATAGATAGATAGATAGATAGATAGATAGATGATAAATAGATGTATGGATACAAAGACTCATATATGCATAGATACATAGATAAACACACAGATAAATAAATAATTTCAATTTTAGAAATAAAATATCCAGGACTGGCCTCTTGGTATTATTTGGCCTATAAAAATATGTAATTATGACAAGACAAAAATTAATGAGCTAGTGAAAAAATATTAATTTTTTTATTCCTACTGGTAGTATTATTTTCAAAGAGTACTACATTACTTAAGCACTAAAGGAATTATTATGCCTAGAACTGAAAGTATAGCATATAATCATCTAATAGAGATGTAATGACTTAGCCATCATAAGTCAGCATAAAATGTTATGCACCTAACTGATGCTGCAGATCATTCTGCCATATGAAGATTCTGAAATTCAATTGGATGATAATTACAAATTAAAATGTCTTGGTTGATGTCTAGCTGACATTCTCTTTGTCATCTAAGATGGATGTAATATTGTGGGGTGAATGTGAAATCCCCCTATAGGCTCAATTGTTTGAAGACTTGTTCCCTAAGCTTGTGCTGTTTGGGAAGGTCTTTAACTATTGGAAGTTAGAGCACTGGAGAAGAATATCTGTAAGTTGGGCTTTGTGGTTTTATACACTAGTTCATTTCTTGTTCTGTCTCTTTGTTCCTATGTGTAGATGCTATATGATCAGTATGCTTTCTGATTGCTAAGCATGTTTCAGGGCTCTTCCTGCCAGGATTTCCCCACCATGGAAGACTGTATCCCTTTTGGAATTGTAAGCCAGAAAAGACTATTTTTTCCCAATCCCAAGTGGCCTGCTTTAAACTCATATACATACACACATGTATGCATGGGTGAATGTGTGTATATGTATACATATATACACATATACATTACATGTACCTATACACATACATATACATATACATATACATATGTATATGTGTGTGTGACAGTAAGAAAAAAGAAGGATCACGAAGGAAGAAGAGAGTGACAGGAGAAATTGGGGATGGATAGAGATGCAGTATTTATTTATGAGGTTTTCAATAAGAGGAAAATAACAGAAAAGTAAAAGTGCATATTATAGGCAATTTCTCACCACAAACTAGCTCAACAGAAAGTGCTGAAGTGACAAGGTATAAAATGAAAGTTAATGTCAATCCTAAAGACCATATCATGAGAAAATGTATTGTACAAATGAAAGAAAACTGAGAACTTTTTCCAAAAGACCAAATAAGGTGAAAGCCCAAGGTGTACAGACACATCTTGATAATCCCAGCACTTGAGAGAGGAAGGAGAGTCAGGAGATCAAGGTTAGCATGAGGGTGCTACATGAAATGCTGTTTCAAGTGTCAAATTAATTGATTGGTTGAGCAATTAAGTAAAAGCAAAGATCAAGGACTCCTGAAACACTTACAGTATAAGAAAGCTTCCAGGAAGAGGATTTATGACATGAGATAATTAGAAGCACACAGATAAGTGTAATGCTTCAGAAATGACAAAGTTTAACATGTGTGCACAGATGCCTGACTTATAAAACCGCCTTTTAAATTGTCAGGATTATGGTCTAAAAGCAAGTTGCATTTGGTAAAATCTGCCTTCAAATTGGATTATGTTTTTGATCATTTTATAAGCAAGTGATATGCAAATAAGAAATACCCAATGTTGGGAGCCAGTGAGGGACATCTGGGTTGGGGCAGTGAGCGACACTCCTCTTGGATCCTGGGTGGACAATGAAGGGCACTCTCGGATTTGGAGAGGGCATGGAGAATAAAGTTTGGGTTCTGGGCAGGGCAGTGACTTCAAGCTGGCAGTGTGCCAGGTGTTCACAGTGACACGCATCCAGACTGTGTCCCATGGTAACATGCCTTTCCAGTGGAGTCTGCACATTCCTTCCTGTGTTCTAGTGCCAAAGCATGGCCCAAAACGCCAGTGTTCATTTCTTTATGAGCTGTTTATCTGTATTACACTTGACCCTTCTGTTAGATGATGTAAGTGTTCATAACAAATATGAGTAAGTTCAGATTCAGCTTTGACACTGGATAAGTAAGAGAAATTAAAGCATTTTCTGTTTGGGGTACTTTTCATTTTTAAATATATAATTGGCACATAACTCCACTACAATTTGAGCATCATCTGTGTACTATATTTTTACTGTTTTAATTATTCTAGAAAGATAATTGAATCCAAGGAGCCAAATTAACAATGAAAAGCCTAAAACAAAACAATTAAAAAATAAGAGGCTGTATTCTGATGTACATTATTAGACAATTTTCAGATTTACATAAAGTGAGATAATTGTTCCTGATCAGTGAGTATTGCAAATTGTAAAACGTATTTTAACACCATAAAAAGCTGGTAGAATTAAATACTTGAGGAAATAATTTGAAACCACATTTTTTATTAATTACAGTTTATTCACTTTGTAATACCCCTGTACCTACCTCCCTCCCCCTCTCCCTATTCCACCTTCATCCTCACCCTTGTCTCTCTCCCAGTCCACTAAAAACGGAGGTCACCCTCCCCTTCCCTCTGATCCTAGTCTATCAGGTCTCATCAGGAGTGGTTGCATTGTCTTCTTCTGTGGCCTGGTAAGGCTACTCCCCCCTGGGGGAGAGGTGATCAAAGAGCAGGCCAATCAGTTCATGTCAGAGACAGCCCTTGTCCCCATTACTATGGAGGCCACTCAGACACTGAACTGCCATGGGCTACCTCTGCAGGTGTTCCAGGATATCTCCTTGAGTGGTCCTTAGCTGGAATGTCAGTTTCAGAAAAGACCCCTGTACCCAGACTTTTAGGATCTGTCACTAGCTTTGTGGAGCTCCTGTCCTCTCCAGGTCTTACTATCTCCCACATCTTTCATAAGATTTCCTGTACTCTGCCCAAAGTTTGGCTATGTGTCTCAACATCTGCCTGGATACCCAGAAGGGTAGAGTCTTTCAGAGGCCCTCTGTGGTAGGCTCCTTTCCTGTTCCCTTTTTTCCCCCTCCTCTGATGTCCATCCTCTTTGCCTTTCTGAATGGGGATTGAGCATCTCAGGCAGAGTCCACCTTCCTGATTAGTTTCCTTAGCTGTACAAATTTTAGTATGCTTATGGTATTATATGTCTAGTATCCAGTTATGAGTGAGTATATACCCTGTGTGTCTTTCTGCTTCTGGGATAGGTCACTCAGGATGATCCTTTCCAGTTCCCACCATGTACCTGCAAATTTCATGATTTCCTTGTTTTTCATTGCTGAGTAATATTCCATTGTGTAGATATACCACAATTTCTGTATCCATTCATCAACTGAGGGGCATCTGGGCTGTTTCCAACTTCTGGCTATTACAAATAAAGCTGCTATAAACATGGTTGAGCAGATGTCCTTGTTGTATACTTGAGCATCTTTTGGATATATGCCTAGTAGTGGTATAGCTGGATCTTGAGGAATCACTATTCTTAATTGAGAAAGCGCCAGATTGATTTCCAAAGTGATTGTACAAGTTTACATTCCCACCAGCAGTGGAGGAGGATTCCCTCTTCTCCACATCCTCTCCAGTATGTGCTGTGACTTGAGTTATTCATCTTAGCCATTCTGATGAGTGGAAGGTGAAATCTCAGGGTCATTTTGATTTGCATTTTCCTGATGACTAAGGACATTGAACATTTCTTTAAGTGTTTCTCTGCCATTCAATATTCCTCTATTGAGAATTCTCTGTTTAGCTCTGTACCCCATTTTTAATTGGATTACTTGATTTGCTACTGTTTAATTCTTGAGTTCTTTATATATACTGGATACTATCCCTCTGCCAGATATAGGGTTGGTGAAGAATCTTTCCCAATATGTAGGCACTGGTTTTGTTTTGTTGACAGTATCTTTTGCTTTACAGATGCTTTTCAGTTTCTTGAGGTCCCATTTATTGATTGTTGCTCTTAGAGACTGTGCTGTTGGTGTTCTGTTCAGTAAGTTGTCTCCTGTACCAACGAGTTCAAGGCTCTTCCCTACTTTTTCTTCTAACCGATTTAATGTTTCTAGTTTCATGTTGAGGTCTTTGATCCACTTGGACTTTAGTTTTGTGCAGGGTGATAAGTATCGTCCTATTTTCATTTTTCTACATGTAGACATCCAGTTAGACCTCACCATTTGTTGAAGATGCTATCTTTTTTTTCCATTGAATGGTTTTGCCATCTTTGTCAAAAAGCAGGTGTCTATAAGTGTGTGAAATTATTTCAGGATCTTTTATTCAATTTCATTGATCCACCAGTCGGTTTCTATGCCAGAACCATGCAGTTTTTATTACTGTTGCTCACAATTTACTCATTATATATCCCAACTGAAGCCCCCTCCCTCAACTCTCCCCAGTGCCACTCTCCCTTCCTCTTCTCCCCTCCCTTTCCCCTAGTCTACTGAAAGGGGGAGTTCTCCAATATTGCCATCTGCCCATATCTTGTTAAGTCTTGTCAGGACTGCCTGGCTCCTCTTTCTGTATGGCCAGGAAACTCTTCATCATCAGGGGTAAATGATCAAAGGCAGCTCAGTCTCCATGTGGATCTCTGAGGGAGGGGAGCAGGGGCTGCCTCTACCATGAACTCAGCTGATTTATCTTAAATCAATTATTTTTTTAAAGAATTTACACCAGCATTTTTATATTATAGTATAAGAAGCATTAATTGAGGTTACATGAGAAAATTAATCATCTTGGAAACATAAAACTGTAATATATCATGATTAAAATATGAAAACAAACCAATTAAATAATGTTAAACTAAGTGGTTTATATAAACACTTAGCAAAAGAAGTTTCACTGATGGGGGAAGGGAAGAAACATGTTTAAAAGATGTTGAAACCATTAATCATGATGTTAATGTAAATTAAAACCACAGTATATTTCTACATAATTACTACAAAGGATAAAGCTGAAAATTGCCACCACATCTGGTTTTGTGAAGGGCATGGAACTATGACAGTTGTGCAGCTTCACAGCATATAAAAGCATAGGAACACTTTGAGAGGTCAATATTACGTCATATGACAGAAACAATACACTTCTAAGAATAACCAAGCAAGTGAAATACAGTGCTCATCTCTTCACATGCATACAATATTCTTAACATCTTCGTTTCAGGAAAATTTCAAAATGAACAAACTTTTCAATATACAGAAAGTTAATAGACAAGTTGCATGACCATTATATGCTTCAATGCTAGGGATTGTTGCAATGAAAAAAAAAAGAAAGACAATGTTGAGTGCATATGCCACACACAAATATGCATATGTACATACTTATACAACAGAATGAATAATTCAAAAGTAATTTTTTTGAAAGAAACATGCTGGGATCCAAAGCCCTGCATACTTGATAATTTTATTTATCCAAAATTCTCAGTGCAAATATTCTTTGTAGAGACAGAATGCAGATGGGTGTTGCTTCAGGATGCCATGGGACAAAAGAAAACATGAAAATATTTACAGTTTATACAGTTTTTGCTCTCAACTGTGCAATGTATTCATGTATAGATACACATTTCAAACATAATTATGTCTAAATCTAATTGTTATACATTACAAGTTTAACACAATATGTGTCAATGTTTTTCATAGCTGTGGTAATCGAATATGCATACTGAGGCACTGTTTTAAAAAAGAACTACTGCTTCGTTGAGTGAATTACACACAATAATACAAAAAGCACAACTAAAGAGCTATTTATTATTTTAGAAAAAGAAGACTCAAGAGTTATGCAATGTGCTATCACATGCAGCCCATTCTAGAAAATGCTGAAACATTGAAATAAAATAAAAAACCTGGCCAACTGAACAAACAAACAAACAAACAAACAATCAGATTTTTATAAAATAAGTGGAGTTATATTGATTTAAAAAGAGCAAAGTTAACACTTTTGGGTTATGCAAGGATTTTTACATCTTTTGTTTGGCAGGGCTTACTTAACTACATGTGACAAAAGCCATAGACCTGAACCTATAAGATGTGAATTCTGTCAATGTAAATTTTATCATAGTAAACTTATTGTAGACCTGCATTAAGAGTGGAGAGCACTCTTTGTTCTTCTAGAGAACCATGCTTCAATGCCCAGCACCCACATGGTCAAAACTGTGCATACCTACAGGTGATCTGGCACCCTCTTCTTTTATGTCCAGGATCCTAGACGCAGACAGGACAAATATATAAATCCATATTCTCAGAAACATACATATATACATAAAATAAATAAATTTTAAAGACACATAATGATTTTTCTTTTCAGGATTTACTTACTTATTTTATGCATGAGTGCCCTGACTGCATGTACATCTGTGTACCAGAAGAGGATATTTAGATCCCAGTATAGATAGTTGTAAGCCACCATGTGGTGACTGGGAATTGAACTCAGGACCTCTGGAAGAGAAGAAAGTGCTCTTAACCACTAAGTCATCTCTCTTTCTTCCTCTCTCGCTGTCTGCCTCTCTGCCTCCCTCCCTCTCTCTCTCTCTCTGCCTTTTGGGTAAGATCAAATGTAGTATCTGTTCTTACCAGTTTAACAATGACTCTTCTTATTCCTTCTGACTCTATGCTGAGTTCAAGCTTCATGCTGCAGTAAACAAGAATTTTAGAGATGCCTTATATTCTTTATAATAGCACTGTATTAAGTTGAACTTGTCTAAAACGCTCTGTGGAGAATGCCTTTGGATGTAAAGTAATCCAGGTTAAGTTTCCCTAATGTGTAAAGAGAAGAAAAATGAAATCAGCTAAGAGAGTTCCAATAAATGACTTCTTTATTGTTTGATAAAACATTTACATTCTGTAAAGAAATGAGTCTTTCTTAATCCTTAATTTTTAATGCACGAGAATTTCTCTCAGCTATGTAGTCATACATTTATTTCAATAAAAGGTTTTGTTATAAGTAGCCCAGATATAAAATACTAGCCTAATATCATATGTGATTTACCAAATACCTAATCCCAGCAGCAATTCAGAGATAGAATCAGGGATATCAGGAGTTTAAATCATCCTTTGCTTCCCAGAGAGTCTGAGTCTAGCCTGGAAAAAAAGGTCAGACATCTCTGTTGTAACGTTGGATTATCAAGTCATTACCACACTCAGCTGTCTTGGCCCAAATTTCTCATCCATGATAATCTGCTTCACCCCAGCTTTTCATATATGCTCCTTTAGTAATAAAGTTCATGATCACTTTGTTAAAACAAATAGAGTATGGTCTTTTACCATCTGTGCCACCTCCAGATTATCAACTTTGATACAATCTTTACAGAAGAGCTCTGAACTAAATATTGAGGACCCACAAAGCTCATACATTACTCATTTTTTTTTATTCTTTTGGCTTATTTTTCTTAAAAAAAAAACCTCAGTGTTATGCCAGGTGTTCTAACCTGATCCATTTAGCCTTGCTGAAATCTACTCTCAAGATGCATTCTGGGAAACTTGTCCAGCCTGTTTTCCTTTGTACAAAATATCTCTCAAACACTGTAGTTTGGGAAAAGCCTGCATTGAGTAAATTATTAACCATGGAAGGATGAATATGAATCCCCCAGAGATATCCACATCTCTCAGAAACTGACATGTTACTAATGTGGAGAAATGACTCTAGAGTCATGAAAAAAGTTTTAAAATCTGCTGTAAACTTTATATACTTAATTTAGGACAAACCGGCAGTATAATTGTCTTCTTTTAGCATAATTAAGATTAGTTGCTTTGGAGTTAAAAAGATATTTTAAGGTCTAAATAGATATGTTTAGGGTGATAGATACAATATAGGATAGAGAACGATTTAGGTACAAGACTTTAGATTCCCCAAGATAGGATAAATAGTATTTTCTTCAAGATTGCCAAATATGTTTAGAATGGGCATTATCTATGTAAGTCTTACTGGTTAGTCTATAATTTTTTTATAATTGTTCTTACAGTATATTGTATATATATTTAAAAAACACCCTTTTTATTTAGCCAGAAAAAGGGAATTGTTGGGGGTTTGTCCAGTGCTATGTAGTCAAAAGCTGATTTCAGGGCCTTGAGATCTGGTTACTACCCTGCCATGGGTATTGTTATTAATTGTTATCTCCTATACCCACGTGGTGAGAAGGAATGTTCCCAAATTATCTCTGAATGGCTGTTTAAAAGGCCTACACTTGGCCAAGGCAGAGGATCTAGGTTCTCAGGCTTTGGGGAGAGAAGGATCATGGGAGACAGGTACTGGAAGATAGAGAAGGAAGGAGAGAGCCACCATGGTTTAGCATGGAAGAAGCACATGGTGAGCATAGATGGAGGGAGTGGCCCAGATGAAGAATAAGCAAGTATTTATGGAATTATGGATGGAAGGTAGCCTAGGTTAGGACTGGACACTAAAGGTAGTTTAGAGGGTTAATACCTACTATTCCCCAGGTAAAATAAGATTATTCTAAAATTTCTTAAGTGTCTGTGTCTTTTATTGATTGTGAAACTGTGTTATATTGTACTGTCATAATATTTAAGGCTAATAATTAACATTATCATCCAGATACTGTCTGTCTTCTGCAACAGTGATTCATTTTTATCATTGTCTAAGTCATTATTCTAGTTTCCACAAGTCCAGCTCCCAATTTGGGCAGAAATTCCTTACTAGATCAGAGGTCATGCTGATTGCCATAAATCCAGGCCACAAAAACCAGAAAACAAAAGAAAAAACAGAACCAAGGAACAAAAGACCAATGCAACAAAGAAAAACTCAGAAATCACCTTCTTGACTTACAATCATCCCAAACATAGGTGCCTAAATCCAGTGTAAGAAGACAATCAAAAAAATTAAAAATAAAATAAAAAATAAAAATAAAAAACTGAAGAAGACAATCAAAAGCAACCGAGCAATACAGCATTATTAGAGCCCGGTTATCCTATAACAACAAGACCTGAATATTCCAACATAGCTAAAGCACAAGAAAAAGACTGACCATAACACCAACTTTATGAAGATGATGGAGACCCTTAAAAAGAAACTTATAAAAAGACGTTAAAGAAATCAAGGAAAAGACAAAGACTTGGAGAAAATTAATAAATTCATTAAAGAATGCCAAGAGAAACCTGAAAATGAAAATAGAAGCAATTATAAAAGGGAGATATGGAAAACCTAGGTAAGCAAACAAGAACTACAGACACAACTGTCACCTACAGAGTACGAGAGATGAAAGCTTACAGAACAGCAAATAGACTGGGCCAGAAAAGGAAGTAACTAGCCTCATAATAATCAAAACCCTAAACATAAAGAACAAAGAAAGATATTGGCCAAAGTTGCAATCATTTATAGAGTTGGTTTAGTCTTACATCTCATGGTAAAGGCAGTGGGACACAGATGGGCACAGATTGCTTTTTTCTAGGAATCTTGGATGTGTCTAATGACAGCTGGCTTATCTCAGAGAGTGAGCCAGAGTGAACAAAGACCAAACAGATCTTGATGTTCCTTAAGACCTACTTTCAGGTTTGATGTGTAACTTGGATTTTGATTGCCAGAACCAACAGCCAACATTGGTCTATATTAAAGAGCACACTAGGCTTTTAAAGCAAGTCTTAATTATTGTTTGGATTTCTTCAGTGTCTGTGGTTATATCCCCCTTTTCGTTTTTTATTTTGTTGATTTGGATAGTGTCTCTCTGCCTTTTAGTTAGTTTGGCTAAGGGTTTGTCTATCTTGTTGATTTTCTCAAAGAACCAGCTCTTGGTTTCATTGATTCTTTCAAATGTTTTATTTGTTTCTAATTTATTGATTTCAGCCCTGAGTTTGATTGTTTCCAACTGTCTACTCCTCTTTGGTATGTCTGCTTTGTTTTCTAGGGCTTTTAAGTGAGCCATTAAGTTGCTTGAATGAGATGTTTCGAATTTCTTCTTGAAGGCACTTAGTGCTATGAATTTTCCTCTTAGCACTGCTTTCATTGTGTCTCATAGTATGGGTATGTTGTGCCTTCATTTTCACTGAATTCTAGGAAGTCCTTAATTTCTTTCTTTATTTCTTCACTGACCCAGCTGTCATTTAGTAGCAAGTTGTTCAGTGTCCATGTGTGTGTAGGCCTTTTGCTATTTTTGTCATTGAGGTCCAGCCTTAGTCCATGATGATCAGGTAGAATAAAAGGGATTATTTCAATCTTCTTGTATCTGTTGAGTCTTGCTTTGTGACCAACTATATGGTCTAAGGGTCTTTCCTGAGACTGGTACTTACTCCAACCAAAGACTATGCATGGAGATAACCTAAGACTCCTGCACAGATGTAGCCCCATGGCAGTTCAGTATCCAATTGGGTTCCATAGTAGTAGGAACAGGGACTGTCTCTGACATGAACTAATTGGCCTGCTCTTTAATTACCTCCTCCTGAGAGGGAAGCAGCATTACCAGGCCACAGAAGAAGACAATGCAGCTACTCCTGAGGAGACCTAATTGTCTAGGATCAGAAGGAAGGAAAAGAAGACCTCCCCTATCAGTGGACTTGGAGAGGGGCATGCATGCAGAGGGTGGAGGAAGGGAGGGATTGGGACAGGAGGAGGGAGGGAACCACAAGGGGGATACAAAGTGAATAAAGTGTAATTAATAAAGAATTTTTAAAAAAAGAGCACACTAAAGAAATATTTCATGGCATGTGTGGGTTTATTAAAACTTTAACTCTTCTCACATGTGGAAATACTCTTATTTTGGAGATAGCCTAGATGAAATCAATACATAATTGAAATTATATGCAGATCTACCTTGCCAATGAACCTTCTTGTCTACCATTCAGCAGAACATGAGTATACTCTGGAGCACCTTGGTTCAGGCAAAGAATCTGTTATAGTTGTCCACATATCTATTTATAACTTCATACCTGTGTACTATAGTCACACAATTCACCTCCAATTTTTGCCATATGCTGCTACCTCTTTCAAATTCAAGACTTTTCTTCTTTAATTGCACAGACATGTGTATGTGTGTATGCAAATCCTTTGAGTTATTCAGTTTTGCTCATATGTATTTGTGTTTATTGATGACCACATGAAATTGCTGACCTATCAGTGTTGCAAAATACTTGATCAAATTGTGAACACAAGATTGTGAACTGTAAAAAACCTGTTTCTAATTGTGGCTCAGTCTTTGACCCTAGAGTTTTCTGTTTACTGTAAACAAATACTTGTGTTGTTACTCAACAGTAGCACACACCTTTAATCAAAGAGCTTTTTGTAAACAGGATTAAGTAAAATAAATCTTAGGTCAAGAGGCAGAGTAAGCAACCAGAGTGAGCATGAAAAAAAACAAAAAAAAAAAAAGAAAAGAAAAAGAAACAGAGAATGAGAGGAAGTTCGGGAAAATGGACAGAGAGACTCATAGGAAGTAGAAAGGCAGGACATTGAGTGGAAGGTTATTCGTGACAGCACAGAGAAGGGGAAAGAGCCTTTTCTATCTGGATCTTGAGCTGTGTAGAAAGACCTTTTTTCTCCTGGGAGGTTCACTGAGTAGGAAGGTCAGCTGGGTGCTTTCTCTGCCTCCCTGAGCTAGCAGGTTTTCAAACCCAGCATCTGGCTTGTGAGTCTTTATTGGTAAAATTAAAAGTTTAGGATTTTCTTTCTTTATTCAAGGAGCTCACCCCTGGAGAAAACTGACTCTCCCTTTCTCAGCTGCCATTAATTGCTTATAGCTCTCACATTAAGGATGGGACCTTGTGAAATTTCTGGCATCCATATTGGTGTGACAACTGGTGTTATCAACATTTAGATCTTATTTAGACATTCATGTTATTGACATATTATGTGTAGAGCTATGTCTAGAAGACACAGATATCCTAATCTTGTCCTCTGCTTCTTAAAATCTTTTTCCCCTCTTCTGTGATTTTTTTTTTCATCCTTGGTTGTATTGTAGTTGGAGCTATAAGGATTGGAAAATGAGGACAAGCGTTTAACAAAGGAGAGGAGAGGGAAGGTAATACAGAGGTAGAGAGATGGAGAAGAGAAAAATATCACTAAGGCTGTTTGAAAACATCACAGAGAAACACACTATTTTATAAACTTACTTAAAAAGATAACAGTATTTTATATATATATTAGTTATACAATGCAGGTTAATAATGCTTCCCCAAGAGCCATAGACTATCTAACAAAGCCCTCCAGTGCTAAGCCTGGGAAACCCCTTTGATTTGTTGATGAGGCAATTTATGAGCCTTTCAAAAACAATACAAGTTATTGCCATTTTAGTTTGCTGCCTACCAGAAATTGAAGTAAGAACCTGTTCCTGAAGATGCCATGGACTTTGGATTCAGGACTTGAAGAAATGGAGATGCAACTGACCAGAGACCTTCCTCTCTGTTTTATATCTTTCATAGTACCCATGAGTGTTATACAAGTTTCCCAGGGACAAAAGCCATCAATAGTCCTACACAGCTGGAGTTTCAAAATAATGTTCAGCCCTTTGAGATGTGTTCATGGGTAATGACGTGGTGCTTGTAATTTGTGAGTAACCACCAGTTGTCTAACTGGACTTCAAACCCTTTATATGGGAGAGAATCAGGCCTGTTACTCTAAGCCCAGTCAACTACCCATCACTAAAGAGATCATAAACTGAACTGAGGTGGCGAACATGCTGCTGCCACTTTCCTAAACTAGTATAATTCCTAACTGCATTTAAAATACTTACACCCACAGAAAAGTGTATCCTTCATGCCTCATCAAGAAACTACATTTTGCAACACATGGAGATTATGAAAGAGAAGCACAACCAGTCAAAAGGAAAAAAAAAAGAAAGCCCTTAATTATTTATCTATTTATTTATTATCCAAATAGCCTATGACTATTTCTCTCAATATGCTCAATCAATCATATGAACATTAATTTTCTCTTCATTGTTTTCAACAGAAGAATATGTAGAAGAACCACCCCACGTTGTTAAGTTCCTACTACCTACAAATGAACTCCACTATGCTATATTATCTATTTTTCACAGGACTTAGGGCCTCCTACCATAAATCTATTTTATTCATTCACTTACTGAATACTGTTTGTTTCAAGGAAATATCTCCTTGACAGTAACATTCCCTATAACCTTGGATAGACTTCAATCCTCCACTGATGTTAGAATTTTAAACCTTAAACGTTTAGCAAGTTGTAAGCAAATAGAGTATTAAAAAAAAAGAATAATGAGAGCTAGAGAGATGACTCAGAAGTCAAGAGCACTGGCTGTTCTTCCAGAGGTCCTGAGTTCAATTCCCAGCAACCACATGGTGGCTCACAACCATCTGTAATGAGATCTTGTGCAGGTACACATGCAGTTAGAACATTGTATACATAATAAATAAATAAATATTAAAAAATAAAAAGAAGAATGAGTAACCTTGACCTGACTTCATGCTGCTATTCTCATCCACTTTAATGACTGCTGTAACCAACATCAGATTATAATCAACATGTTTCAAATCTAACCATAATTTACATAAAACTGAAGCAATGTGAAATTCTGCTTCTCTGGCTCTCTACTTGGTGTACCTGTCTTTGTATTAGATTGCAGTTTTAATTCTAGTGTTTTCAATGTTTTTTAATAAATGTTTGGACCATAGTAAAGCATTCCTGAGATAGTCATAGTTGTAAGAAGGAAGAATCTCTCTGATCCCATATTTTAGTGTCATTCCAAGATACAAAGAGTGAAATTGTCTCCAGAAAAACACAAAGATTAATTTGAATTTTGCCTTCAATAGAAAATTGCAATTATTTAGTTTATAAAGGAACCAATAAAAAGTAAACGAAACCAATTATGTCCAGAGGCTTGTCTTAAAAGTCAACATGGATTATTATATTCATCAGGATGACATACAGGCTGATACACAACATTGACTTCATCTAACTCATCACTCCATTCATGAAACTTTTGAAGACATATATTCTAGCAACATTTTTATCCATTCTTTAAACATTCTGTCACTCCTGTTCTTCTCCTTTTTGGTCTAGATAATCTTTCTTCAAGGAGATCACCTTACTTCCCAAAAAAATTTTCATTCTTTTCAGGGAATACATGTTGGTTCGTAAAAGCACATTGTTTATGAAATTATACCAGTTTTTCAGGCAGAAGTAGTTCTCAAGAGTTCTGTGCCCTGGGTGTCTTACAGTACCCTCTTCTGTGTGAAGTTAATTGTTCTGTCTTTTAACTATCTGATTAGAGTCCTGTCTCATTCACTATGCATTGTTTCTGGTTATAAAGGCTCTTATGATCTTACTCCCTGTAGTGGAGCTCAGTAAATGCCCCTCCATTCCAAACATCGAGGAAAAGGAAGAAATGCTCATTCAAACTACATTGAGCAGGACAATATGTGATAGTGTGACTTTTCATGTTTTACCAAAAAATGATTAAATATTTGTAAAAAGTAGAATTTGATAGCATTCTCTTGCCAAACATATTTTATTGTTCATTTTTTATGTGTGTATATAATATTTTCAGAGAATGGCATTTGATACATTTGTCTGAATTATGACATTTTCATCATTGGTGATGATGAGCAACTACTTTTAAAGGGAATCACACTAAATAAAAATAAAGTTGTCTGAAAGAATTTCATTAGGATGATTTGATATATTGCTAGATCAAGTAGACAATTGTGGTACTAGTTGCAAATCACTTGAAAGTCCATAAAAAGCAAGCGAAATTAACAAATGTTACAAATCGCATAAAGAGCCAGCCAGTGTTAAAGTGTCAGAATAAATTATTTGTTATTCTTACTTCTGAGAGAAGGTGGGGGTAGGGATTCACTGTGAGGGGGTGGAGCATGCATGGCGAGACCAGAGTGTGCAGGTTTACTGTAAACCAGGGGAAGCTTTAATCCCGGCACTCAGGAGACAAACGCAGGTGTATCTATGTCAGCTCCATGCCAGCCAAGACTACACAGAGAAAATCTGTCTCAAACAAATACGCACACAAATAGAAATCTTAGCTTGATATTTTATCAGACATAAAGTAACAATTATACAATTGTCAAATACAATACATTGACAATTTTGACTAATTAGGGAATGACTGTTTTTATAATTAAGTTATAGACAAACTAAGAATAATAATGTTTTATTTCAGTCCAAACAACATGCTGTAGAGAAGATTACAGTTAAGAAACACTCCATTGTTCTATCATCTTTTTCTTTCTTTCTTTCTTTCTTTCTTTCTTTCTTTCTTTCTTTCTTTCTTTCTTTCTTTCTTTCTTTCTTTCTTTCTTTCTTTCTTTCTTTCTTTCTTTCTTTCTTTCTTTCTTTCTTTCTTTCTTCTTTTCTGCCTGCCTATCTCTATCTATCTTTCTATCTATCTATCTATCTATCTATCTATCTATCTATCTATCTATCTATCTATCTATCTATCTATCTATCTATCTATCTATCTATCTATCTATCTATCTATCTATCTATCTATCTCTAGCATCTATCTATCATTTTCCAGTCATGCTTGGTTCTATGCTAAGTCTTTGGGCAATCCATTCCCTGTTACTGGCCTTCCAGGTAATATAGGTCATGAGCGCCCTCTACTGGCATAGGCCTCAGGTTAAACCAAACATTGACCACAGTTTTGTTTTGTTTGTTTTTATTTAAATTAAGAGGGGTTTTGTTGTTGTTGTTTTTTAAAATATTTTTAATAATTCTTCCATATTACTTTTTTATTTACTACAATTAATTCATTTTGTATCATAGTTATGGCCCCTCCCTTGTCCCCTCGAAATGCCACCTTCCTTCCATTTTCTCCTCCCATGACCTTTCCCCAGTCCACTGACAGGAGAGGTCCTCCTTCCCTTCTATCTAACCTTAGCCTATCAGGTCTCATCAGGACTGTCTACACTGACTTCCTCTGTGTCCTGGTAAGGCTGCTCCTCCCCCTCCACACACACATTCAGGGGAAGGTGATCAAAGAACCAGCCACTTAGCCTCGCATCCTGAGCGTAAGATTTGAGCTCCCATGCTTGGGGAGACTGTCCTGCTTCAATGGCTGTAAAGGCCTGAATGATCATGGCTGCATTACGCTGTTGTGAGACTCTAATCTTGCATATACACCACAGGCAAACCAAGGAGACCAACACCAAAAGGCCTGCTAACGCTCCCATGCCCGCCCATTCCTTCAGATGATTCATGGCTGCAGCAATCCATGATGATCCTGTGGCTAGTCCTGCGTCCACTCTGGTAGAATTTACCGTGACAATGGTCACTCTCAGCTGCTCCATCGTAGTATCGAATTCTCCAGTCCAATTACCTAAAATATAGCTAGACAATTGTTTAGACAGATTTGCAGCACAGGAAAAATTCTCATATTGTATGCTAGTGATACAAAGTCCAGCATACTTCCATTGACAGCCAAGTTGAGTGATTTGCCATAGGGTATCAATTTGCTCCTGCACGAGGTTAATCCTCTGATTGAACACCATCAAGCCTCCTTTTAGTTGGCCATTAATTCTTTTTTGTACATCTAAGGCATGAGCTACATTGGCTAGAAGATTATTCAAGGTCTGAGAAGTCTGCACAGTATGACTCATGGCTAATGCTGCGGTGGTAGCTCCAACAGCCGCCAATGTGATGGCAGTAACAATGGCGGCTGTAATTCCAAGATCCCTTTTCTGTCTGAAGAGAGTCATAGCGTGAGGGGCATCAACGGGCGGTGCAGCTGCTTTCGACCCAGAGAAGAGCATGTCTGATTGCATGTGGGTTGATGCCCCAGGTCCCACCTCTGAGAAAAAGGTATCGGACGGGTCTGATGCTCTTTGGGTGGATGACACCTAAATGAACATTGGTACAAAGTCCCAATTTATTTCTAATATCAGAGATCAGACCTCTACTCTTGCCTGATGCATCTAAAACAAAAAGGGGGAACTGTAGAGAGCTGCATAATGCCTCACCTGAAAGATGGAGCTGGTTTTCGCCTTTCACCTTCCCGATGGTGAGTGCTCTCTGTCACAAATAACTCCACATTTGGCTAAGGCTGAGGATCTGGCTTGCTTCCATGTATGTGGACCTATCTGCACTGCCCACGTGGCACGCTGGGGTTGGCTACCCAGAGCCTATTTTAAGCTGTGGGCTGGCTTTCCCCAGGGTCAGAAGATTGTTCAAGGTTCCTGAATAAACTGCATTGAATAAAATAAATAAATAAATAAATAAAAATTGTGAAGAACTTTGGCCAAACCAACCCATCTACACTGATAAGCAATTACCTAATCTCTACTACTTTGATGGGGGTGGGGGGAGTCATGTATTTTATAAATAAATAATTCCTTTAAGGCAAAAAAAAAAAAAAAGAGAAGAAGCTGCTATGGGCTACAGCTCGACAGCAGTTCCATGCATGGTCCTTGGCTGGAGTATCAGTCTAGGAAAAGACGCCTGGGCCCAGATTTTTTGGTTCTGTTGCTCTCCTTCTGGAGCTCCTGTCCTCTCCAGGTCTTTCTATGTCCCCCTTCTTTCATAAGATTCCCTGCACTCTGCCCAAAGTTTACCTATAAATCTCAGCATCTGCTTTGATAACCTATTGGGTAGAGTCTTTCAGAAGCCCTCTGTGGTAGGCTCCTGTCCTGCTCCCTCTTTTCTCCTTCTTTCAATGTCCATCCCATTTATCTTTCTGAGTGAGGATTGATCATATTACCCAGGGTCCTTGTTCTTGCTTATCTTCTTTAGGTGTACAGATTTTAGTATGTTTATCCTATATTATATGTCTAGTATCCACTTATAAGTGATTATACACCATATGTGTCTTTCTGCTTCTGGGATACCTCACTCAGGATGATCTTTTCTAGCTCCCACCATTAGCCTGCAAATTTCATGATTTCTTTGTTTTTAATTGCTGAGTAGTATTCCATTGTGTAAATGTACCACAATTTGTGTATCCATTCCTCATTTGAGGTACATCTGGGTCATTTCCATATTCTGGCTATTACTAATAAAGATGTTCTGAGCTTGTTGAGCAAATGTCCTTGTTGTGTACTTGAGCATCTTTTGGATATATGCCTATGAGTGGTATAGCTGGATCTTGAGGTGGCACTATACCTAATTGTCTGAGGAAGTACCAGATTGATTTCCAAAGTGCTTGTACAAGTTTACATTCCCACCAGCAATGGAAGAGGGTTCTTCTTTCTGCACATCCTCTCCAGCATGTGTTGTCACTTGAGTTATTCATCTTAGCCATTCTCCTGGGTGTAAGGTGAAAAATCAGTCATTTTGATTTGCATTTTCCTGATGACGAAGGGTGTTGAGCATTTCTTTAAGTGTTTCTTTGCCATTCGATATTCCTTTATTGAGGATTCTCTGTTTAGCTCTGTATCCCATTTTTTAATTGGATTACTTGATTTATTGCTGTTTAATTCTTGAGTTCTTTATATATTAATTTAATTTTTATAATTTATTCTCTTAACATCCTTATTGTAGCCCCTTCCTCATCTCCTTCCTGTTCTGCCATCCCTCCTTCTTCTTCAGTATTCCCCTCTATTATTTCTCAGAAGGGGAGAGCCCTCCTCCTCTACCATCTGACCCCAGAATATCAAGTCCTATTTAAGACTGCCTGCATCTTCTTCCTATGTGGCCTGGCAATTCCCCCTCACTAGGGGTAAGTGATCAAAGAGCAGGCAACAGAGTCCATGTCAGAGACAGCCCCTGCTTCTCTTACTAGGGAACCCACATGAAGACTGAGCTACCTATCAGCTACATACAAGCAGGAGGTATAGGTCCTTTTCATGCATGGTCCTTGATTAGTGCCTCAGTCTCTGCAGGTCTCTGTAGGTCCTGATTTGTTGGCCTTGTTGGTCTCCTTGTGGAGCTCCTGTCCTTTCCAGGTTTTTCTATCTTCCAATTATTCCATAAGATTCTCTGCACTCTGTCCAAAGTTTGGCTATGAGTCTCAGCACCTGCTTTGATACTCTGCTGTGTAGTCTTTCAGAGGCCCACTGTGGTAGAATCCTTTCCTGTTCCCTGTTTTCCTATGTCTATCCTGTTTGCCTTTCTGAGTGAGGATTAAGCCTCTTCTCCCTAGGGTCCTCCTTCTTGTATAGCTTCTTTAGGACTATAGATTTTATTATATTTATCCTGTATTCTATGGCTAATATCCACTTATAAGTGAGTATATACCAAGTGCATCTTTCTGCTTCTGGGTTACCCCACTCAGGATGATGTTTTCTAGTTCCACCCATTTCCCTTCAAATTTCATGAGTTCCCTGTTTTTAACTGCTGAGTAGTATTCTATTATGTAAATGTACCACAATTTCTGTATCCATTCTTCAGTTGAGGGACATATAGGTTCTTTCCAGATTCTGGCTATTATGAATAAAACTACCATGAACAGAGTTGAGAAAATGTCCTTGTTGTATGTTTGAGCATCTTCAGATATATGCTCAGGAGTGATATAGCTGGATCTTGAGCTGGCACTATTCCTACTTTTCTGAGAAAGTGCCAGATTGATTTCTATAGTGGTTATAGATGAATTTGACAAAATCCAAAACCCTTTCATTTTTAAAGTTTTGAAGAGGTCAGGGATACAAGGCACATATCTAATAATAGTGAAGGCATTATACAGCAAGCTGATAGACAACATCAAACTAAATGGAGAGAAACTTGAATCTGTACCACTGAAATCAGGGACAAGGCAAGGCTTCCCACTCTCTCTGTATCTCTTCAATATAGTACTTGAATTCCAAACTAGAGCAATAAGAACAGCTAAAGAAGATCAAGGGGATACAAATAGGAAAGGAAAAAGTCAAAGTATCTCTATTCACAGATGATATGATAGTATACCTGAGTGACCTCAAAAATGCTACTAGAGAACTCTTTCAGCTGGTGAACACCTTCAGAAAAGTGGATAAAAATTAACTCAAAAAATTAGAAGCCTTCCAGTATACAAAGGACAAACAGGCTGAGAAAGAAATTAGAAAAACAACACCCTTCCCAAGAGCCATAAATAGCCTAAAGTACCTAGGTGTGACTCTAACCAAGCAAGTGAAAGATCTGTGTGAAAAACACTTAAGGTCTCTGAAGAAAGAAGTAGAAGAAAAAATCAGAAGATGGAAAGATTCCCCATGTTCATGAATTGGTAGGATGAACATAGCGAAAATAGTCATCCTACCAAAAGCAATGTACATATTCCATCAAAATACCAACACAATTATTCATAGACCTTGAATGAGCATTTATCAATTTCATATAGAAAAACAAAAAACCCAAAATATCAAAAGCAATCCTGTACAATAAATGATCTTCTGGAGGTATCTCCATCTCTTACTTCCAGCTGTACTATAGAACTGTAATAAACTGCATAGTATTGGCATAGAAACAAACTGGTGGATCAACGGAATCAAATTGAAGACCCCCTCAAAAGAAATCCACACACCTACAGATGCTTGGCTTTTGACAAAGAAGCCAAAACCATACAATGGAAAAAGATAGCATCTTCAACAAATGGTGCTGGTCTAACTGGATGTCTACCTGTAGGAAAGTGCAAATAGATCCATATTTATCACCCTGCACAAAGTAAAATATAAGTGAATCAAAGATGTCAACATTAAACCAGATACACAAAATCTGTTAGAAGAAAATGTGGGGAAGAGACTTGACCTCATTGGCATAGGAAACAATTTCCTGAACAAAACACTAACAACAAAGGCTCTAAGATCAACCATCAATAAACTGTGAAACTGGAAAGCTTCTGTAAACAAAGGACACTGTCAACAGAGGAAAATGACAACCTACAGATTGGGAAAAGATATTTTCCAACTCTATATATGACAGAGGGCTAATATCCAGAATATACAAAGAACTCAAGAAGTTAAACAGCAACAAATCAAGTAACCCAATTAAAAAATGGGGTACAGGGCTAAACAGAGAATTCTCAACAGAGGAATATTGAATGGCAGAGAAACATTTAAGAAAATACTTAATGTCCTTAGTTATTTGGGAAATTCAAATCAAAATGACTCTGAGATTCTACCCATCAGAATGGCTAAGAGCAAAAACTCAAGTGACAATACAGGATGTTGGTGGGAATGTAAACATTGGCTGCTCCTTCAAGCTCTACATCTCCATTGCCCCAGCACATCTCGCAGGCAGGGCAGATTGTTGAGGATTTTGTGACTGGGTTGATTTTCACATTTGCTTTTCATGGACTTCAAAGTACCTTCTTACAAAGAAACTGCAATGTAAAAGTGAAGGCTCCATGAAGACACAAGTTTGAATTCTCTTTGTTCAGTGAGCTATGTGGATGTTTTCCTCAGCAATGAAGGCACAATGTCACTTTTCAAAGAGTGACCTTATGCTCTAGCATCAGCCTGACTTATTTAGAGATTTTCATGGGACCCTCTGGGCCAAAACCTGAACAGATTACAACTCAGTCACTGTTTCCCACTGGAAGCCTTGACTGACTATAAGAGCCAGAGACCTACAGTTATGCAGAGGGTCTAAATTGGAGGTCTCCTTTGAGTTTCTCCCCTAAAAGATCAGGAAACACAATGGAAGGAAGAGAGGAAGGAAAGCTTATAATAGTCAGAGAAAATAGAGGATACCAGGAGAACATGGGCCACCTAATCTATCTGAGCTCACATGGGCTCACGGAGACTGAAGCACCAAGCATGGGTCCTGTATGGGTCTCCACCAGGTGTTCTGTCTGTATGGTGGTTTGTGGGACTGTTAATTGTTTGAGGTGGTTTATCTCTGACTCTTATGTCTACTTTTGGGACTCCTCTTCTATTGGCTTGCCTTGTCCAGCCTAGTTATGAGAGTTTATGTCTTGTCTTACTGTATGTTTCTTGTTTTCTCCTGTTTGGCTGTCATCTTCAGAGGAGATTTGGGAGGAGCTGGGAAGAGTGGAGGAAGTTGAAACTGGTCCAGTTTATTATATGAAAAAAGAATCTATTTTCAATAAAAAGAAAATAACCAGTACAATCCCTGTCCATTTGGCTTATGTATATGTATATCTACGGTTGTAGTTAGTGCCAACAACAAGGAAAGAAAATGAAAGCCACCCTAACTTTTTTAACTTAAAAGAAGATACGGAAGCTATTTTATTTATTAATAAAATAAAAAATAATTAAAACCACAAAATAGTGTTATACAATAACTAACTAGTAAACTTATATTAAAAATCAACATTTAAATTGTATGTGTCTAAAATATTAATAACAAATAAATTGCATTTTAAAAGTGTTTCTATTATTTAAAAAACATATATAGTGCATTTTTATCCTTATCTTCTTACAGTATTCTGTTCCTTTCCTCCCAGATTCACTCAATTTGAGTAACACATATTACAAAAAATTATCCTTATTCAATCAAAATTCTCAAAACAAAGAACTTTTCCAGTTGAATTTTTTAACTCTCTCCACTGCTGGAAATATTTAAATTGGTGAAAGAGGACTAGTCAGAAAAAAATATATATATATATATTTTTTTTCAATGCAGTTTATTCAGGAACATTGAACAATCCTCGGACCCCGGGGAAAGCCAGCCCACAGCTTAAATAGCCTCTGGGTAGCCAACCCAGGCGTGCCACGGGGGCAATGCAGATAGGTCCACATACATGGAAGCAAGCCAGATCCTCGGCCTTAGCCAAATGTGGAGTTGTTCGTGACAGGTCTCCTTGGTTTGCCTGTGGTATATATGCAAGATTAGAGTCTCACAACAGTGTGATGCAGCCATGATCATTCAGGCCTTTACAGCCATTGAAGCAGGACATTCTCCCCAAGCATGGTTGGATACCATAAAAAGCTAAAATGATACGCTCAGGATGCGAGGCTAAGCACTGCACTCAGGGTCAGCCGCTTTGGACCCAGAGAAGAGCATGTCTGATTGCATGCGGGTTGATGCCCCAGGTCCCGCCTCTGAGAAAAAGGTATCGGACGGTCTGATGCTCTTTGGGTGGATGACACCTAAATGAACATCTGTACAAAGTCCCAATTTATTTCTAATATCAGAGATCAGACCTCTACTCTTGCTTGATGCGTCTAAAACAAAAAAATATTTTTAAAATGTAAAAGAGGTAGGGGATCTGAGCAGATGAATGAGCTGATTTATACTCCCCAGGTCTAGTGGGAGGCTGTAAGGACATGGTGAAAGGTTCCTGTGAGGAGTCACAGCTATTAGCATGGGCACCATACTTTATTGGCACCTTATAGTTAAAAATTGTAACTTAGTTCATTCTCATGCTATGATAGTAAAAATTCCTACTCCTACTCCCACATGACTAGAGCTTTTGTTTTCAAAAAACATGTTTAGATCCTTTATATTTTCCTGTTTTGTCTTACTTATCCAACACTCTTGCCTCTAACAATAGTTTGTCAAAATCAGTAATCATTCTGCAATGTAATTGGGAATAGCAACCAGAAATTGGAATCATTTTTTTATTCTTCACATCTCTTGCCTAGTAAGAGAAATTGTATACATGACTACCTAGCGTCACCTGAGTTGAAGATACACATCATGGTTAGATCCAGCTATTATGACACTAGTCAAGCTGTGACTTGTAGTAATTTATTACACCCCTCTGTCTCTATAAAGCTTATTTGATGAGAATTTCCTTATTGTGTACTGTGCAGACAGTGTAATAAAACCAGACAAAGTACTTTCAAGACTCAGTGTATCTTTTCTCAAGGTCTCAAGGTCATGATGTCTAGGCTACACAGACATTTGTTAAATGGAGGTGGGGTATGCATACTTAATACAACGTGTATATGCAATAAAGCCAAAATGAGAAGTGTGAATATAATAGTAATTAACACACTTGATAATGCAATAAAGTCAAATTGAGAAATGTGAGTGTAAGAGTAATTAAGACACCAACCTCTTATACAGCCTGGCATTGTTTTTAAACTAGAAACCTCATACAGAAGAAAGCTGAAAACGGATATTTATGACAATTACTTCCTCTAAACCATTGATTTAGTTATTTCTTGTTTTAAAGTGTATATAATTATGTGTACTTCTCTTTGTGTCTATGTGCATGTGTATGGAGGTAACTATCAAGGTCAAAAGAGGACATCAATTCCCACAGAGCTAGGGTTACAAGTAGTTGGGATTATTTGACTTGGCTTCTGGGAACCGAACTCAAGTTCAGTTCTGAAAGATAAGCAAACACTTAACAACTGAGACATCTCTACAGCCCTCAAATTTGTTGAGTTCTTAGAAAAAAGAGCTATCCGTTGTCTTCTGCACCTCCCATCTTCTTCCCAATCTAATTTGCTAAGCTGGACTGAATTAGTTGCCCTTAATTCTAAGATGCCACAGCATCTTTTTCTAGAAAGAGATGATATGCCTGGAATCCTGTAATTTAACTTATATCCAAGATTTTTTTGGATTTTCTCTCTCTTCTGACTCAACATTTTGAAATTTCTTATTTAAAATGTGCTAACTATTATTCAACCTCGTCCATATTATTATTGGTTATATCAGCCATGCTTTCATTCATAAACGGCATAATCAAAAGGAAGCTTTTAAACAAGCAGAGCTAGAACGACAGTGGGCATAAGAACACAGGCTCTCTGGAGGAGCTCAAGGGGTCACACTGGGGTGATAGATATGGCATGCAAATTATGGATGGTTTTATCAGTTTAATTTTATGCAGGAATCAAAATTCACCAAATTGAACACTTTAGTTTTAAAGGTTGGAGAAATGGCTCAGCATTTCAGAGCATTTGCTGATTTTCCAGAAAGACAGAGTTAGAGTCCCAACAACCATGTCAGGTATCACATAACAATTTGTAACTACATTCTAGAAGATACAGTATGTTCTTTTGACATCACCAAACTTCAGCAAATATACACACATTCCTAGATACACACACATACATACAAGCATACACAAGTATACACACAGACTCACGCATACACCCATGCACAGAAACACACAATCTTGAGCAGAGCACTCACCCACACACACCCGTGCATGCATGCACACACATGCACACACACACACACACACACACACACACAACTACACCTGTTGGGAAATCAATCTAAAATGGGATGTGTCAGTGTACAATACTCTAGACATGAAACTTTTCTAGCATCTTATGTTCAGACCAGCTACATCTGGCTGCCTCACACTAACACAGAAAATGATAATTCCCAGGCATGGAAAGTTATATAACCCAAGCAGCTTCAAACATGTCCAAGCATAAGGCTCTCTTGCAGTTTATCTAGATCCTTGGATTACCCCAACCAGCTGTGCTCTAATTGCTCTGATGCAAAACCCTTCTTCATATATTCAACAGCATTCTTTTAGAGGCAATGAGGAATATTTTAATGCCTATAAAATTAACATTTTAATATAAAGAGATATTTTCTTGACAAAAATAGGGAAATAATTCTGTGGATCTTTAAATCTTTTGTCCATGTTTTAGTTGTCAGGCATTTGGACCCCTGAATTACCATTTCAATGAATCACTCGAGTGAACTGATGTCTGATAATATGGATTCATTAACTTGAAGTCCACATTTCTGTTAACATAGCAATTTATTATCACAACTTTTTCCTTCTGTCATGCTGTAACAGTCACTGTTGGAACCTCCCTCTGAAGGCCTTGAGCACGCATATTTTTTCTCAGACTGATATGGTTTTATTCTTTATTGCTTTGCACCAAGTGTTGTCACCAAATTTGGCTCTGCCCCAATGTCCCTATTGGACACAGATCATTTCTCGGATTCCATGATTAGTGGGGAGGATCTTGTCCATTTCTCTCTTGCAAAGAGCAGTATCTTCAAACCAAAAGACACCTAGAAAAAGACTGACTAAAACTTCCACCAACCCCTGGTGAGGACACCCAGAAACCTAGATCCTCAGACTGTCAGCAGGAATGCTATAGACACATGGAGCACTAGCTTCTCAGATTTCAATCTGCAGCACAACCTAACAATGTTGGTTCACAATTGTTACAATCTTAGCGGTTTAAAATTGGAGTATTTTGTTTGCTAAGGTCAGAATCAAAGTAGTAGTTGAGATGAAAGCGTTCACTGTCTCTGGAATAGATTATGCTTCCAGGCTCATTCAGCGTGAACTGGAGAGTAGTTGTAAGATCAACTGAATCGCATGAAGTTTATGTTACTAAAGGCTCTGATTGTGATTCAAGGTAGTCTCCATTATTCTAAAAGGAGCACTTTCTTTTAAGCATTTAGTGATTATGAAGTCTCATTCACAATTCAAATTACATTTAATTCTGTTCGTACTCACCAGTGAAAATGTTATGCTTTTTAAGGGCTTTATAAAAGCAAGCTTGAAACTAGGTGATTAGGGTTTCCCAGGCACCCATGGGCCAGAAATACCTGGTTTGGGTCATGGCTTAGTACAGCTGCAATAAGCCCATGGCAATGGTGAAGAGAAGGTGGATGGGAAAACACAGCAAAGATGATGACTAGGGGAACATAGGAGGACATGTGGATGGTAATAAGTGGGTATAGGAAGAAGAACATGAGAATAAAGTCCTGTGCTTAAGGTTCAGTTCTGCCTAGAGTACAACTGACAGTTATGTCCTGTGTTTGAGAGTTTTAGCTTATTTCAAAATTCCAGCCTTAATATCTGATCCCTTCCTGACTATGTTGTATCTTTGGCAACTTGCCAGCTGATACCTCCCCTGAAAGACTGGTTTGTCCCTATACTAGTAACCTTTCTTTTGTGTTATAAAACACCATGACCAAAAGCAACTTATAAAAGAAAGAGTTTATTTGGATTATGTTTCCAGAGGGCAAGTCCATCATGGTAGGGAGGCATGACAGCAAGCAGCAGGAGCAGGAAACATCTCAGACTTCAAATATGTAGCAGAGAGAGTGGACTGGGAGAGGTGCAAGGCTTACCTCAGAGTCCATTGTCATTGACATTCTTCCTCGAAAAAACATATACCACCTAAACTTCAAAAAGCAGTGCCAACAACTAGGGACTAAATGTTCGTTTCCCTGATGCTAAGGGTCATGTTTCTCATTCAACTTTCCACATACTTTCGAACAGCATTACTTACAAACAACTTCCTTATACTGAGTCAGGCTTTCAGCTTGCTTTTAGGCATTCTACTGTGACATATTTACTAAGCAGATGCTCTCCAGAGCTGCCTTGATGAGTGTATATCCTTAAGCTTTGAGCAATAAATAACAAGAATTTCTAGGCAAATGAAATAAATTTAGCTTTCTCTAGTTAATCAGTCCTAACCTTTACCTCTGTAAACACCTCCTGCTATCTATATCCAATTAATTATCTATGACCTTCTTTAAGTTAGACATTGATTACAATTGTCTTTACTAAAGGGAAAATCATTACTAAACCTTTTAATCCAGGGATTCAAGATAAAACACAATTCCACCACTGTTACACATTGTCCCAATTTTACTCCTAAAAGTAGGTGTGAAGACCTTTTGATCATTAGCGTAGGTAGAGAACCATAGAAGTATGATGACATAGTCCTTGAAGTCATACCAGGTGTACTTTTACCAGAATGGATGAGAGTTTCACCCTGTCATGTCAGGCTAATATAATTCTGGCAAAATATCTGCTTATACAAAACAAGTCAGGCAAATAACAAAGGAGGAAGAGTGTTTAAGACTCATTATAGATGATCAAAGAGCAGGCAACTGATTTCATGCCAAAGATGGCCCCTATTCCCCTTACTAGGAGATCCCCATGGAGACTGAGCTGCTCATGGGCTACATCTGAGCAGGGGGTCTAGGTGACCTTACTAGGCCACAGAGAAAGAAGATCCAGACAGTCCTGTTGAGGCCTGATAGGCTAGGGTCAAATAGAAGGGGAGGAGGACTTCCCTATCAGTGGACTAGGAGAGCGGCGTAGAGGAGAAGAGGGAGGAAGGGTGGGACTGAGAGGAAATTAGGGAGGGGGCTACAGCCAGGATACAAAGTGAATACATTGTAATTAATAATAAAAATAATAATTTTTAAAACTCATTAGAGCTGTAAAGGACTCTTAGCTTCTCAGACAGCCAGAGGTCTGATTAGCACACAAACTGCAACTTAAATTTCTTATGAATATGTGGGGGAAATTTTTCTGCTTTAATTTAAGTGGGTAATTTGCATGAGTGTCCTTGGTCTAGAGATAGATTCAGGGCCGATGAGTTCCTTGAGGCAAGAGATCTCAGTAATGGCAAAAATGTCAAAGTCTTGACAGTTGCCACCTGCAGAATAAAGACTGCCTGTTCATTTCCCTGGGTTAATGGGCCATCACTTCAGTTCAATTTTCCAAATGCACTTTAGGAGTCTTCAGGTTTTCTGCAATGTGGTTTTATATTGCCAGACCTAGACTTTCACCTCTGCTCTGCTATTTATCACCATCTGGACAAGTGTGCTACATCACCTCCTAATGTCTGTATCTTTTAAAACCATTTCATAGCTGTTTTTCCTAAAACTCTGCTTTAATATAAGATGCTATAAAGACAATGGCCTTTGAAAGTAAACATTGGATATTTAGTGATAAGCTAATATGAAGACGTTTGTGATTCTCAGAAGAAATCTGTGGGATTTTTTAGGGATGCTAATTGGAGAGAGAAAGGAGAGGGAGAAAGAGAGAGTGGGAAGATGGAGAGACAGACTGAAAGACAGGCAGGTAGAGGAGACAGAAACACAGAAGGAAGAGCAGACAGAGATCAAAATATTTATTGATGCAATTGAGCTATCTAACATGCCATGACTAAGGAACAAAAATGAATTTTGACATCTTGCCAATTCGCAGACAGGGCAAGGGAACTTCTGTGAGAAATCGTGAAGCCAAGGATAATGATCATCAGAATAAAGGCAAAAGATGGGTCCTAAGAGGCTCTAGTACCATGTCCCCAGAGATGGCAAACACCAGCTTAGATGAGGAAAAGAGGTCAGACCCTCCCTCTCAATACCTCTAAAACAAGATGTTTTCATCTTCATGATCAAGGCACAGGTGTATGAGAGGATAAAAGTCCATACCCCAACTTCCACATGAAGTTTAGAATTTTAACTATGAATATAGCAACATGGTAGTGACAGATTATACCAATGAATCCACAAAAAATCAAATGATTGTCTTTGTTATTTCCTTTATTATAATTAATTAATTTCCTTTGAGGAAAATAAATCGCAAACTTGAGGGAAACTACCAAAATGGAATCTACAAAAAAATAACTTAAAATTAAAACATGTGATTTCTTTCTTCTATCAAATTTTCTCATGAATTCAGACATGTTTTAACATGTTTTAGTTTTAACATAAAAAATAAGCATTGACACACCAAAGAAGAACAGGAGGGGTAGTCATGAATATTTTGGTGATCCATCATGAACTGATCAAATGAATCTTATTTCAATTCAGACACACACACAAACACACAAATACAGTATGATTTTCACATATATGTATATGGCACGTAAAAAAATATTTATTGTGTTGTTCATCTCTGTTTATCATTTCTTTGTTCTTGAATGTTTACAGTTCACTGTGTGAAGTGAAAGTTTGGATCAACAGTAAGTAGCTTTGATGCTCTTCCAGAAGATTGAAGTTTTGTTCCTAAAACCCAGGTCCAGAAGCTCACAACTGCCTGAAACTCCAAATCTACAGGTTTTAATACCCTCTCCAAAACTCTGAAGGTACCAGAATTCATATACATATCCACCTACACTCACAACATACATAAACACACAGAGAGACACATACACACACATAGACAAACACACAATTAAAAATGAAGGATATATTTAAAAGAATCACTGTCTCTAATGTTTTGGAATACACAGTTTGGAATATGCATTTTGATGACTCAGCTGCAACACTCCACACCATTAAACAAACCTAATACTTCTAGATCTTTCTTTTTACTCATTGCAGGAAACTACTCCCATGTCCTTTCTCTACTCTTCTATTGCAACAAAATGTAGAGAAAATGATTCATATTTGTCCGAAAAGAAATGCTGTAATAAGAATTGAAAAATATAGGCTAGGAAAGAAAAATTGTGATAAGTAGGACTAAAATTAATAAAAATATTTGCACAGTTCAAGGGTGTAGAGAAATTTAATCCAGCAACATGGATGCACTGGCCAGGGTCACATCCAAAGACTTCCTAGGTTTGTGTGATCTAGCTGGAACATAGGCTCATCCTTATTACACACTTTTAATTCTAAATAATAAAGGTAAAATTAGTTTATAAAAGAAAGCACCCGTGTTTGAGATCATATCTAATTGAGAGGCAGACAAAATGACAAATAAGAGAAAGATTTGAAATAATAGGTTATGTCTTTCATAAGAACAGAAAGAAAGAGAGATGATGTAAAAGAGAGCAGAGCAGAAAGAAGAGGCAGTTTTAGTAAGATAGTTTTGCAGAGACAGATCAAAAAGAGAACAAACTAGACTCAGGTGAAGCCAGAAGAAGCCAGAGAAGATTAGAAAAGGCGTGAGAAGATTAGAAAAGATTGCCAGAATTAGTTTGACGTCAGGCAGAGTAATTCAGTTAGAAGCTGAAAGAAGCCAATTTGAGTAAGTCAGCTGTTAGAGGAGTTTGAGCCAAAACAGCTGAGTTGAACCAGCCAGACAAAGTTCAGAAAGTTAAAAAGGGTGGCTTTATTCAGCAGTAAATCTCAGAGGCTGAAACAGGCAAGGTCTAGTTTAGATTGTACAGAGCCTAGAAGCTTCCAGGTATAAGTCTAGGTTAGCAGAAAGGCAGTAAGTCTCTGAGATGAAAATTTCACTAAGGAAATAAAACTTACATTTACGTAGGAGACAGTAACAGACACAGGAGACACCCTACAAAGTAGGAAAAATTTTTGCAATTTGGAGATCTGATGCAGCGTTAATATGAAGTGAAATAATCAATAAACAAAAATCCTTAAAAAATCTAATCAGAAAATAGACAAATGACTTCAACAGGTTTTTTTTCTTTACAGGAAACTCATGATACCAAATTTTTCATATTTAGTCTTTCAGAAGAGTTATGTAAACAAAACACATAAATAATGATACCATACTACAAGCAAAATGACTATAAATAATTCAGTCAAAAATTTTAAAATATTTTGACTGAAAAGTCTAGAAAAAATAAGCATTTTAATCTGATGGTTCCAGTATTAATTAGTAAGACCATTGCATGAAGTAATGTGGAGTTTTCTCCAAAATTCATTGCTACTCATTTTTTTTTAGTAATTGTGTTTTAAAGAATCATATCTTTAGTCTGCATATATCTGTGTAGGTGTGTATGTACACATGTAGTCTATGTCTGTGTGTGCAGGTAGAAAGCAGAAGCAGGCTGAAGTGTTTTCTTCCATCACCTATTACTTGCTTCTCCTAAGCAGAGTCTCTCTTGAATCTCGAGCTGTTTTCTTGGCTTGGCTGAAAGCCAGCAAGCCACAGATGCTCTTGTCTCAACAAGCTAAGGTTATGCTGTATGCTTGTTATCCAGGTGCTGGATCTAAACTCTGGTCCTCGTGATGAAAGGCAAAAAGTCTTGTACTGAAAAATCCAAAGGAAGAAAATAAAAATGTCAAAATGATACCTGTCCTCCCCATTAACAATAGTCAAGATATGCAACCTATTGAAAATGTTCATGAAATTCTTATTATCTACAATGAAGCAGAAAATAAGTTATTAAGATTAACTGATAATTGCAACTGTGTCAGAATCTTCAGTGATTTTTAAAAAGTATCTTTTTATTCATGTCAAAATTGATAAATAACCTGTAAGCCAGAATAGAATGCAGAGTGCAATCATAAAAAATTATTCCAATGCAGTGAATAAAGAGAAAATAACCTCATAATGATCTACATCACCTTAGAAAGATTTATGCAAGTGTCATACAGAGATATGACTCTCTCTAACATTCATAAATACTATTCCTTGAATATTTTTCCTCTTAAATAAAAGGACTAAGAACTTCAAGAAAGATGCTTCTAATTGCTTTTATCAAAGACTCAGAAGGATTTATGAATGTCTTTTGCTAAGTGGAGAAAAAAAATCACATAATTTATAAAACTCAGAGATTTTTAAGAGGTAGTATTTGCAATGTGTCATCAAACTAGACAGATATAGTTCAAGTTCAATGTTTTTAAAAGGTCTTTGATTTCAAGATTATTATTTATAAATGCCAGCTCACCTTTGGAAATGTATTCTTCGTCATAGAAACCTGACAATTGTGTCGGAAAAGGCTTGGACTCCTGAAAAGGAAGTCAAGAGCCTTCAGCAATCTTCCCCAGCAATGCAAGTCTAATTAAAGAATTCTAGCTGCTTTATCTTGGAAAAAGAAGAAAGAAAAGAAACCAGAGCTAATCAGAGACTTCTGCTAAGTCCAGTAGTTTAAGAACATGTTCTGTAAATTCCTAGCTTGTCCACACCACTGTGTGTCTGAGGAATGTACACAAGGAATGAAGGATGACTCTTCTTGGCTTGTTCGTCAAACACCTTAGCTGACATGAAGACATCTGGACAAGTCTCATCTACACAGAGATATTTTCTGTAGCTCCTGACCTCAAGTCTGATCCTCATGTAAAGTGCTGAGAAGACATTAGCAGTACTGACTTCATTCCGCTGGTGAAAGGAACGTGATTTATTTAAACTAGAGGTTAAATTTTGTTACATTATATTTTGCAAATATCACCATGGAGATATATTCATTACCAGGCTGTCTCCCTTTCATTTTGCAGTGAATCTACTGATTATGCCTTTTTTCTTAAACTGGGATGGATCTTTTTCACTGAACATGAATAAAATGAAGCATAAGTAGCATGAGATAGTCAAGTCTATGTCATGAAGTGCAGGGTAGTTTGGACAAGATTTTTTCTCAGAACATCTGCATAGACTCTGAGATAGCAATGACATCAACCTTTCATTTCTCATTGACCATAGCACTTCCTGATTGCCTAGTGAAGATGCATTGTCAGTAAAGATGGTGGACATGGGCTGTTCTGGTTTAGCTGATAACAGAGTAAGACAGTAAGACTCAATCTAAGAAGGCTAGGAACCTTTACACATGGATACATGTGCAAGGGAGGAGTCACATGTTAATAGCAGGCATGTTATGGTCATGAGCAACATTCTTTAGTTGTGTCTAATATCAGGGTTATCAGGGGTGTTTCTGCACAACTTAAATCAAATCACTTCTCCCCATGAAACTAGGATGAAATTTCTTAAATGAGATAAAATACACACACACACACACACACACAAAACTTGCACAATAACTGGCCATTAGGTATGATCTTTCAGAAATTTAGGTTGCATATCTGGACCAACTTAAAAAATAAAGATATCAATGAACCATGGGAGCAACTTCAGTTGAAGTGGTAAGTCACTGTCTCTAAAATGGAATTGAAACAATGGCTATGTGGAATGGGAAAGATGGCCTCCACTGCTGAGAAATAATAGAAGTACCAATAGACAATAAAATTGTACTTTCTAGTAAGAGCTATAGTAAAGGTAAGTTTACTATATTAGACATTAAGAACTGAGAGATAAATGGTACAGTAAGTAGTAGAAACCTTATGTAACAGATTAATTTATGGCATTTTATGTTCCTGTGGAATTTAGGTGGGAAGGTCACAAAAGTATAGCAAATATATAATGAGTGTTTTCATGAATCTTGCTATAGATTCTTTTTCTTTGTCTTTATGACTATTAATCTCTGTTCTAATTGTTGTTGAAATTCTCAATATTGGGCTACATCTGAGCAGGGGTTTTAGGTCCTCTCCATGCATGGTCCTTGGTTGGGGTATCAGTGTCTGCAGGGACCCTAGGGCACACTATTTTGGTTCTGTTGGTCTGCTTTTGGAGTTCCTGTCTCCTTTAAGTCTTTTATCTCCTCCTTCTTTCATAAGATTACCTTCACTCCGCCCAAAGTTTGGCTGTGAGTCTCAGCCCCTGCTTGGATATCCCAATCAGTCTAGTCTTTCAGAGGCCCCCTGTGGTAGGCTCCTGTCCTCTTCCTTGTCTTCTCCTGCTTCTGATGTCTATTGCATTTGCCCTTCTGAATGAGGATTAAGCATCTTCCCTAGGGTCTTCCTTGTTGTTTAGCTTCTTTAGGATTTTAGATTTTAGTATGTTTATCCTGTATTATATGTCTAATAACCAGTTATGAGTGACTCTGTCTCCATGTGGGTTCCACATGAACTCAGTGGCAGGCTCTCTGACCACCTCCTCTTGGAGAGGGGGGCACAGTCTTGCCAGGCCACAGAGGAAGACAATACAGCCAGACCTGATAGGCTAGGGTCAAATAGAAAGGGAGGAGGTCCTTCCTATCAGTGGACTAGAGAAGGAGCATAGTAGAGGGAGGGTAGGATTGTGAGGAGATGAGGGAGGTGGCCACAGCTGGGATACAAAGTGAATAAATTGTAATAAATAAAAAATTTAAATAAAAAATTCTCAATATTTATATAAGATTAGTGGTGTCTTGGGCTTGGGCCAGATTTCTTGAGATCAGGAAGCTTATAAAGCTTAGAAATTGATTTGATATACCTCTGAAACCTGTGAATTCAAGCACATTGTGCCAGGACCTTTCAACCCAAGGTAAGGGCCTTGCTGGGTCATTAGGTGGAGGAGGTAGGGTGTAGCATACAGGCTAGCTTGGTTCATCCTCGTGTGTAAACACACTGATCTCATCAATAGAGTTCCATCCTTAAGACTTTACTTAATTCAAACTAAATCCTTAAAACCACACTTTTTAACCCCATCATTTGAAGTTGCTGTTTAGTTTTTCAAGGTATAGATTTTGGGTGCTCAATCAAACCATAGTTAGAGGTAGACATTGTAGGGGTAGTTAAATGGAACCTGAAGCTGAGATGTGCTCTACTTAATTTTTACACTCAGTCTGGACTCATGATCCACACGTAAGCCATGGTCTGTTCTGACTCCTGTAGTCCATTTTGTCCTGACTTAAAGAAAAACATTTGAGTGACTGTAGGGCATGATATCTTAAAGAGAAAAACTTTAGAAAATGTTTCTTAGAGGATACACTTCACTTCAATGTGGAAACATTTTTCAAGCACCACGCCTTCACGGGGCTAGAGTAATCAGTAGATAATTACATAAGCTTCTAAATATTAACTGTCAAATGTCAGTAATAACAATCTGCTTAATAAATAATATATCATGACTAAAGATTGAAAATGACCTTAAAATACATAAGTAATTGGAAATTTTTTAAATCCTAGAATAAAAATAATTAAAATCGACAAATGTTAATTTTGTTAGGACTTTCAATTTTATTATGATTATATTTGTTAAGTGTAATTTTAGAACCTACAGAAGAAATTCAGCTCAGAATGTCCTCTGTGGAAAATGATTAAGTGCTCCACCAAAAATGGTTTCCTATCTATCCATGTGAAATGAACTTCAAGTATGAAATGAATGAACAGAAACCATGTAAAAATGTTAACTCAAAAATTGTATCTTTCACATACCACTTTTCTGAAATAGTTTCATTTTGGCAAATCCAATGTTTTGACCAGCTTTGGAAATACAACATTTGATTGGCATAAGTTCCTAGGAGACCCCTTCATGTGAAGAACCCATCCATATGTACAGTGTCCATGATTAAAGAAATGGTGTAGATTCTTAATTCCTTTCATTTGATATCTTCTTTTCACGCAGCTGATCACAGAAGAAAGAACAGGAATGGATATTACAAACCTACCAGGATTCAATTAAAGTAAATGCAGTGGATTTGCATGGTTTGAGATGAGAAAATTACAGCATCAAATTAAGACTTTTCACACAGCTATATACATTTTAAAAATAAAATCAATGCATGTGAAGATTGTGTGCAAGTTATATATAGATCTACAAGAATATTGCCTCTCTCAGTCAAGTGCCTACAGGGTTGAAATGACTCTTGTGTGACTTTTCAAATGTTTATAGTGTTAAACTAGGTTTTCAAATAATCAATAGATAATTTTAAAGACAAGAGTATCCTATTCTATCACAATGATAAGTTAAAATGCATATTTACTTGTATTTTTGTTCAGTATACATCAA